>NW_006209541.1:11133-74350 GCF_000334495.1 Tupaia belangeri chinensis | reverse complement strand
TCAATGCCCTTATGACTCTCTTCACCTTCTGGGATGCCTATTATCCGGATGTTTGGACGTTTAATTGTATCTAGTACTTCTCGCATATTATTCTCAAATTTGGGGACCATTTTCTCAGTCTTCACGGTGGATTTTTCTAGGCCAGCAATTTTCTCTTCTACATCTGAGATTCTATTTTCTGTATGATCTAGTCTGCTTTTAATACTTTCAAGGGAGATTTTGACTTCTTGTATTATAGCCTTCATCTCTAACAGTTCCATCTGATTCTTTAGTAAAGTGTGAAATCCCTCTTTTAAATCTTTCCTCACCTCTTGGAACTCTTCAACTCCTTTCTCCTTCCTCTTCAGCAGTTCCTTGTCTCTCTTCTCTTCCATCTCTGTTAGTTTTGCCATTATGAATCTTCTGAATTCTCTATCAGACATTTCCATGATTTCCATTGAACTGTGTGTGGATGAAGAGGAGTTATCCTTTTCCCTTGGAGGAGAGGTATTTTCCTGCTTCCCCATATTTCTTGTGGTCCTGCAGGGATTTCTAGTCATCTGGTAGATGGTCAGTTTCTTCCCAAACTTGGAAGTTCAATCACACGAGTTTTGTATGCTGGAGGCCGAATTATCAGTGGGAAATCTTCATTTCTCCGTTTCCCCCAAAATAGCTAGATCACAGGAGCCATGGAGCTGTCTCTTGAAGAAGGCCTGTTCTGTTCCCTTACACCTCTCCATGCGAGTTTTGTATGCTGGAGGCCGAATTATCAGTGGGAAATCTTCATTTCTCCGTTTCCCCAAAAATGGCTAGATCGCAGGAGCCATGGAGCTGTTTCTTGAAGAACCCTATAGGGTTTTCATACCATGATCCACCCCTAACTTCAGTCAACCTGGATCATGGGCTCATATGCACCTAGCATGTTCATGGAGGTGTCTGGAAGAGAACCAAGAATCTTCTCTTATAGGTCATTCTCATAGGTTGTATGACCAGCTGTGCCACCATCCAGCCTCTAAAACTGCCTTAAATTATTTTCCCTAGAATATATAGATATAGTAATAAATGTTGAACTCAGAATTCAAAAGTGGCCTTCTTGTCTCCCTACATAGGAAATTTGAATGCATGCCTATCTACCTACTCTTCATAGGAAGAAGCAAAAAAAGGAAGTAGGAAGCAAGTGAAGCAAATGGAGGTTTTATGACTTGGACCTTCGAGACAGTTCCAGGAGCTGTCTTCCCCACTGATATGTGATAATGAGACATGAAGTGATGTTCTGAGAGGTGTCCCTGGGCTATGCTCACGTTTGCTCATCTTGCCGGCACATGTTTCTCTTTCAAGAACCGGATAAACATTTCTTAATTTGAAAACTAAAATTCATAACGGTGTGGTTTTTCTAACGTCAGCCCTCCAAACTGTGTGGCCAACACAGTTGAAGGAATATGTATCATCATCTGAGCCCTTCTGCTTGTTTTCCTGCTGTTTCCGTTCGGCAGATTAGAGACCTGTGGGCAAAGGGAAATTACTGCCCATGGGGCAGCCTCTCACACAGCTGTAATTGCACATTTCCTGGCAGACTTTGTTGCCTAAGTTCTCCTACAGACTCGGTTTGCCACTCCCCACCCATACCCCCTGCCCTCCTTCAACCAGGTGATTAACCATGAATCTTAAAAAAGACACCCAGCTTGAGATTCAGAGCAGCTGAAAGAAATAGAAAAACTTCATTTGGTATTAATGAAAAAAATTAAATCAGCAGGCATTTTATTTCTCCCATACAACATTCATTTTTATTTAAACTTAGCTCTTAATATTGAGATGAATGTCCCCACTGTGGGGTTCACCTCCACATAGTGCAATCAAGACACCATCACTTCTCTTTAAGGTTGTGAAAATTTCTAAGGCAAATGGTATGTGATGGGGAAAATATTCATATGGCATTGGAGTGAGCACTAGAGGCACCAGTTAACAGGCACAGTGCACAGTCAACCATCCAGGTTTGTAATCTCCTTCCCCTGTGGGTCCTGGTGAAAGCTTCTGTGCTAGTTATGGCTTTTACTCTGCTTTTCCTCATCCAGGGTCATGGTGGTATCTGAACGCCCTGCTCCTGCTTCTTAGGTTTGTATAACTTTCTGTACTATAATCAAGGGGTGAGAACGTTCACCTTTCCTGCAATTTCTTGGTGCCATTTATAGAACTTCAGAACGCTTTATTTTATTTTTATTTTATTGCCATAGGGCAGTGGGCTCACTGGAAAGAGGCAGCAAGATGGAGATGGAAACAGAAATCATAGCCCAGGAGGGAAAATCATACCACGATTCCATTTCTTCCATTCTCCTCTTGGGATTTTGGGCACACATGCACATGCACTCAAAATGTTTTCAAGTCTCTGGGTAATCACTCAGCAGGCCATGTGGGATCCATTTGCCTTAACTACCACCCCATCTGCTGCCCCAAGCATACATTTAATTATGAGGATGACGAATGTTAGGAGAGATACATGTAGATTTAAGTAAAACTAAGATGTTTAAAGTGGAAAAATCAGGGTCAGCAGATGGTGTAGCTGTTAGGTCACTGGACTTCCACATGGTCAACTGTGGTTTGAGATTCAAATGGTTTAAAAATCATGCCAGGCACGTGTGCATGAATGCCCAAGATCCCTTGAGGAGGATGGAGGAGAAAGGATTGTGGCATGGCTATCTCACCTGGAGGGTGATTTCTCACTTTCCACCTCACTGTCTCTTTCTCTCTCTAGCAAGAGCACACACACACTAAAGCAAAAATCTTATTTAAAAAAAGTACAAAGATACATCCGAGGTCTTGGGCCTAAACAGTTGTAATCCAATGTTTTGTGATGCTGACCTACATGGGAGGTTCCCAGAAGACTTCCCTGAACACTCTAGCACATGCATGCCCATGATCCAGGGCTGGCTCAAGCTGGAGGTGGTTCATATTATGAATACCTTGTAAGGGGTGCCCCCCCATCTCTCTCACTCATGGAAGAAATAAATAAGATAAAAAAAAAAAAACTAGAAATATCCAGCACCATTCACTAAAGATATTTTATTTTCCCCATAAGATTGACTGGTGCCTTTTGTCAAAAAACAGTTGACCATATTTGGGAGTTTTTTGGGGGGCTCTCTATTCTATTCCATTGGTTCATATATCTGTTTTTGTGTCAATATCATGCTGTTTTGACTAGCACAGTTTTGTAATATATTTTGGGGCCAGGGAGTGAAATGCCTCCTACTCCACTCTACTAGCATAACATTGCTTTGGCAATATTGGATCTTTTATGATTCCAGATGAATTCTGTGATTGCTTTTCCTAAATCTGTGAAGACTATATCTGGTAATTTGATTGTGATTGCATTGAATTTGCAGATTACATTGGGAAGAACTGACAATTTGGTTAATTTTTCCAATTCAGGAACATGAGTTGCCTTTACACTTTTTTGTGTCATTTTTAATTTCTTTTTTAAGTTTTCCATCATTTTTTCTTGTAGAAGTCTTTGACTTCTTTGGTAAGATTTATTCCTAGATATTTTACTTCTTTTGTGGCTATTATAAATGAAATTCCTTTCTTCAATTCTATCTCAGTCTGTTCACTGTTAGTTTATAAAAATGCTATAGATTTTTGTATGTTGATTTTGTATTCTGCTACTTTACTGTATTCATTTATCACTTCTAGGAGGTTTTTAGGACAAATAGTGCTGGAAAATCTGGGTATCCACCTGCAGAAAGATGAAACTGAACTGCTATTTTTCACCATTAACAAAAATCAACTCAAAACGGATCAAATATCTAAACCTAAGGCCTCAACTATAAAACTACTGGTGGATAACTCAGAAGAAACTCTTGTAGACATCAGAGCAGGCAAAGACTTTTTAAATAATATCCCTGAAGCATGGTCAATGATCCCAAAAATAGACAAGTGGGACTACATCATGTTAAAAAAGCTAATTAGAGTGAATCAGCAACCCTCAGAATGGGAGAATATATTTGCAAACTATACCTCAAATAAGGAACTGATAACCAGAATATACAAGGAACTCAAGTGGTGTACCTGAAAAAGAAAAATGATTAATCCAATTAAAAGATGGGCAAATGACCTAACAGATATTTCTCTAAAGAGGACATATGAACAGCCAAAAAGTATATGAAAAAATATTCAACATCCTTTATCATAAGAGAAATGCAAATCAAAACCACACTGAGAAACCACCTAACCCCAGGCAGAATGGATAAGATTAAAAAATAAATGGTACATGCTGACAAGGCTGTGGTAAAAGGGGAGTTCTAATTCTTTTAGTTAGTGAGATTGAAATTAGTGCAGTCACTGTGGAGAAAAATATGGTGGTTCTTCAAAGACCTACAAATAGAATTACCATATGATCCAGCAATTCTACTCCTGGGTGGAATTCCCAAAGGAAAGGATACATCATTAGAAAAAGTACTTGCACCTCCATCTTTATTGTGGCATTATTCTCAATTCTTAAGACATGGTACCAACTCAAATGTCCATGAACAAATGAATGGATTAAAAAGTTTGGCACATATATACTATGGAATACTACTCATCCATGATACAATGAGATAATGACATTTGACAGAAAGTGAATGACTATGGAAGATTTATTGCTAAGTGAAGCAAGCCAGAATATTTAAGAGAAACATTGTTTTTCCCCACTAAAAATATACCTGATATCCACACTTCATGGCAGAAACAGGAAAAATGTAAGATATAAAAGCATGGAGAACAATTGCAGATACTAGAGACAGTGCAGGAAGAGGGTGGAAAATGGGGGACAGTGAGAGGAAGGGAATCAAGGGGAAAAAGAAAGAAGCAAAATATTTAAAGGGTACAAAAATGGAAAATTATCTGTTGATGATGACATATATGATAATATCTTTAACTAGACTAATAAGCATTGTATTCATGCTGAGAAAATTCATTTTGCAAACTGTAAATAAATACAGTGATTGAATATATAAAGTAATAATAGGGGCCAGCAGGTAGCATGGTGGTTAAGGGTGCTGGACACCCACATGGTCCAGTCCTGGACCTGATAGCTTGCTTTCTCACTTTCCCTCTCTCTCTCTTTCTCACTCTGTTACTCTCTGGTCAGATTAATATAAATAAATAAATGGAATTAATAAAATAATTCTTTAAAAAATACATAAAACTTTTTAAAAACAAATAAACTAAATTTAATTTTAAAAATAAAAATATCTACCTGGGAGCTATGGCGGGGTTCTTTAACAGGTTCCATATACCTTAACTTGACAAGAGCCTTCAAGAGAGTACGAATGCCATCAGATGGAAACCTGAAAGGACTCCTAAGAGCTGCTTCCCAGATAGTCTTGACAATGCCCTTCTATCATAAATTATGATATTATTATTATGAGATTGGAAAGTTGTCAAATGTGTGTGGCAAATGATACTGAATGGGGGAGGGGGTCAGTGAAATGCTTTAAAAAGTCTCTGAAAAAAAAAAAAAAAAAAACGCTGATTGTATGTTCCTTTGGTTGGACCCAAAATAATACAGTTCCTGGCTTCATGATTGTAGTGATAGTTCTGAAAGCCCTTCCCATTCTGGTCTTCTCTGTATTCCTCTGGAGATCCCAAAAGCCCTTGACTCTTCTGGCTCCTCTCAGTGGAATGGGATGAGTGATCTCAGTAAAAGCAACAGGAACTTTAAATGAACCTTAAAGATGGAATATGCCCTTGACAGTGGCATTTACCAAGTTACCAAAATATGTAAAAGTAATTTTATGTTTTATAGCCATCTGAAGTTTTAAAGCATGCTATTAAGAAATCTGTATCTGTAGTTGTCTATCATCTCTCTATATCATAAGCCTTCATTCAGATTGTCATTCTGTTTAAACTATAGTCCACCTTTTCTCTCTACTGAAAAGCGGTTTCCTGTACTTTACATTGTGGTTTCCTACCTGCCTAAGAGCATCCCTGATGAGGTTCATGCAGCAAGCAAGTCAGTTAAATTCCATCCCATCCTACTTATCTAATACATTCTCCATCTTTAAGGTGTATTTAGTCTGCCATCTATTTACAATGTCCCTGACTTAGTTCTTTTGTTTTATGCTACTTTACTTCCTCTTACAGGAACTTTTATAGGTTTTATGGAGTTCTAGAACTGTTCCAAGTGGCTATAAGCACTGATTCTATGAAGTTATTTTTGATGACTCTACACATTTGTTCTAAAGTCCCTCGCAACCAGTTTAATTGAGTGGTTCTCAAACACCCCGGAAAGGCCTTTAAAAGAATTGAAAGAATTAAAAGATGAGCCAAAAACTGATAAAATATTTCTGATGAGAAACTTGCCTTGAAAATATAAAAAAGACTTTTTAAACTCAACAATAAGATGATAAAACAACTCATTCAAAAAGTAGCAAAAGGGGCCAGCCAGGTAGCATAGTGGTGAATGTGGCTGGATCCCACATGGCCAACTAACTGCACACTTCAAGACCCAGACCTGGTGACTGGAAAAACATTCTGGGGTGCATGTGTGCATGTGCCCAAATCCCAAGAGGAGAATGGAGGAGAAGACATTGTAGTATGATCATCTTCCTGAGGGTGCTTTCTCTCTGTGTTTGTCTCTCTTTCTCTCTCTCTCTCCCTCTCTGTCTTTCTCTGGTGAGTATATGCACCCTATAGGAAACTAAAAAGAAGAAAATTAAAAAGTGTGCCAAAGATCTGAACAGATACCACACCACAAAAGACATACAGATGAAAAATAAGTAAATGAAAAGATGCTGAACATCAAATAACATTGAGGAAGTGCAAATTAAAACACTACTACTACACACTTATTAATAATCCCAAACACCAAATGTTGGCAAGGATGTAGAGCAGCAGAAACTCTCATTCATTGCTGGCGAGAATGCAAAATAATAGTCACTCTGGAAGATAGTTTGGCAGGTTCTTACAAAGCAAAACACAATCTTATCATACCATCCAACAATTGTATTCCCAGGTATTTCCCCAAATCAGTTGAAAACATATCTGCACAAAAAACCTGCACACAAGTGCTTTCAGGAGTTTTATTTATAATTGCCAAAATTGGAGAGCAAACAAGTTGTCTTTTAATAAGTGAATAGATAAACAAACTATATTTAACATCCATACAACATAATATTACTCAAAGATAACAGAAATGAGCTAGCAGGTCATGAAGAGACATGAATGGAACAAATGCAGCTTGCTAATTGAAAGAAGCCAATCTGAAAAAGCTACATACAATACAATTCCTACTATATGACATTCTGCAAAAGACAAAATCACTATTACTATGGAGATAGTAAAAATATCACTGGTTGCCAGGTGTTGAGGTGAAGTGTGGGAAAGAATGGATATACAGAGTGCATGAGATTATTTTAGGGCAGAGAAATTATTCCAAATAAAGTTTTATTGTTGAATGCATGCCATTATACATTCATCAAAAACCACAGAACATACAACACCAGCAGGCAACCCTAATGTAAACTATAAAGTGTATTTAAAATAATGTATCTATACATCCACGTTAATGGAATTACCACACCTATACAAGGTGTTAATAATAGAGGAAAATGAGAGTGGGAGGGGTATATTGGAACTCTGTGCCTTCTGCTTAGTTTTCCTGTCAACCTAAAACTGCTCAAAAAATAAAGTCTATCAATGTTAAGATATAGGAAAAGTCCAAATTCAAGTTCTACTTCCTCTATATTTATCTCGGGTGAGATTGGGACAAGGTTTTGAACTCACATTTAACAGCCCCCCAAAAGGTGCTGCTACAGACTCTACTCTGATAACCTAGGTCCGACATTCACTCCTATGTTGCCTTGCATTTCAATCAAGCCTTATGTGTTTGCTTTTCTCCCAATGATTTTTGTTTGTTTGTTTGTTTGTTTGTTTGTTTTTAACTTTTTTAAGAGAGAGAGATTTTTGCTATACAGTGCATGTGCTCATCAGAGAGACAGAGAGAAAGGAAGTGAAAAATCACCTCCCTCAGTAGGGATGGCCATGCAACAATCCCTTCTCCTCCATTCTTCTCTTGGGATTTTGGGCATACACTCACACATGCCTGGCATGAGTTTTAAGCCACCAGGACCACGACTCAAACTGCAGCCAACCACGTGGAAGTCCAATGATGTAACCATTATGCCATCTGCTAATCTCTTTCCCCATGTTTTTCAAACTCTTTGGAACATACCCAGGTCTCCATTTTCTACCACAATAGCTCAGACAAGGAAAGCAACAGAGTATCCACCAATGGTAAGTTCCAGTTAATTTTTCCAGGAGGAGTTGCTAGACAGACATGTAACAATCATCAGGCACATCATGTCCTTTGTTGACAGAACACCCATGTCCAGTGTATCATGTTCTCTGAAAGGTTGTGTGTAGAACCACCCCTTATGTACCAAGGAAGGAGAAAGGGCTCAGAAAATAGACTGGAGGAAAAACTGAGCTGTGGTGAAGAAACCAACAACCAGGAGGCCAAGTGAGCTAATAGCCATCAATCAGACAAGCCTCAAAGCCTGGCCAAAGCCCAATCCCTAGATAGAGAACCAAGTATCCAAGATATAAATTAAATCCACAGTGAACGAAAGTAGGGTTAGGCCCAACAAGGCAGCGCAGAATTAACATAGCTATAATAACACAGAGAATATGCCTAAAATTGACCCTAACTCCTTTCTGGACTTTTACTCAAACCATCCAATCCTGTATCATGCAGGCAAAGGAGGTATGGGAGGATTGTCCTTAGCACAAGAATCATCAAGAAATACCACCATGACTTGAAGGGAACTCCAGCAGAGGGAACAGCCCTGTGCAGGCCTGAGGCTTCTGGGACAGGAGTGAGCAAGGGGCACAGACCAGAGGAACTCAGAGCAGGAGGAGAGCCCTGAATAAGTTTGGAGGCCCTGGTCTATTATTTGGCTTTTATTCCCAGTGCTAGGTTCCTGGAGGGCTTAAAGCAAAGGAGAGATGTGGTTTCACTTGTCAACTGACTTTCAGTCTCTCCTTTAGGTTCAGGCACTGAATATTTATGAAAGTCTTGCTTCTGATGTTAGTGGAGATGGAAGCAGTATTTCCCACATAAACATCTTTTAATTAAGTAGAAAGTCGCCCTTTCTCTGGGTGATGTAAGAGGTACACTGAGTTTCTGTGAATAAAACCTGACACTCCCTCTGCATGGACACATCTCTGTGCAGGCCCAAGTGCAGAGAGTGATCCCTGCATCTCTACGGGATGTGTGGGCTCTCATGCTTGGAAAGGCTAGCTGTGATGCTCCCCTTCACTCAGCAGCTCTCCAAGAACACAGTAGTCCTGAAACAAGGGCAGCCCAGAGCTACCTGGAAGCAAGGATCCCACACAGTGATAGATAACACCCAGATGGATCCACAGCCCTGTCCACATCCTTGTACCCACAGTTGCTGTCTCAGTTCTCTGAGCCTCAGTATCTTTAAGTGTAAAATATAAAGTAGTGGGAGTGAAACTGGACTTCAAGGTCAGAGTGAGGATCTGAGCTGATGTATCTACCAAAATTGGATCACGCTGGTATAATACACATTATTGCTACTACCTAAACTAGCCCCTTGGGCCAGCTCTGTGATCTGGTAGTTAAGGCAGCTGGATCCCATATGTCTGACCAAAGTTCAAACCCCATCTCAGTGACTTAGAAAACACACCAGGTGCATGTGTACAATTGCCCAAAAGTCTGACAGTACAGTAAAGTAGAAGAGAAGGGCAGAGTGGCCATGTCTGATTAAGGGCGCTTTCTCCCTCTCCTTCTCTGTCTCTCTTTCTGGTAAGTGAACACACCTTCTGGAAAGTAATAATAACAATAACGATAATACAGCAATTTTAACAATGAAAAGTCCTGGAAAAAACATTGAGATACAATCCATTTATTCTAGAAGTGCCTTGTGGTGTTTTTCCTGTTGTAATTTGCATCACTGCTTCTCTCACACGTTGATTTGACACTCTTTAAATACTATTTTCCAGATATACAGATATTTTTAAACTATGGCATTTTATGTAGCATTAACAAAATGAATGTTTATAGAGTACAGAAGTTATTATTACAAAGTAACATTTCTTGTGAAAGGACTGAATTTCAAAAGATGGGGGAACTGGAGTTAGCCATGGTAAGGGCACCCATGTCCCCGTGTGTGTTTTTGGAGTAGGAGTGTGCTGAGCACCCAGCGGCCTCTTACAACATCCTCCAGTGAGAAGACATTATCCCTTACAGGAAATAGGAGGTTGCTGGCTCACGCCACGGGACCGTGCTGAGATCACATGTCAGCCAGTCTCTAAGATTGCTCTAGGAACCCATCTTTAGCCTCTAAGCTTTAACTAAGACCCCATCTGGCTCTCAGAAAGAAGGCAAGCCTTCCTGATGAAACAGCTCTGCCCTGCAGTCACATAACTAGGAGTATGGGGACAAGGATTAGATGTGCTCTGTGTCCATACCCATGAAAGCCACTCCACTGACAACGGCTCTCCCAAAGCTTCAATACTGAACCATGTGCAATGAACTATTCCAATTGGCATCTTGAGGAAGAAAGAAGAGGAGGAGCATGAAACTGAGGAGCTGGAAAGGATCCCTGGTTCTCCCCCTCAAAATTCACTGGGTCTCTGAGGCTCAGCTGCACCACTCCACTCTCTTCAGACCCCTGGCCCTCCTATATACAACTCTCTGCCCATCCTCTGTGTTCTTAGATGTCCTTACTCTGACACTCCCCTCTGTAAGACAGTGTGTGCAGGAACCTTCTGTCTTCCTTTACCAGTTCCCAGTGAGGTGGGGGTGAGGTCCTAGAATATCATCATTCTAACGCTTTCTCTCATCCAGTGCATCCCACTGAGAAAATAAGGGTTGGGCACAATCAGTCCATCTAGGACTAGCAAGACCATTGTGAATATTGGACAAAGGGGGTCTGGAGAAGTGTCTAGCCTTTTCCGAGACAGTGATGACTAGAGACAACCTGCCCCATGTCCCTAACACAAAAGAGCAGAGTTAGGACAAAAACAGTAAACTAACCCTCTCATATCACATCAGTACCTCCTGGAGGGAGTGATTTTTTAAAAATCACTTTTATCTTGAAAGCGAAAAAAAAAAAAAAGATTTTCAGTTATTCATATGAGCACTCAGAGAAACATATTTGGTTTGAGCTGCTGTGCCAGTGGAGCTCAGGAGAAACCACAAATCACTTCTAATCTGTGACTTTCTGCTGATGCTGACAAAGGCAACCCCCTGAGGGCCAGAGAGGAAATGCTGTATTTACTCACAGAATTTTCCTCTTCTTTCAAAGTTGCCTGGCTGTTCCAGAAAGTGAGTTAGAAGGGAATGCCTCAACAAGCACATTCCCAGTCTCTTCCAGTCCTTGTGGTCGGGAGCACGGGAGAGAATAAGGTGAACAGACATTGCTCAACACCAGGCTATTAAGTAAAGATAACTGTCGGCCACCTACATGTTGAGAGTCTGCAGTGATTACCATGGTTAATCAGCGTGCAAAGGACAGTACTGCTACGAAGTGGGACCAGGCGACACCTTGTGACCCCTCACATTTCTCCTGAAACAAAGGAAAACAAAGGAATCTCAGATCCTGCTCCTTAATTCCTTGGCTACCCAAAAGAACTAAGAGGTTTTGACTTTATTTTTATTCTTTTATCATTTTAAACACTCTAGTTAAGCAGAAATGTAAAAGGTTTAAAGTCACAGGATCCTGACTTCTGACTTTGAAATGTACCAATTCATTATTCTGAAATTTGGTAAATGACAGGTCAGAGTCAAGCATGTCACCTGCCTTTTGGATATGAACCATATTTCATGGAAGCTAAATAATGGAGGAAAAATTCTTTGGCACAATGCTAACTAATGAATGTATCAGGAATAATGGAATTAAAGAAATTGACGGTGTGAGACACCTAGTAGAATAATCAAATGGATAATGGTTACCAGTAGTTGAAAAACACATCAGTGAAATATCCATGGAGACTTTTACCAAATCGGGTTCAGGTTGAGGACACCTGACTCTAGTCATCAACTGTAACATCTGTAGAAAGAGATGCCTGGACATCCCGTATGTCTTGTGATGCACTAGCAAGTACAGGCAGCACCTATAAAGGAAAAGTGCCGTCAAGAGAAAATGCATCACCCTGAACCTAACCCTATTAACCTGCCAGTTTATAGAAAATACGGAAGATAGAAGAACATGCTGAGTGGTTAAAAACAACCCATTCCAGAATATGGGAAATTCTATGGAAGAAACAACCAAATGTCATCAACAAGCAATTGGCCTGGGGAAAAGCAGTGGAGAAGGAAGTTGTTAAAAGTAAGAAGAGCCTTCATAGTTATAGTAAACAAATGGAATATCCTGAACTGTCTTCAATTTTAACCGTTAAAATACAATTCCCAAAAGACAATAAGGAGGAAGCATTGAACTGTGGGAAAACTAAGAGTTGAGTATTAAATAATACTAGGCAATTTTCAAGGAAAATTGTTCATTTTGTTTGTCATGATAATAATATTGAGTTTATGTGTTTTTAAGAGTTCGTATCTATTACGAATACAAACCAAGATGTATACAGGTGAAGTGATACGCTATCTTGGATTTGTTTCACAGGCTTTTCTGCTCTACCCCCCAGAAGAAATGAGTGACGACAAGTAAAAGAAGAATAGCAAAAAGTTTTTTAATTGAAGAATATGAGTGATATGTGCCAAGTTTCTGTTTGAAAATATTCACAAGAAAAGTATTTTTTGAAAGCACCTTTGCAATTTAATTATTAGCTATGTGAAAATGGACATGTTTTAAATTATCTTATTTCTAATTTTCTCATCAATGAAACAGGGATAATCATGTTTTTCCTCCCATAATTGCTTTGGAGTTTAATGGGTGTGATAGCCTGAATAATGCCCGGCTCCTGCAAGTACTTAATAATACAAAAATCCCTTGTAGGTATCACAGAAAACTCCTAGCACTCGTTTGATACTAGTCCTTGAAGATGGGCAGATTCCATCTCAGCAAAGCTTCAGATAGTCTTCCTTTTTAACCAAGGCTTAAATATGACTTTTCTCATGAACGTCCCTTAAGAATATGGATTCCATCTTGGGACCAGCAGTTAGCATAATGGCTATGTCGGTGGACTCCCACATAGTCGACCATGGTTCATGTCCCAGACCCGGTGGCTTAAACTCATGCCAGGCGCATGTGCATGCGTGCCCAAGATCCCAAGAGGAGAATGGAGGAGAAGGGATTGCGGCATGGCCATCCCCCCTGAGGGGTGATTTCTCACTTTCTGTCTCCCTCTGTCTTTCTCTCTCTCTCTGGCGAGCGCACGTGCCCTATAGCAAAAATCTCTAAAAAAAAAAAAAAAATATATGGATTCTATCTCATTCATCCCAATTCTTAGTATATACCATGATGTCAGTCCTGTAGTGAGGACACGATGAGTATTGTCAGCTGGTGGACTGAGAAAATGAATGAATGAATGTCGGATAATCTAATACATTTAAAGTTTGGTCAAAGTGTAAGTGTATAAAAATATGATATAGACTATTAGAGCAACAATTTAAAAGAAAAGAAAGTTGGTAAAAGAAAAGAATAAAAGGGATTCAAATAAATAGTGGAGAAAAACAACACAACCGCAAGCCTTTCACTAGGAGCCAGGAGAACAGTGGCAAGATGCATGTGAAGCAAGGACAGAGAAAAACAAGTTAAGAAAGTTTAGAAAAGTCCAGAGAGGGAGAGAGCACAAAAGCATAAATATAATCTGTTCAAAGCAAATGAAACATCCTTTCGATGCTCCTGAAATCAAGGTAGCTCTGATTCAGGCTGAGACTTTAGAGATTAGAGACTAAGAAGGAGTTAAATCTTTGCTCAAGACTCAAATGGTCCCCTTAAAAGCTTAGTCTTTCTGAAACTTGTGCAGAAGTTATTTTTAGATCTTCACATCTAAAACACAAACTGCATCTGTAAAGACAGAGAATGATAAACTTTATCTAAGTGAGGCATTAAAATTGAAGGGAACATTGTAGTGGAAAGGCATAAAGGTTAGATTTGAGAAGAGAATGTTTATTAGGATCAGTCAGAATGTGGAAAGATGGGTGAGATGTGATCCATTAAGTACATCACTTTAGGGTTTGGAAGAACTAGAACCAGCACAACAGGGGTGGTTAATGCAGTAGCTCAGCAAAAGAATCTCATTTTGCTCCAAGCCAAAAATGAATACTCCAAGTTGAGTTCCATTAAAGGAAAATGGCAGTGCAGTATAATAGAAAATATATTATAGACAACATATCTCATTATAAAGAAGAAATCTTTTTTGAAAACAATATCAAAATCAGAAATGATGTGATAAGAAATTAAAGGAATTGGAAAGTGATTTATTGTATGTTTCCATTTTTAAGATACTGTATTTTAAGGCTCCTGTTGATAAATAATGGGTTGAAAACAAAGTCAAATTTAAGACTATCAGTTTATCTTGAATAACAGGAATATCATTTGTAACCCAGTATATGCCCCATGCCTCAAGAAGTATGCTAAGGTATAGATTGGAATGAGTGAATCTATTTTTCTTTGCAAATCATGTCAAAAACAGCGTTGATAAATGTGTATAAAATTTTGAGCTGTCTGAGGCATTCAGAAGTTGGAAGCCTCTTAAGAGATCTGATTAATTTAACATGTCAAACCTAATGGTGAATGAGTTCAATTTCTCCAAAGAACAATTAGTCAACGGAATAAATTAACATGAGATATGGTCAAATGCAAAGACTGTGCTCGTTTTCAAAGATAAAACACTTTCACTGCTATTGTTGAACTTTCTTCTTTGTGTTATGAAGGACCTCTGTGACATAACTCCCTCATCGACCCAAATGCTTAACAAGCTGCCGTCATGCCTCACCTGGACTACCACAAATACCTTATAATTTGTCTCTCTTAAGCCACACTCATATGCTGTTCTCTCTGCTCTTCATATGCTACCTAGATTGTATTTCAAAATCACAAGAAAACTCTTTTAACAACACGTCTTTATTAAACTAACTCAACTCACAAAACGTGGGTCCCTGAGTATCCTTCAACCACCCGCTATCATCTTCCCATGCCACTTTCCATGTTCCCTGGCCTTCTTTAATTTTTTTCTCTTGCCTTTTTATGCTTATCTCTGAGTCTTCTCACATCCTGTTCCCTCTTCCTGAAATACTCTTCCCCCTCCCTACCTATCTTAGATAGCTCCTCCTCATCCTTCAGACTTCAGGTCAGACCTCAGACCTACTTTTCCAGGAACACCTTTCTGAATTACCTAATAAGACCATATTCCTCTATAGTACATTATGTCTACTTCCTGATCTCTGATACAGCACCAGTAACATTCCTCACAGCCTCACGATTGCATTCCAAGTCCTTTTATTCACATTTCCAAGCTACACTCTACCAAAATTGCTCCTTCCAACACCATCGTAATTCTTGTCACACTGCCAAATGCCATGGTCCTTTCTCTGCCATTTGACATCTCATCATCATTTGATACAACTGAAAACATCCTTCTTAAAACACATTCCTCCCAAGATTGAGAACATTACAACCACTCTGTCTTCCTGGTGGCATTAGCCACCAGTTCGCAATATTAGTTTTTATCTTTTCTTCAGCTGAATTCCTTAGTTTCCTGGATTCCTGGTTAAGACCTAGACATCTCTACCTGCATCCTTTCCCTTTGTGATGTCAGCCGGTCCCATGCCAATGGCACTCACATTTGTGCATCTAGAGCTCCTTACGAATGCATTCAACCATGCCTTTGACATCTTCTCCTGAAAATCAAGTCATCTCAAATTTACTCCAACAAAATTCTTGATTATTACCCCTTCCCCTGGTTAATACCATGCACAAGATTACCACGCCCCATGCTCTTTTCATCTCAACAAATAGCACTACCATCCAGGACCAGTAGATGGCATAGCAGTTACGTTGCTAGACTCTCACATGGCAACCACAGTTTGAGTCCTGGACCCGGTGGCCTTAAAAATCATGCCAGGTGCAAGTGCACACCTGCCCAAGATCCTGGGAAGAGAATGGAGGAGAAGGGATTATAGCATAGCCATGTCCCTCTAGGGGATAATCTACTATCCACCTAGCCACTTGAGCTAAAACCTAGGATTCATTCTTGATTCCTTTCTCCTTTCTTCCTGAACCCTGACACCCAATACAGCACAATACTATATTGGTTCCTTCTTGAAAACCTGTTCCACATTTGACCATTTCTCTACAGATCTCTGGCAACCACACTAGGGGGCCATCATCACCTCTCTTCAGGACTACAGTAAAGGTTTCCTCACCAGTCTCTGCTTTCTCTCATTTCTGCGACCCATTTCCCACAATTGTCAAAATGGGTTCTCAAAACAAAAAGTATATCATGTGACTCTCCTCATTAAATTTCTCCAGTGGCTTCCCATTCCATTTGGAAAAAAAAAAATGTAAATCCACAAAAAAATACAAAAGGCTCTACGTGTTTACCCTACTAACCTCATCTTCTTGGCTCCCTCTTTCACTTCTTTAATAAGCTTCAGGCAGAGTAGCTGAGTAGAATAGTTAGAGTCTAATGCTATCAGGAAGATCAGGAAGAAAAAGAGTGAGGATAAGAGAAAACTAACACCAAATCCATACTTTCTTCCACAGAGAGTAAATCATAACTAAATCTGGAAAATCAAAAAATGGCATTTAAGTCCATTATTTGGAAATATGAAGGTAAATATTATTAAAATTCAAGTACTTTGAAAAAATTAACTGTTAAAAATAGCTACTGTAAGAAAGTAAAGTATTAAAATAATTAATAAAAAGTATTGAAAATGGTTGTCTAAAGAAACAAAACTAGGGATGAGAGTAGTGAGGACTGATGCATTAGCAATATTTCTATCTTTTATAATATATCTCTCTTGACTTTTAAGGAACATACACCTATTACCTTGGGAAAAATATCAAATAGAAATTTGGGGAAAAAAAAGTCATAAGAAAAAGACAGTGAGATCTTGTGGAGAGATTAACAAAACAGGGGAAATAAGCCAGAAAAACTGTAGAACTGAACCAGTTGATGGCCAGATGATAAAGGCACCTGAATCCCACATGGCCTACTGCACAGTTCAAGTCCCATATCCAGTGGCTTAAAAAACACAAAGTGCACATGTGCCCCCAAAATCTTTTAAAAAAGAAAGAAAAAAAAAAGGAAGTGGAGGAGAAGGGATTGCAGCAAGACCATTGCCCATGAGGGGAGGGTGCTGTCTTACTTTCTCTCTCTCTTTTTCTACTGTCTACACATTCTGTAAAAAAAAAGAAAGAGAAAGGAGAAAAAAAAGAGAGATAAAAAGAAAAAGAGAAAAAGAGATAGAAACTGTAGAATGTTTTACCAGTTTTAAACACAAGAAAAGAGCCAAGAACATAATTGATATTTGACCAAAAAGGTTTTGGTAAAAGATAAAATGTGCATGCACTACTCTGAATTACCTTGGTAACTGGACCACTACAAATGTTAATGATTTTATAATGTAACAATGCACATACAAGTTAAGTAAATAATAGGGGCAAAGCAACACATACCATTGGCAGGCCACACTTGGGGAAAGGTCTAGATAGAGTCTGTGACTGGGTTGTTACAAGCCGTAGGTTGAGATAATGAAGAAAATTGTAGACTTGAATTGAGTCTGCTCTCCCAGCATTTCTGAGTACTGAAAACACATTGCCTCTCTCCCTAGTTTTGGTAAAGCCACTGTATATAATAAAGTATTCCATGGCTTTATACAACCTCATCTATGTAACTGTAGCAATCACTTCCCTGTGAGTAGTGGCATAGGTGAATCCAAATGTATCTCCCACCTTTCTAATTGCTTTTGGCAAATTCTATCATTTGCTGGTTGTTCAACACATACTTGTTGAACAAATAAATGAATAAGCTGACTAATGATCGAAGGTCCCTTGAGGTCTAAGGGCTGTCAAAAGGGATTGCTTCTCCCCAGCCTGTATGTGCTCACTAAATCTTGTCTGCACTGAGGGTGGGCTTATCTGGCTTTTTGCCAATGAAACTCGATAGAGCCTCTCAAAGTTTGAAGGAGTTGTAATTCTTCCTGTGTAAAATCAAAACTCAAGCTGTATACACAACTTCTGTATATACATAAACAGGTAAGTATATGCAGATCTGTGGAAGCATTTATGTACTCCCACACATGACCCTCAGTGCTGAGGGCATGGCGTGCAATCACCTACAGCATAATTTGAAGGTCACAAAATAGCCTGGCAGCTTACAAATGCCTCTCTCTTTAATTGGCCATAAAAAAGAAACATTTTTATCATATTTGTCACCTACAATTAATAAATTCCCTGCTAAAATTCAAACACATTACAGAAAAGTAGCAGTATCGGTCCAGCAAAGGATGAGGTGTTACAAGAGAAAGGGAGTCTCGTTAGTATGAAATCTTTAGATCTGCCACTAACTATCTGGGTGATCTCATGAAAATTAGTTAACTTCTGGTTTCCCATGGCGGGGGGGGGGGGGGGGCTGCGGGAGGATATGACAGCTCTCTAAAACTTTAAGAAGTTCTACCAAGTTTCAATGGCAAAAAGGCCAGAAAAGTCCCACCCTCAAAAGGGATTGGATCTCTTAGCAAGCACATCTAGGCTGAACAGAAACAATCCTTTATTAAACTGTAAAATACAGATTAAAATCTCAAATTCATAATTTTATTGTCAGAATAACAGAATATTTGATCAACTGTAAACCATCACATACAGTGTAGTCTTATTAAATTTAGTTCCCATTAACATCTTAGTTGGGTTATGAGATAAGCAGACATAAGAGACTTGAGAAAATGGAACACAAAAGACTAAATTTTATTGACAGGGAGTCTAAGATGCTGGGAGAAAGAGCAAAGAAAAATAAATTATGGAGATACTTTACTCATTTTCCTCACTCAGTGATTCTTAATGCTCAGAGAAGACCTTGCCCCCACACGCCACCTGATCTGATTCTTGCTGACTCACCAGCCTCATAACCTGCACCTGAGTCCTCAGGGACCACACCACTGCTTTTCAAACTGCGATGACCTTTATAGTGACTATCATCAGCTTAGTACATCATGACCAGCATTTTGAAAACTGAAACAGAATAGGATAGGAGAGACAAAGGACAATAATACCAAAGCATGTCAGGTGCGATAAAGATAAATACTATCTTGTGACATTTTTGTCATTTGCAGCAGCTGTATCTGAGTGTGCATCTTTGAGTTCTGGATCACAATGTAAAATATATTTCTTTCTACATGTCTCAACTGGAAAAATTTAAAAGCCTCCACCATATGCCATAACCATGCTAAGATGCTTTTAGTCCCCTAAATACGCAGTGCTCTTTCTTATCTTCAGGCCTATGCACATGTTTTCAATCATGGAAATATCCTTTTGCCCACCCTAGTCCACATGGGGTCTCTTCTTGATAATATACAATCAAAGTTTAGTTACTTTCTCTGTGACCCCAGCTTCTCACTCAGACACTCTTCTGTTTTCCCTAGAATGAAGATTGCACTCTGTATGTTCTTGGTCTTACCTCATTGCATATAAACTCAATCAATTGTGTTATATTTTCTTTACAAATAATTGAACACTGCTTGCCTGCCTACTAAATTCTTGGCTTCCTGAAGACAGAAACTCTTATATCTGTCTCATCTTTTCCTTCCAAGAAAATGTTGTATTGTAGGTGTGTTTGAAATATTTGCTGAACCAACACATAAAAGATAAGCTGGAAAATGGAAAAGCCATTTTTTCTATTGAAAATGCTTCCTAAGTAGCCATCCTACTCTCAGAAGTGGGGTTTGTTCGAATACCACACAGGAGAGGACAGAAAGCCTCCAGCTGTCTGACTCTGCAGGTCCACATTCATCTGCCACTGAGGACACTCTGGAGTTGCTCGCAAGCGATTATCTTCAGAGTACAAACAGCAAATAGATATGAAAACAGCCTCAAATTGTAAATAAATGTACAGATACTTAAGAAAACGAAAGATTGCCCACAAGGCCAATATCCTTGACACAAAATATCAGTGAAGGTTGTTCCTTCAAAAGATAGTAGTAATATGTTTTCTATGAGACACAGAATGCTTCAAATCAATATATATTATATTAAAGCTTTGCTTTGGACAGTGTTTTCTTTTTTTAATACAATATCAAAAGAAAAGAGAAAAGTATTGTTTCAACCTCCTGAGTCCCTAGAGAGACACGAGCTTCTACATTGTGCTGACATGGGCACGGGGTGCAACCATGGACAGAGAAGTGAAGTCGGGCCACAATTTCCATGTCAGAGCAGGTGTCAAGCTGGTTACTCTGAGAACAGTAGCTGTCACACAGGGTAAAGTTACTACAGGCAGGCACATCTATGAAATAAGATGCAAGAAGGAGATGGAACCAATCAAAGCCACTAAAGCACATCTTCATTTAATCACAGGAAAATCTTATTCAACTGCCTCATATTGACCAACACATCCTTTTATATGAGCATAGAAATGAAACTTCCTAGAATTAGTCTAATCAGAGATCAACATTTGTTCTGAGCCACTTCATCTCAGGAGTAACAGGGTATTTAAGTCTCTCTGAATTCTTTCTAAAATGCATATTAGTAATTCAAAATGTTTGATGGGGCAGACAGTGGTACAGCAGGAAAACACAATGTTCTGGGAGGCTGACCCACACAAGATGTTCCACATTTGTGTCTGGAGACCTTCCTGAGGACTCCAGGCACACAAATGCCCATGATCCAGGACTGGCTGATACTGGGGGTAGATCAAGTCAAGATCCAGTTGGGATCTCTGACTCTCCCTCTCTCTCTCACTGTCTCTGTTGCTCTTGGAAAAAATAAATAAGCTTAACAACAACAACAACAAAATTTAAAAAGGTATTTGAAAATAAATAAGCTTAACAACAACAACAACAACAAAATTTAAAAAGACATTTCAATACCTGCATTACTCATGAGCTTCCAGTGGCCCTTGTGTCTTTGGTATCCTTGGAGTCTGATACCAAATCTTGATCAACATTCTTTCCTATACAGGAAATAGCAGATAATCAATGAGCAAAGGATATGGGAAACTTGATCCTTTGCTTATATAAAGGACTGTCAGAAATAGTCCACTTTTAAAATGAAAATAAGAGAAAATAATTTTGGAAAAGAAGGAAGGAGAGTAGGCCTAAATCTAGGTCCTACTGGGTACCATTCACAGTGGAAGATGCTATCTCACCTAATGCCAACATAACAGTAGTTAGGATTCTCCTCTCATCAGACAGCAAAACAAGACTTAGATACTAACATTTCCAAAGTCATCCAGGCAATAACTAGCCAAAATGGGATTTGTATCCAGTTCTCTAGGTACAAAGCTTTCCATTTATTTGTACTTCTCTGGTTATCTGTTAGTTAATACTTTAATTTCAGTTCAGTTCAACAGATAGGTAGATAGAAATAGAGATCAAATGTGTGTGTGTGTAGTGTACATGCATGTGTGCATGTGTGTGTGTGCAAGGAACAATGAGAGCACATAGAGAAAAAGGGCAAGTCCAAGGTTCCAGGAGCACCCAGTCCATCAGGAAGACACATGAATAAGTTACTCTGACATAATATGCATACCTCTGTGGTGGGGACCCTGGCTGAGACACATTCTCAACTCAGGGTGCAGTTGCTGGAATAGTTGCCACCTCAGCTAGTTGTGAAGAGTAAAGAGGAGTTTATTTGCTGAAGGTAGGTGAATAATGTCCAGACAGAGGAAACAGCTGGAGATAGAGAGAGAGTTAGACAGAGAAAGCATTTTTCAGTTAGGCATGGTCACACCGCAATCCCTGCTCCTCTATTTCTCCATCCTGTCGAGATTTGAAGCACAAACACACATGTGTCCATCATGTTTTTCAAGCCAGCAGGTCCAGGACTTGAACTGTGCATCTGGTCATGT
This sequence comes from Tupaia belangeri chinensis, assembly GCF_000334495.1. Classification (NCBI taxonomy): domain Eukaryota; kingdom Metazoa; phylum Chordata; class Mammalia; order Scandentia; family Tupaiidae; genus Tupaia; species Tupaia belangeri. The sequence continues at coordinate 52,408 of NW_006209541.1, read as the reverse complement.
AGGCTCCAATTCCTTTAACCACAAGACCATCGGGCTAGCTCAAAAATATTTTTTTAAATTATGAATGATAAAAGAAATCAGTTAAATTAACTTTTTGGGGGGGGGATAAAAGTGATTATTTTCCAATAGTAATTTCTCAACCTCTGCTACTAAGGCAGACAAGAAATTAATCTACAGTTGGGTTCCATGGGTGCAACCTAGCCACTGCCTCCAATTCTCTGATCAACAGTGATGACAACTTCAATATTCTTATCTTTCTTATTTTGGGTCCTAAGAGATGGACTTCTGCTCTAGATTAGAAAGCACATAACAGCAAGCACACAAGAATTTGAATGCCATAAAATAAAAAACTTGGGGAATACCAAGCTAATGGCTGTAACTTAAGTAGTATAAATATATAAGCAGTTCCTAGGCACAGGTTACTGAATTAAGTGAAGATAATTTGTCAAGTAGTAAATGGCCTAAGAAACTTCACAGCCCATGGTCATCTGTCACATTTGTGTAAAGACTAATGCCCTGTTCTTCTGCTCAGCACTGTTGACCTGAGTGGAAAGAACCTATGTCTTCTTCCAGCTGTTATATTCTGGGCCAAGACCACAGGAACATATCCCACCCCCACTAACTCAGGCCTTTACTCTCCGACAAAAGTTTTGAGAGGCCTGTCTTTCCCAAAGTCTTGTAGATGCCTGTCAAGTCTAAGTTACTCATAATCATGCAAATGGTGAGACCACTAGACATGTACTTCTTGCCTTGCTGATATATTTAAACTATTTTAAATATTATGGGATATTTGGTTTTCCCTATGGAAATTAAAATAAAATTGGATCCCTTAACTAGTCTATAATCAATAATCGATCACAAGCAGATTAAAGAGTTGAATAGAAAATCACAACTTGATAATAGTAAAAACTATCAGAGAATACATATTTTAGGAGCTCATTTAGGAAAACATTCCTTAATAAGGCATGACAAGGACAAACTTAAAGAAATCAATTAATATATTCAACTGTATACTAATTTTAAAGCTTCTCTTAATCTAAAGAAATCATTTGAGGTGTACAAAAATGATCTATTAGAAACTGGGAACACAGTGTCAGCTGGTGGCATGGTGGTTAAAGTGGCTAGATCCCATATGGCAGACTATGTGGTTTGAGTCCTATACCCATGACTTGAAATATAAATCAAGTGTGTATTCATGTGTACCTGAAATCTCAAGAGGAGAACAGAAAGGAAGAGATTGCAGTGTGGTCATGTCCACTGGGGAGGGCTCACCCTTTCTCTCTCTCTCTCTGCTGGTACACATGTTCTATAGGAAACTACAAAGAGAGAGCGAGAGAGAGAGGAAAATAAAAATAAAAGGCTACTTCTCATTACAAGTACCTGCAAACAACCTGAGTGCATGCCAAGAGGAAAATGAATAAACAAACAAGTCTGTTCAATCATTTTAAAACAAAACAAAACAAAGGCTGAAAAGTTAATCCATATTTGTAAATATGGGTGAATATTGTAATCATAGCCTTTTTAAAGAGAAAAAAATTGCAAAGCATGTATGCATTACAATCTATTTGTATACTATTTTAAAATAGGAAGCAAGTGTGAAGACATTCATAAGAATGATGAAATCCCAAGTGAAAATTTCTGATTCCCTCTGGTTAGAGAGAAAAGTGCTAGCTAAGAAAATACCAGATACTTCAAATATTTTGGCATTGGTTTATTTCTGAGTCACATTTTATGAATATAAATACTTACTTTATTATTCTGAGTATCCCTCAATATGACAAAAACAAAAAAAGTAACAATAAATATATTTTCTTTTAAAGGGATTTTAAAAAAAAAGATGATCTGACCTACAAAAAGATAAAAATTTAAAAAAAAGAGAAAGTTAAATAGAACTACCACATGATCTAGCAATTCCACTCCTGGGTATCTACCCAAAGGACAGTAATACACTCAGCTGGAAAAACACTTGCACATCCATATTTATTGCAGCATTATTTACAATTGCTAAGACATGGAACCAACCCAAATGTCCATGACAGGTAAATGGATTGGAAAAGTGTGGCACATAAACACTACGGAATACTACTCAACCACAAAAATCAATAAGACCTTGGCATTTGATGGAAAGTAGATTAATATGGAAGCTTTACTTCTACACAAAGTAAGCCAGACTATAAAAAAAGAGACACTGAATGTCCCCATTCAGTAAATAATGAGCATCTGAACTCTGTAGCAGAAACTGAAAGATTGGTAGATATAAAGACATGGAGAACAACTGTGGATACTGGAGTGGCTATGGGAGGAGGGTGAGAAATGGGGGAGGGTGACAGGGAATCAAGAGGATTCTCTTGAGAAGAAATAAAATATTTAAGGGACACAAAAATGGATAATTACCTGTTAATGATAATATGTATGGAAATATCTTTAATTGAGCCTATGTACAGTGTATTCATGATGGGAAAATTCATTTGGTATGCTGTAATGATACACAGTGATTGAGTGTAAAAAAAAAAAAAAGAAAAGAAAAGAAATAAAATAAAAGTTCCCCATTTCTAACATAAGCTACATAATTAAAGTGATTACCAAGGGGGGGTGCTATAGAAAATTAAGAGAGAAGAGAGAAAAAATAGAAGGAAAATATACATAGTCTAATTTTTAAAAGATTTTTACCTTAGGGCATGTGTGCTCTCCAGAGAGAGACAGAGACAGTAAGAGGGAAAGCGAGAAATTACTTTGTAGGGGGAATGGTCACACCACAATCTATTCTCCTCGTGGGATCTTAGGCATGCATACACACACGTGCCTGGTGTGAGTTTCAAGCCACGAGGTCTGGCACTCAGACTGTGGTTGGCCATTTAGAAGTCCAGCAACATAACCACTATGCCATCTGCTGGCCTCCATATTCTAAGTCTCCATATTCTAATAATCTTTTAATAATTGCTCTCAGGGCCAGCAGGTGGCATAGCATTTAGAGAGCTGGACTCCCACATGGTTGACTATGGTTCAACCCAGGCTTTGAGAATCATGCTGGGTGCATGTGGGTGAGTATCCAGAATCCTGAAAGGAAAATAGAAGAGAAGGAGTTGCAGGTATGTACATTCCCCCTTGGGAGTAATTTTTTACTTTCCTTCTTTCTGTCTCTCTCCAGTGAGCACAACACTCCCTATGGGAGAGAAGGGGAGGGGACATAAAATAATAAAGATAGCTCCCAAAGTAGAAAATAGAGGGAAGAAATATGCACAAACCAATAATGGGAGAAATAGCTTAGAATTTAAAAACTACAGACAGGGTTCAAGTGATGCCCAATCAAGACCTATGCATATATAGCACAATGAACACCAAAGAAAAAGAGAACACTCAGGAACTTCTAGGAAGAAGAAAATATAATACAAAGAAAATATAAGTAAATTGATGCAATACTGTCAGGACAGCACTGCAGAAAAGTAAATCAAATAATTTCTTCAAGGACAAGAGAAGCATTTTTAGTGAGAATTTTCTACTCAAGTTATTCTTTTTTTTTTTTTCTATAGGGCACGTGCGCTCACCAGATAGACAGAGAGAGACATAGAGACAGAAAGCGAGAAATCACCCCCCAGGGGGGATGGTCACGCTGCAATCCCTTCTCCTCCATTCTCCTCTCAGGATCTCGGGCATGCACACACACGTGCCCGGCGTGAGTTTTAAGCCACCGGGTCCGGGACTCGAACCGTGGTCAACTACGTGGGAGTCCAGCGACATAGCCATTACGCTAACTGCTGGTTCCCTACTCAAGTTATTCTTATGCAAGCAAGTAAAATAAAAATTTATTTCAAATTAAGGAAGACAATGAGTTCACTCTTCACAGAGTAACCTAGAAGAACTACCAAAGGATGCACTCTGACAAAATTAAAACAAAAATACATCCAAGAGAACATAGTAGAGTGAGAGTAAGTATGAAAAAGTAAAAATTAAAATATCTTTAAGACTAACAAGGGACAAAATTAAAACAATTAGCAATAATTGCATAATCAGCAACCTATATCAAAAAGGGCAGCTCCAAGAAGAGTGGAGGAAATTAAAAACAAGACAGAATTTTTATTTATTTCAAGTAAAGATATAGCTTCTGACTAATTCTAGAAATTAATTTAAAATAAACACTTTTGTATAAGTATTTAACATGTTCCTGAATTTAAGAAAAACTACAAAGGAACACATAATATTTTTAAGTCTATTTTTTGGTCTACTCTTCAAAACCATTAGAATAATTCAATAAAATGCAAGAGAGTTGAAAAAAATAAATTGCAAAATAATCATTAAAGGGAAATCATTTTATACTACTAGGATACACTTGCTATTGAATTTTATAAGTGTTTATGTGAGTAGCATATTTCCTTTCTTCAGCATATAATAGTTGCTTCTAATCCAGATTATTCTTCAGCATATAATAGTTGCTTCTAATCCACAGATCCGCACTTGCTTTACCTGTGTGATAAAGAAGGAACAAACCTGGAAGCTTCAAGTATGTCGAGCAATCGAAGAAAATGTAGAAACTAAGGAAAAGAGCAGTGAGGACTGGTGAGCAGGACCAATCAAAGAATAAAGCAGTAGTAGCACTAATAGTTCATAAAGAGGGATTGTGTATGAAGACCAAATGGAGAGACAGATGGGTTTTCAAAAATGTAAGATTTGCCAGTTTTCCTAATGAAGAAAACAAACCAGGCAGGCACAATTCCTCTTCAGCTAGGAGATGAAATTCCACTGGCTCTATCAATTATCATATAAATTCACTTTACAAGCTAAGTGATATATGGATTGTATGTATAAAATAAATTTTAAAACAGCAACAAAAAGTATCATGAAAGAATACTAGGAAATTCACAAGCTATAATAATGTAATAGACCAGCTTAAGCAGGTGACCGGTTAGCTCAGTTGGTTAGAGTGAGGTGCTAATAGACCAGCTTAATCCATCATAACGCTAAAATGATGGATCACATTTCACTACAAAGTGAAATTTAAAAGCACATAATTTGGAAGAGAAACAGGTTGTAGAAAATAAAGAAAGAGGATAAGCCATCTTGCCCCACACCCTGTGCCATCAGAACATCTGCCCCAGACAGCCTTGTTGCATATATAGCTGTTTGCAGGTGGGAGTGGTACTACACTACGGAGAGTGGCTCATCCCCTCCCCCACATGTCTTGGAACTCTCAGGTGTGTTCATTGGAACTTAGAGAAGCCCATCTTGCCTGTGTCCCAATGCCATCAGGACATCCACCAGGCAATGGACCTGGCTGAATTTAGCAAGGACACTGAGCTGCAGAGACTGTGGCTCATCCCCTGCCATATGCCTCTGAATTCTCAGACTTCAGCATTTCCTAACCCTTTCTCTCTTCCTCAATTGAAGCACAGCAGTTCAGCCCCAGGTGTACCTGTTTTCTAGTAACTTGGAGGACTTTGAATTTTCCAAGTCCTAAGACAACAGCGTAGGTTGCTGAATAAGCACTAGGGAGGGAGAGCAGCAGAAAGATCGCTGATAATCTCATTTTTCTTGCCTTTGAACACTCAGAATTAACTTGAAGAATTTAGGAAGAAATGTATAATTCACCCGATGACCAGAAACCATTGATGAGGGACAAGTAATATGAGAAACTGAGAAAATATTTCTCCTTCAATGAAAAACATCAATTCCTCATCATGTACAGACAATACTATGGAACTTGTGGAAATTGTTAGATAAACAATTCAGAATATTTATAGTGACAAAACTAAATGAGATGCAAGAGAGATGAGACAGCAAACTCCAGAACATGCAAGAGAAAAGAGACAATGAGCCCCAGGAGATGAGAAAGTCCTTTCATGATTTAAAAGAAGTAATAGGAAAAAGAATCAAACAGAAATGTTAGAGATGAATACTGTAATACAAGAAACCAAAACCTCCCTCGAAAGTATTAAAACCAGATTAGATCATGCAGAAGACCAAAACTCAAATGTAGAAGACAAAACTTCTGACATAGAAAAAATTATCAAAAAGACAGAGAAAATAACCAAAGAGAATGAAGACAATATACAAGAAATACTAGATACCATTAAACGCCCAAACATCTGGATAATTGGTATCACAGAAGGTGAAGAAAATAATAAGGGTAATGATAATCTATTCCATGAAATACTATAAGAAAACTTTCCAAACCTCAAGAGTCATTCAAAAATCCAAACCAAACAATTACAAAGGACCTCAAATAGAATCAAATCAAAAAATCTTCCCCAAGGCACATCATAACCAGATTAGCAAAACCCACAAAAACAAAATATTAAAATTGGCAAGAGAGAATCTCCAAATTATTTATAACGCTTATCCCATCAGGTTAACATCGGGCTTCTCACTGGAAACAATGCAGGCAAGGAAAGAACGGGGAATATAGTCAAAGTGTTCAAAGAAAAACAATTTCAACTAAGATTACTATACACAGCAAAATTATCCTTCATATGGGAAGAAAAGATAAAAATATTCTTAGATAAGCAAAACCTGAAAGAATTTATCAACTCCAGGCCAGCTCTTCAAGAAGTTCTGAAGGGAGTGCTATACCAGGAAAACTAAAATCAGACAGACAGAAATAAGAGAATAAAGACAAGAAAAAGATAGCTCAATGATAAGAACAAGTCCGGAAATATCAATAATAATATTGAATGTGAATGGATTAAATTCTCCAATCAAGAGACACAGACTGGCTAAGTGGATTTAAAATAATAATAATAATTAAATTTTAAAAAAACCCTCTAACTGTTCCCTACAAAAAACACATCTCATGGATAAAGACATACATAGACTAAAAGTGAAGGGTTTAGAAAAAGGTATTCCATGCAAGCAGAAATCAAAAAAGGGCTGGAGTCACAATGCTTATTTCAGAGAAAGCAAGCTTTAAGACAATAACTGTACAAAGAGACAAAGAAGGGCATTATACAGTAGTAAAAGGGCTAATTCATTAAGAAGACATAACGCTTATAAAACCTATGCACCCAACTCAGGAGCACCCAAATCCATGAAGAAAAGACTTCTAGATATAAAAGGAGAGATAGGGTTTAACACTATAGTCGCTGAGGATCTCAACACCCCATTATCTCCTTTAGACAGATATTCTAGAGGAAGAATAAAAAAAGAGATACAGGAACTAAATGATGCCATAAGTCAAATGGACTTGACAGACATCTATAGAACTTTCTACCCAAAAGAAACCACAAAATACATTTTCTCATCCCCTCATGGAAACTTTTCAAAGGCTAACCATATGATAGGGCACAAATCAAGCCTTTACAGATTCGAAGACATAGAAAGAGGTGTGGTATTCTCTGTTGAAGATATTTCGTAGTTTTATCAACAGTACTAAGGAGAAATGTTCACCTGTTGAAATATCCATTTTGTAAGACAAATAATAATGTGATTGACTATATGGAAGAAAATGAAATGGAAAAAAATAAAAGGAAAAAAACAGAAAGAAACTATATCCAGCATCTTCTCTGACCATGTTGGGATTAAACTTGATATTAACTTCAGGAAAAATACTCAGAAATACACAAACATAAGGAAACTAAGCAACTTACTTCTGAATGATTTCTCAACTACCAAAGAAATTAAGACTGAAATCAAAGGATCTATGGAAACAAATGAGAATGAGTACACGAGTTTCCATAATCTGAGAGACACTGCAAAGGCAGTCATAACAGGAAAATTCATAGAGATGAGTGCACAAAAGAAAAAAATGGAAAGGCGCCAAATAGCGAGTTTCCATAATCTGAGAGACACTGCAAAGGTAGTCATAATTCATAGAGATTAGTGCACAAAAGAAATAAATGGAAAGGCGCCAAATAGATAACCTGACGTTATGCCTCAAGGATTTGAAAAACAACAGAAAAATCCAAAAAATGCCGGGAGAAAAGAAATAAAGAAGCATAAATAAGTGAAAGAGAAAATAAATGAACTATATAGAAAATAAATGAAAGCAAAAGCTGGTTCTTTGAAAAAATGTAACAAGATTAACACACCAATACCTAGACTGATTAAGAAGAGAGAAAGGAACCAGATTAATCAAATTTGCAATGAAACAGGTACTTTTACAACAGACACAATAGAAATACAAAACATCATTAGAGGATACCATGAAGGACTATATGCCAACAAACAAGAGGACCTGAATGCGATGGACAAATTCCTGGGCAAATATAATGTACCAAGATTGAATCAGGAGGATATCAATCTTCTGAGCCTTGCTTGGAGACTTGGGGATGCTCTCTGTGCCCCAAACCCCATCGCCCTTCTAGTTCTCACTCACTCACTCACTTACCCAGACTTAACCCATCAGACCTCACCTCTTCTGGAAATCCCTAGGGCTCCTGAAGGCTCCCGGAACACTCGGTACCACTCTGTTCTCTCACCTACCACTGTGCTGGCCCTGCAGTGGCTGTACACCTCACCCCCATGAAGACTTAGGGGCTACAAAACCCTGGAAAACAAAGGCTAAAATCTGTCCTTAAGCCACTTTATCTAGTATAATCTCTGATTTATAATAAATATTCTGTAATTATTTCTTGAGTTGAATTAAACTGAGGAGTGAATAGAAGTCTAAAAAGAATAATGACTACTTTGTCTATGTTAGATACCTCCTAATTGCGCCAAAGTTTGCCAAAATTTAGCTGCAGGGGGGTGCCCGCAGCTAATTCAAACATGAATAAACCAAAAAAGATCAGCAGACTTGAAAAACCAACCCCAATACTAGGCACAGAGAAAACGTTTGGTCACCAAATTCACCCTCCTGTCATCTGGTCATTTAAACGTGAGCTGCCCTTCTCTGCATGACAGTATGTTCCAGATTCTTGTTGAGCTCACTCACCATTCCTCCAGACCCTGACCCTCTACCTGAATGCTCTGGCTCATGTCATCACAGATTAGCTGCTTCTGCATCTTCATTTCTAACGATGCATTCTGATTCTCCTCTCTGATTTATTCATTTGTTTCTCTGCTCAGATCTTGGCTGTGTTCCATCTTCTCCTTTGTCAGCATTAGATCCTAGCCCTAAGGGAGATTTTTCTGCAGAGTAAACTCTACCTCCTCAAAAGAAGGAACTTATACTTCATATTAAGCTCTAAATGGAACCTCTGAAGGCTGTCAGTACCATTTTACTGCAAAGGGAGCAGTTTTAACAGGTTTGATAACCAAGAAGAGAGGTGAAATCTCATAGGATACAGAAAAATGCTCACCCAAATGACAAACACCAGACTTAGAGGTAGCTGGGCCTGTTGCACATCATTGTGGACAACAGCAAAATCTTTCCAGCTTGAAGACCAGTGCAGAGAGGAATGCCAAATTGTATAACCTCTGAAGAATTTGGCAATATCTAATAAAATATTCATGCATCTGGCCTTAACTTCAACAACATCATTTACCCTGAATACACAATTGAAGCAGCACAAACAACCACACTCACTAGGTTCTTTGGTGTAGCATTATTTGATTTTCCAAAAAGTTACTTTGAAAACTACCAGAGTCCAAATATAGGGAACTTGTGGTATAAACGATGTTACATCATTGAGTAATATAGAACTGTGAAAAAGAACAAGGATGATTTTTATAAACTGGTAAGCTATGATTTCCAGAAAATGATGTAAAGTTTAACAAAAACTGAAGAGAAAAACAATTTATGTGGGGGCCAGCAGGTGGCGTGGTGGTTAAAGGCACTGGACTCCCACATGGCCCACTGCAGTTCAAGTCCTAGACTTGGTGGCTTGCTTTCTCACTTTCCTTCTCTCTCTGTCTGGTGAAACTAGAAAATAATAATAAATAATGTTAAATAAAATAATTCTTTATATATATATATATGTGTGTGTGTGTGTGTGTGTGTGTGTGTGTGTATGTTACCTTTCTTTCTAAACAGGTCATTTAGAAAATGACTATCCCTGGGCCAGCAGTTGGCATAATGGCTATGTCACTGGACTCCCATGTGGTCAACTGTAGTTCAAGTCCCAGACCCGGTGGTTTAAACTCATGCCAGGTGCATGTGCGTACATGCCCAGGATCCCAAAAGGAAAGTGGAGGAGGGAGTTTGCAGTATGGCCATCCCCCTGGGGCGTGATTTCTCGCTTTCTGTCTCTCTCTGTCTTTCTGGCGAGTGCACACACCCTATAGCAAAAACCTCTCCAAAAAAAAAAAGAAAAAAAAAAAAGGAAAGAAAACATGACTATCCTTATCTTTATCAATTGGAACACAATAAAGACAAACTGGAAAGAAATTCTGTTAGTTAGCCGTAAGGAGTTGAGAGGAATGAGGTAGCAGAATGTGAGAAGGTTTTAGTGTTTTGCATAATTTTGACTTTTAGAATGTATATTCTCTGGAAATACATATGTCATAAAAAGACAATAGAAATATTCCAGACTTGATAACTAAATGTAATATTTTATGGATGAAAAATGCCTTAAATTTTTGGGGGTCTGGACCAGTCATTGATGTGTTATTTAAGGCAGTTGGATCCCACATGGCTAAGTAATTCAAGTCTTGGATTCAGTGAAATGAAAAACATACTGGGCACATGTGCTTGTGTTCCCCGGGATCCCAAGAGAAGAATAAAGGAGAACGGATTGTAGCATGGTTATCCCTCTAGAGGGAGTAATTTCTCAATTTCTCACTCTCTCCTTTTTGCTCTCTCTCCTTTCCAGCAAGCATAACCTCCCCATAGCTAATATATATATTCAACTGAGAAAATCGGAATATAGAGAGTAGATTAGATAAAAGCATCACATGAATGTTTAATTATTTGTACTTGAGAACCACATCACATTTACACTCATATTCTCAGAAAATATTCAATAAAGTGTTCAGGGTTAAAGGGTCATGCTGAATGGAATATATTCTCTATTAGTTTAGGGAAAAAAGTATATGCATATGGATACGCAGGCAGGCACATACAGAGAGACAGAGAAAGTATGCATGTAAATAACAATAGGCGAATCTGGATGAAGAGAAGAAGGTATTCTTTGTGCTATTTTTATTCTTGACATTTTTCTAAAGTTTGACATTATATCAAATAATTTAAAAGGAAAACAAACAGGGGGACTCTATGAGAAGTTTTGTTTGTATGTTGTCTGTTTTGGGTCATGTTATCTTACTTTCTAACAGATAATGTTTGAATAATAATAATAGCCACTTATTATATACCTATTATGTGCCAAGCCCTTGACTATGATTTTATACATATTTTTATTCATACTCATAGCAACTACATAAGGCAGTTTTCCTATTTTATGCATTATTTTTATATCATTCTTCAATGTCTAAGACAACTACAGTTATTTGTAGTTTGGCATTAAAGACCGATTTCCACTATAGATATGTAGATATGCCTCCAATATATTAAAAGAAAAGGAGAAGAAATATTGTAACCCGTTAGCTGATTCTGGATAAGCAGCCATAGATAGCAGGATAACCAAGGCTGTTTTCCTCTTTGTTGTCCCCAACTTCTAAGCATTTATCAAGCTCAATTTTTAAAAATATTTCATTTTAACCATACACATTTAAAACTGAGAGATAACCATGTTTTCATTCATGGCTTTCTCTCTAATCTCCAGGAAGTTATTAGAAACTGTATCAGTAGTACCTTTCATTCAATCATTCTATTACAATAAAATATTTCCCTTCAAAAATCAGAAGTTGCATTTTGCCCCCTTCTAGCAAACTGAAAATGAAGCTGGTCATTTAAAAAGCCCAACATGAAAAGACACCTGGATAAATGTGCTGTCACGAAAAGAGAGAAAGATGAGTTTAAGAGAAGCCAAATGTATTGCGTTACTTAGTTTTCTGCTTTTTTACAGGACTACAGCTTAATACAAATCTTTAAAAACCTCGAGGACAGACTATTTCTTACTTCCATAGTAATCTTTTAGCCAGTTTAGATGCAATTCTCAAAAAAATAGAGAGAAAACAAAAGAAAAAGGAGAAAAGAAAAAAATAGCTCTAAGAAATACATCTATCTCCTTGGTTTAGGAGATTAAATCAGTTTCCTCCACTTTAATACAGCTTTGAAATAACTGATTATGTGATTCATTATTTATGTATCTGATAATGTAATTCATTATTTGACCACATAATTATCACTCAATGACCAGTGAGGAATATAGAAACGAAATCTCTGGTTTCAAAGACATTTTATTATATTAGCAATGTGGATAATGAGTTTAACTCCCTGACCCCATGAGACAGGAAACTTCAGATAAAATACATTGTGAAATAATAAACATTAGCATTCCATCTGCCCTTCACTTTGCAATTATCCTGCTAGATGAGACTTAGATAAGGAGGCTGAGGCACAGATAGAGACTATGACACCCTAAGTTCCTCTAGGAGGCAGTGTAATGTAAGCTTTGTTCCTCTGGGGGGCTGTAGTTGACCCCCACCCCTCTGCCTCTCATACCACGTCAAGCATTCCATGAAGAACACCTACACTGACTATTGTGCAAAATCTTTAGGAAATTATATTTACCCTACTGCATTATATTGTCCATTCCATTATATTCTTTTTTAAAAAAAATGCTAGGAAAGATTCACTACTTAATTTTAACTTGGATGCATTCATGGATTGCAACCCCAGGGTTGTGTTAAGCCAGTGACAAAACCAGCTCAGTTCTTGCTTCCTCCAAGGGGATTTTCCAACCATTCATTTTTCTCTTCCTCAGTAGTTATTCACTGTGTGTTTGGTGGAAGGATGAATGACAAATGAATGAATGGCCTGAAGAAAACTACCAGAGTCCAATTGTTTTGAGCAATCCTCTTTCTCATCTAGGAACTCTAGGCTTGTGATTTACTTTCTCTGAGCCTGTCACTAGAGGGACACTTGCTGGTGCCACAGCTGTTGTCTCCCCCCAGGCGAGACTGCAGTTCCTTCTAGGAGAAGCTCACAAGTATAAGCCACCTCTATCCACCTGAGCAAATGATCTACAGGTTGATGGATTGTTAGATAATACCCAGGAAAAGAAAGGAACCAAGGATCTTCAAATGCCATGCTAATCTGAACTGTGCTTCACTTGTGGCACTAGAGTCCTCTTCCTTCTCTCCACATGCTGATGATCTATTTGATATCTCTATCCTTTCTGGCAGGCTCTTCTCACTTCTTGGGCTAGTTTTCTCCAGTGAAGACTTCATTGTTCAAGACTCAACTGAGAAACTGGAAATAGAATATGCTTCTATTATATCCCCTGTGATTGGTACTTGCACAGAGCATGGAGGTATGATTGTAGTCTGTCTGACCAAACTTCCAAGTCTTTACACAGAGGACAGAAATGGTGTTTTATCTCTGCTCCTCCTAAAAACATCAGACATGCATCAGCACTCTTTAACTCAACTCTTCACAATAATCAAGAGACGTTGTCTTATAAGGATGATCGTCTCTCCCCAAAGAGAGTCATGTCCAAACCCACCGTGCATGACTCTCCATTTACCTCAGTCACCATGAGGAGATTTATGCCTGAGACTTCTGCCATGAAGCTTAACACATCCCTTGAGCTGGCCCGAACTTCATCTTTCCTTGATCCCCCAAACTTGATGACGGATTGTGGGTTCTCTATCCTGATACTTGCCTCAACATCCCATGAACCTTAGTCAAACTGGAAGTGGCTTTTCTGATGACTCTGTGTCCCTTATAACCTTCTCAAGCTGTGTTTCTCAAACACATCCCATGAGATAGGTTCCTTCTGCACCTCATAGTTGTTTCTTTGCCATGTTCATCTTTTCTCTTCTAGACCCCAGCACTCCTGAAGCACATTCTATCAAACTATAAGCTGTATCTCTTCCTTATATCTCTCATTCACTCTCCTCTTGGTCACTTCCACTCACTCATGAATACTCTATCCCCTGGACACTTTTTTTCTCTCCACCATTACTGCTAACATAGTTATTGATCCTTTCCAAACCCTAATCAATCCTTACAACACTCTGGTCAGTTCCTTTGCTTTTTTCACTGCCAATGAGTTGTCTTCTACCCCTTATGAGCCACCCATCTCCAGTTATTTTTAAATTAGAGTCATGATTATTAGGTGTCATGAAATATATATTTTAATTGTGTAAGACAGAAGAGGAAATTAATTAGAGTACATTGCCTGTAAGAAGAGTACAAATTGGTTCCTGAAACTTTGCTTCAACTTTATGCATGTGTACTGCATTAAGATATAAAAGAGGTCACTCTTGTGTTGAGTCATGTTCAAAACTGTTTGAAAAACCACTGCTATAAACATACTCATCACCAAAAATTGCACCCCAGTTAATTTTCTCATTTTAAGCACCTCATCTTCTAGCCACTAACTTCTGTTCTTGTTCAACCTCTCTAGTCTCCAACTCCAACAACTCTTCAACCACACCAAGCCTTTGACCCATTAACCCTGTCCCTTCATATCCTTTGCCCATCTTAAGTGGAAACCACCTCTCAGTTAGTTTTTTATCCCTGGCGTCCCTGTGCTTGGTGCAAAATAGATATGCAGAACATCTCTGTTAAATTAACAAGGCTGTAAAATTTATAAGACAGAGTCCTACTGCAGGTTGATAAAAGCCTCTGTTATTTGTGTTTAATTTTGTTTATCACTAGACCTGCACACCAGTTAATCTCCTCCATCATTGATCCTCTAATTTCTGCTTTGCAGAGTTTTATTTATTTCATAGTTTAAGTCAATGAAGTCAGGATGGCAGAAAGAGATTTTCTTGATATTCCACCATACCATGAGAAAAATTCCAGTGAACAATTCCAGCCATAACTCTCCAGTCACACACCTTGACTGAAAGAAAACCCTCAATATCTGTCAAAAGATTAATAAGTTTTTATATACAATTTAAAGCTGTCAGATATAATTCAAAAGAATAATAAATCTATTAAATATTAGAAGGATTAACATCTCATTATCTCATTCTCATTGTTAGAATGAAAATTTTATTGTCTCAATGACTTTAAATACCTCTTACCAGGTAATGCAGTCTCTCTATCTGACTCCCAAGCCACATAGTTTAGGCATTGATATAATTTTTTTTTTCAGTTGGACATGATCATGGAGAACATCAGAGTGTCAATCTGGCTATAAGAGGTTGATAGGAGCTCCATTTTAAATTATTCTTCCCATTTAACTCATTTGTGGCTTAACAATTTCCTAAGTGCCTTTGCTATTAATATCACATTTGGCATTTAATCATTAAAAGCTCAAACCAAGACACAGAATACAACAGTGAAAAATAACACTAGATTAGGAGTCTGGAAGCTCCCAGATAGAGGCCTGGGTCTCTCTCCATCACTGACTCACAAAGGGAGTCTGATTAATTCCTTTCTTGGAATGTTCCTTTGCCTCATTCAAAGCTGGGCACTGGTAACTCCTCTGCATAAGTCTTCATCAACCTCTCCAATGCAGCAGACTCTTCTACATGCCCTCAGTAAGCCTTAAAATCTTAAAACCTTGAAAATAGGTAAAATACAAGGGCAAGTGGTAGTGATACAACAATCTTCAATGCTGAGTCCATGTAGGAAGATCTCCGGTTCATGGCCCAGGGCCTCCCTGTGAATGCCAGGTGTGAACAAGAGCATCCTTGATCTGCATCAGCTGAAACTAGGGATGGATCATGGTGTGAAGACCCAAACATTTTCTGCCATTCTTATTTTTGGCTGTCTTTTTTATGCCTTGCATAGCAGATTTTCAATAAATATTTGTTAAGTGAAGAGCAATAAATTGTTAGGTATTCAATCCATTTGACATATAGGTTGATTTCTTTTTTAAAATAATTATTTATTTTATTTTATTTATCCATTCATTTACTTTTTAATTTGACCAGAGAGAGACAGAGGATGAGAGTGAGAGAGAGCAGAAGTGAGAAAGCAAGCCACCAGATTCAGGACTCGAACCCTGGTTGGCCTTGTGGGAGTGTCCAACACCTTAACCACCACGCCACCTGCTGGTTCCCATGTCAATTTCATTAAAAGATTTGGGATAGAACTTTATTCCTATTCTAGTCGAGAAATGTAAAGCTCAAGGTGGTTCAATTACTTGTTCAAGGTTATAGAACAGTAAGTGTTGGGACTGGGATTTGAACATCAGCCTGCCTGGCAGCAAACATTTACCCCTTCCACTAGGTCAACCTGCCTCCTGTGTGAGCCTCTGGCTGTTTCCTGAGTGATAACAGAGGTGAATAAACCTTTCTGACTGGCTGCTCAACTGTCTTTCTGACCCATTGGAATGTCTGGGAGAGCCCTGGCTCTGCAAGCGAGTGAGTCAAATATGAGCTAAACTTGCTGCTCCTCTCTAGCAGAGCAGCTGGCCACTGAGCATTACCTTTCCCTGGGACGTCTCCGAATTTCCTAAAAAAAAAAAACCTAAGAGGACACGCTCTTCACTTAGGAAATGTTTACAGTGTAGATAAGAAGCCATTAAAAGAAAGAAGAAGACAGACACTCACAGTGACATCATGTCACTACAGTCCCTTCCCCCAGGCATCGGGAAGAGAACCGTTAATGGCATTTCTAGTGATTTCTCTGAATTCCAGAGATGGGCTGCTCAATCGATGTTGCTGAAACCAGCATGGTCATTACACATTTATTAAAGAGATAATATCATTTCATTTTATCCTGTAGGTAATTTTATATCTAACACAAACAGGGTGTCTAAACAATAACAAGCAGCTGGAGAAGAGAAAAATAGTCATGTCACTCCACTGTGTAATACCGTAATGATGAAGCCAGTCTCCAAAATAGATTGCAGACTTGCCTTGAAAAGGTGCTGGTTCACCTAATTGAATAATTTTCTTTCTTTGTTTCATTTTGTTCGGACTTGATGATAAAGGCCCCATCAATTCACACTCCCCACCCAAGCTCTACACTTCTAGAGCAATAAGTTTTACCCAACAAGGGCCATGGACAGGCACCTTGTCTTCAGAATAATGTCACTTTCTCAGGTTAACTTCTTTGAAGACAAAGTGCTTATTCTCCTTGAGGTTTATCTCATCATGCCTTTGTAATCCTTGCATGTCTCTCCTCTGTGTTTGTATGTTGAGTTTTAAATGAGATATTTTAGAGTTTTACTTTCATCTTCCAAATAGCAGCCTAGCTCAATGCAGCCCTCCAACCACAACCCCTAGGCAACATGGACCAACTAGTCATTGAACAGTGAACAGGACATCCTTACAGGTGCCGGCTTCATTCTTTTCCATTTGCAAATGATGTATGAGGAGTCCTTGTCTAATATCTCTTCCCAAATAAAACTCTCTGCTGCCAAAATTTAGAAAAATCAAGTTAGACTCTTTAGACAATACAAGAATTTGACCTTAGGAATATTAATTTTTTTAATTAAGAAAGATTTTTGCTATAAGGCACATGTGCTCACCAGAGAGACAAAGAGAGACAGAGAGACTGAGAGCAAGAAATCATCCCCAGGGGAGATGGTCATGCTGCAATCCCTTCTCCTATTGGGATTTTGGGCACACACACACATTCCCAGCACAAGATTTAAACCACCAGGTGTGGGACTTGAACCATAGTTGACTACATTAGAGTCCAACAACGTAACCATTATGACATCTGTTGGTCCCAGCAATATTCCTTTTTTAAAAATTTTTTACTTAAACAAGTTCTATATCAATTAATTTAATTTCTTAGTGAATTTTAAATAGTTAATGTGGAGCTTACAATTAAAGAGAGTGAGGGACCGGCAGTTAGCATAATAGCTATGTCACTGGACTCCCATGTGGTCAACTGCGGTTCGAGTCCCAGACCCGGTGGCTTAAACTCACGCTGGGCACGTGTGCTTACGTGCCCAAGATTCCAAGAAGAAAATGGAGGAGAAGGAATTGTGGTGTGGCCACCACCCTTGGGGAGTGATTTCTTGCTTTCTGTCTCTGTCTTTCTGGGGAGCACATGCACCCTATAGCAAAAAAACACCTCCCAAAAAAGAAAAGAAAAAGTTGGTGAAATAAAACATTTCTACTCCATTTAAAAAGAAAATCCTTAAGATCTATGGGTTTATAATAAAAGATCTAGGATCTATAACATCAGAAAGGAGAGAAAAATAGTTTTCTTTCTGAAAAACAACACACACACACACACACACACACACACACACAAAGTGAAAACTGAACAAAGAACTCTATCCCTGTTGATACATGTGTAAAGATATTAACTACAAGTATGCAAATACACTTGTTAAAAATAAATTATATTTTTCTAACAATTAAAACCTACCCAATGAAGTGGTAGGATCTCTTTCTATATAGATACCCAATAAGCATATAAAAAGATGCTTCACATCATACGTCACATAGAAATACAAATCAAAATTACAATGAGATACCACTACACACATATTAAAGTGATGAAAGTTCAGAACTGACAGCACCAAATGCTGATGTGGATGTGAAGCAACAGAAACTCCCATTCATTGCTAGTAGGAAAGCAATATGGTATAGTCACTTCAAAAGATCATTGGGTAGTCAGCTTTTTAAAAAACTAAACATACTTCTATCATATTACCCAGCAATTATACTTCTTGAAATTTACCCCCCAAAAATAAAAACCTTTGTCTAGACAAAAACTTGTACACAGATGTTTATAGCAGCTCCATTTATAATTGTCAAAACTTGAAAGCAATTAAGATGTCCTTTGGTACATGAGTGGATAAATAAACTATGGTACATCAGATAATAAACTATTATTTAGTGCTAAAACTAATGAGCTATCAAGCAATAAAAAGACATGGAAAAAACTTAAATGTATTTTACTATGTGAAAGTAGTCAGTCCAAAAATGCTGCTTACTATACTATTCTAACTATATGACACCTAGAAAAGATGACACTATGGAGAAAACAACAAAATATCAGTGTTTTCCAGGAGTTGTGAGATTGAAGTTTTAAATATACAAAATGCAGAAAATTTTCAAGACAGGGGACCAACAGATGGCATGGTGGTTAAGGTGCTGGAAATTCCCACATGGCTGATTATGGTTTGAGTCCCGAACCTGGCGGTGGCTTGCTTTCTCACTTTCCCTCTCTCCGTGTGTGTGTCTCTCTCTGTTCAAATTAAAATAAAATGAATGAAAAAATAAAATTAAATAATTCTTAAAAAAATAAGAAAAATTTTAGGGCAATAAAACTACTCTGTATGATACTATAACAGAGGATAAATGTCATTATATACATTTGTCTTAAACCCAGAGAATGCACAACACCAAGAATGACTCCTAACATAAACCATAGACTTTGGGGGTGATAATGATTTGATAATATGGGTTTAGCAATTTTAACAAATGTACCATTTTAGAGGGGGAAACGTATATGGAAAGGAAAGGCACATGTAAGTACAGGGAGTATGTGAAAAATCTCTAAACATTTGGTTTAAGTTTTTTATTGCTTATTTTATTTATTCATTCATTTATTTTAATTTCACCAGAGAGAGATGAGAGAGAGAGAAGGGAGAGAGAGAAAGTGAGAAAGCAAGCCACCAGGACCGGGACTTGAACCGTTGTTGGACATGTGGGAGTGCCCAGTGCTTTAACCACCATGCCACCTTTTGGTCCCACATTTGCTTTAATTTTATTGTAAAAAATTAGCTCTCAAGCCACTAGTTCCAGAACTGCTCTAAAAAATCATTGTTAAGAACAAGAAAAAAAGAAGGGCCAGCAAGTTGCATGGTGGTTAAGTCACTGAACTCCCACATGACCAGCCATGGTTCAAGTCCCAGACCTGGCAGCTTGCTTTCTCACTTTCCCATACTCACTGTCTCTCTCTGATGAGCATATATGCTGCTCTATAGCAAATAAAAAATAATAATAAGTAAAATTAAATCAATAATTTCTTAAGAAAAAGGAAATAATCATTTTCTTTATTTTCTGCTAACAATTAAAACTCCAGTCAATAACATGCTGGGAAATTAATCTCAGTTGATTTGGTTTCCCCAGGTTTCTCCTAAGATTTCTTTGCCTGAGATTTTACTTTCTGCAGTTTCAGTTACCTGTGGTCAACTGTGATCCAAAAATATTAAATGGAAAATTCCACAAAGTATTTATAATTTTTAAATTGCATGCTGTTCTGAATAGCATGATTAACTCTTGCACCATCCCACTCTGTCTCACATGGGACCTGAACCGTCCTTTTGTCCAGTCTATGCAGGCTATATAAGTTACCCACGGCTAGTCACTTAGTAGCCAACTCAGTTATTACACAGTTGAGAGAGACCGTGCTCACGTAACTTTTATTACAGTATACTGTTAGAGTTGTTCTATTTTAATATTAATTGTTATTATTAATCTCTTATTGTGTATAATTTATAAATAAAACGTTATCATAGGTACGTATACATAGGGGGAAAAACAGTCTGTAAAAGGGGCTTCGTACTATTATTTTGGACACTCACTAAGGTTCTTAAAACATACCCACGTGGACAAGGGGATACTACTGCATGTCCACGTTCCAAAATTTGAGTGGTACCAAGGTGATGAGTGTTTGGGTCTCTTTGTGGAGGCAGAGAACATAAGAAAAAGCAAGTAAAACTGGGTTTACTTATCCACAGGGAAAATTATGATGTCCACAGTTATCGGTACACACGGGATGCTGCTGCCCAGGTGGCCCCGCGCCTGTTCACCCACCCTCTTCTGACTCTCTGGGACATTCCCATGTGAGATCACGGGCATGGACAGCAAGCTGCTGCTTCCGAGTCACAATATGGTTGTTACCAAGATGTGCCATGGTGCACACCCTGTCAGCAAGCAGTCACTGTCCACCATTCTCTGTGGGAAGTAGGTGCACATCTCCTCTGCTCTTAACCCTTCCAAAGCTTTCCAGGCCATCCTGACTACTCAGGACTGTGCAGTTAGGAGAAGGGCTCAGAACCCATTCTCCAGGTGACACAGACTCTTTCCTCTCAGTCTCCCAATTCCTGTTTCATGCGGAAATGGTTTCTAACCTGGGGGGGGGGGACATAATCTACCTTTTTTGTAATTTCCTCTAGTACCTTAGGTTTTGGGGACACAGAAGCCTAAATTTTCCAGATAGAGATATAAATAAAATTTTATTAATATGCAAATTATTTCTAATAACACAATAAATACATTTAGTGGTTTTTGAAGTTCACTCACATTGTCACATGTATCCATACTTCATTTCCTTCTGTAGCTAAATAACATTTTGTTGTATAGCTATACCACATTCTGTTTGTCTATTTTATCAGTTGATAGACATTCAGGTTGTTTTCTTTCTTTCTTTTTGTACTATTGCGTCTTTTATTATAAGCTGTTAATTCACTGGCAAAGAATTTTGCTATTCTTACTTGGACAAGTCAAGAGGGTCGTACAAGATAGTTTCAACTTTGTTTTATCTAATGTACCAGGTCACATGTTTTTGTCATGTTTTTAAATTGGCTGCTCTCCACAATAAGCATCTGCTTTTATTTTTGTAATTAATTCATATTTTGTGTTTTTTATGTATTTCATTTCTCCCCTTCCATTTCCCTCTCTCTCATCCTCTTAGAACATTGTGGTTAATGTTGCTGTGAATAACAGTGCACAAGTTTTCCTTCAAAATCTGTTTCCAATTCTTATATGTGTCTATCTATGAATGGAATTGCTGGGTGATATGCTAAGAAAAAGAAGCCAGGAACAAAAGGCTAAATATTGTGATTCTGTTTGAACAAAGTATCTGGAATTGGCAAACTGATACAGATAGATAGCTGATTGTCAGAGCCTGGGAGTAGGGGGTAAGGGAAGAGGACTTCTTAAGGCCACAAGAACCCCTTTCAGAGTGATGCAATATTCTGGAGCAAGGTAGTTGTGAGGGTTGCACACCACTGTGGAGGTTTGAAATGCCACTGAACTGAACACTCCAAAATGATTATGATATTTTTTTTTTAATTTGCCAGAGGGTACATGTACTTACCAAAGAAAGAAAGACAGAAAGAGGGAAAGAAGAAAAGTGAGAAAGTACTCCCCATGGGGGAGGAGCGCGCTGCAGTCCCTTCACCTCCATCGGTCTCTCTCTTCTACATTTTGGGGATGCATACACACTGACTTGGCATGTCAGGGACTCAAACCACACAACTGGTCATTCAGGATCTAGCCTCTTCATCTACCAAGCCACCAGCTGACACACAAAATGGCAAGTTTTATGTGTGTTCTACCAAAATCTAAAAAAGAAGTCAATGTTTTACACAACAAATTTGTATACGATGTCAAATATATTGTGTATAATATTAAATGTATATTTACACAAAATTATGAAAAACTTCATATAAATTTATGATATTTATGCTGATATATAAACCGATAAATATATCAAAAAAATATGATCCAGCTATACAATGGAATGTTATTCAGTTACAAAAGGAAATGAATATGGATACATGATACAACATAGGCAAGTTTTAAAAACTATTATATGTATTTATGTGTATCATATACATAAATTATACATATATAATATATATGCACAAAAATAGCTCCCAAAACAGATATAACCCCAACCCACGGTCTATGAAAACTAAGTGAAAGAATTTGGTGACATTTGGACAAAATTATGAGAGGATAATGAAAGTGCTCATACTGATTCAGCTTTTGGATAAAAGTATAAGCACACTTAGGCTGTTGATCAGCTCATTTCACATACAAAGGACTTAATGGGTACAATTTAATACTGAAAACCAATAAACAGAAGTTTATATCATTTAAAACAGGAAGATAGTCATATATGGCATTATGATCAGTGTGGTTACCTGCAAAATTTTTAGATTGGGTGGAGAGAGGTGAAATTTCCCTAAAAGGTAAAAAAAGGAGATGAAACGTCAAAGAAGCAAATGGCAATAAAAGGAAAATATCAGAAAAATAGTAACAAACACAAAATAGAAATAAAACAAAATTAACAACAAAATCTAAAACTAGAAATAAATTGTGTGGGCTCCCAGAATGAGAACATGCACAAAGCAAAGAAAACACGCATATGTACTAAATGCAGAAAACAAGCTAAAAACACAGGCTAAAGAAGATGAGTGCATCAAATAAAATGTTCATATCAATAAATATTAATAACATAAACTCATGCTTGACAATATTTCTTAGATATCATAGGCCTAAAATTCATCCTTATGCCATATGCAAGTGACTGAAATGAAAGACTCAGAAATTTTAAAAGAAAAGCGATAGGTAACAATGTACAAGCAAATGGAAACAGGGCTCAGGAGCCAACTGTTGATGTTAGTTCTAGCTGAATGCAAAGCACAACACAGTAAATGAAATGAAGTGTACTTAATATTGATAGAAAACACTAGCCACAACGAAGTTCAGTCATAAATCTTCACACATGATAACATAAACTTTTATGAGGCAAGAATAAGAGAGATGGACGGAAATATAGAACCACTGAAATGTTTATACTCATTGGTCTTTGACCATCTAAAACAAAATAAATTAAATTATTGCAGACCTAAAATATCTGATTAGTATGTAAGAGCTAATAGCCATATCAAACGGTGTGTTGTGAAACTAGACATTGTATCTTTTCTGATGCTCAAGGAACATTACTTTTAATTGGACATCTATTTTGCCACAAAGAAGGTTTCAATACATCCCATGAGTTAACCTATGTTCTATGATCTTTCTGATAACATTATAAAAATTTAGAAGTTGATACTGCAAATAAAAAACAAAAACTATCAAAGCATCCACTTTTTGTGAAAACTTTTTAAAAAATAATCTTTTGCTGAAAAGGAAAATCAAAAGTCAAATAACAATTACACAATTTCCAAAAAATATCTATATTGCTAGTACTTTCAGAATTTTAGTGCTGTAGTTAACAGTAGTTGCAGAAAAAGGAATGGCTTTAAATATTACATTTCAAATGAAAGATCATTTAAGTTATTGAATTAATCATCAAAATTTTAAATATGAATTAGTGAAGAGCAAAAATAATCTAAAGAAAGTAGAATATAGAAAGTACTTCAGGGACCAGCAGTTAGCGTAATGGCTATGTCACTGGACTCCCATGTAGTCGACCGCAGTTTGTGTCCTGAACCTGGTGGCTTTAAAACTCACGCTGGGCGTGTGTATGTGCATGCTCAAGATCCCAAGAGGAGAACGGAGGAGAAGGGATTGCGGTGTGGCCATCACCCCTGAGGGGGAATTTCTCACTTCCTGTCTCTCTGTCTCTCTGGCGAGTGCATGCACCCTATAGCAAAAACCTCTCAAAAAAAAAAAAAAAAGTACTTTAAAAAAAATTAAAGCAACAAATTAGTAAAACAAATGAATACTATTGAACAAGTAAATAGATCCAGAGCTTTTTCTAATGGAAAAAGAAAATACATTTAAAAAATGTGAAAAGGAGACCAGTAGCTAGAGTAATGGCTATGTTGCTGGATTCCCATGTAGTTGAATGCGGTTCAAGTCCCGGACCTGGTGGCTTAAACTCACACTGGGCATGTGTGCATGTGTGTGCCCAAGATCCAGAGAAGAGAAAAGGGGAGAAGGGATTGCAGTGTGGCCAACCCCCCTGTGGGGTAATTTCTTGCTTTCTGTCTCTCTGTCTCTCTCTGTCTTTCTGGCGAGTGCACATGTCCTATAGCAAAAACCTCTCCAAAAACAGAAAAAAAATGGAAAAATAAACTTTCAGAAATATAAATAAGCATTAAGAAACAGTTATAGATACAGAGGAAAATATAAAAGACTCATGATCAAAAGCTTTTTTTGTTTCAGCATAAAAATGTTTGCAAATTGGAATTAGTGAGTGTTAACCTAAAACACTCAAAATAGCCAATACTCACTGACAAGAAACAAAACGTTTAACAAACTAACCACAGAAAAAAATGTTAAAAGTAGTCATAAAGTTATCCATCCCGAAAGACATGAAATTGCTTTTATTAAATGAAAGAATACAGTCTCGGAATTAAAATAATAAAAATTAAATTTAAATAAAATACAATTTCCAAATATCAGAAAGCAAAGATTAAATTATTTGTTCATTTACAGTATGAAGTACATTCTGATACCAAGTATGCTATATGAAAGTGGCTCAACCTCTTTAGCATATAGCATTACAGTAATTATAATTTTAAACATTCACTTCCTTTGACTCAAAAATTCTGCTTCTAGTAAATTATCCTCCGTGTATAACCCCCAAAGTGCAAGACAATGCATACGACAATGTTAAATTCATCATTAAGTAAAACAAACAAGCAAACATTAAGTACCCAAGAATAAAGAAATGGCCTGGAGTCCAGTGACATAATGGTTACATCACTCACACTGGGCACATGTGCGTGCATGCCCAAAATCTCGAGAGGTGAATAGAGGAGAGGGAATTGCAGCATGGCCATCCACTTCGGGGGTGACTTCTTGCCTTCTGTCCCACTGTCTCTCCAGCAAGTGCACACACTTTATAGCAAAAACCTCTCTCTAAAAAGAGAAAAAAAAAGAAAAAGAAAGAAAGAAAGAAAGAAAGAAAGAAAGAAAGAAAGAAAGAAAGAAAGAAAGAAAGAAAGAAAGAGAGAGAGAAAGAAAGGGAGAAAGAGAGAAAGAGGAAGAAAAAAAAGGGCCTAACAAATTGAAGTCCATCCAAAAGTTGGAATGTTGCAAGGCAGTTCAAAAGAACACTATTAAGTTAGCCCCACAGCTTAGTGATTAAGAGAGCTGGATTCTACATGGCTGACTGCAGTTCAAATCCTGGCCCTGGAAGCTTGAAATACATGCTGGTCGTGTGTGCACATCCACCCCAAATTCCAAAACAGATGGAGGAATGGAAGAGAAGGGATTGCAGCATGACCACACCCTAGTGTGGGGTGCTTTCTCTTTCTCTTTCTCTATCTCTCAACCTCTCTGTTTCTCTGTTTCTCTCTGGCGTGTATATGCATCCTCTAACAACTTACAAAAAAAATTGTCATTATTGATAGAAAGTGATATGCCTGGATACCAGCAATCTTCTTTTTCTTGATCTGAATGCTGGTGACACGGGTATGTTCACTTTGTTAAAATTCATTAAGCTGTACATATAAGTGTGCTTTTCTAAGTGCCTTTTATCATCTCATATTATATCACAAAGGTCAAGAAACAGTTTCTGAAAAGCCAGATGGCCAATATATCAGGTTTGTAATCCATACATACAGTTGTTCTTAGTCTCAACTCCTAGACTTTGCCATTGTAGTGGGAAGGCAGCCATGGAAATGTGTAAATAAATGGATAGGCCCATGTTTCATTAAAATTTTATTACAAAAACAAGATATTAGGAACCAGATGTTGGCACGGTGATAAAACATGATGCTCTGGTGGGCAACTCCCCATAAGAAGTTCAAGTCTGGAGACCTCCTTGTATACACCAGGCATGTGTGTGACCATGATCCAAGAGTGGCTGAAGGCTGGGGAAGGATTGCGATTCAAGACCCTGTTGGGAGTGTTGTCTCTCTCATTCTCTCTCTCTCTCCTTCTCTCTTTCTCCCTCTCTTTCATGGAATATATAAATAAATTTTAGGAGGAAAATATAGTCGGTAGGTCTGTAGTTATAATCCAACAACCCTGTTATATAGTGTATAAAAGATGTACAGGCATATTTCACAATTTGTAATCATAGTTCAAGAGCATAGCAGTAAAGTGGATATGGCAATAAAGCAAGTCTATTAAATGTTTTGGTTTCCTAGTGCACGTAACAGTTATGTTTACACTGTAGTGTTAAACTCTCAAGTGTGAGATAAAGTATGTCTAAAAAACCATTTTCAAGCTTAATTAAAAATACTTTACTGCTAAAAAATGCTAATAATTATCTGAGCCTTCAGCAAGTCATTATCGTCTTGCTGGAGGAGGGTCTTGCCTCAGTGCCAATGACTACTGACAGATCAGGGTGTTTGGGTGGTTGTGGCAATTCTTAAAATAAGACAACAATGAAATTTGACACATCTATTGACTCAGTCATGATATATTTCTCCATAGCATGCAATGCTATCTAATTGCATTTCACTCACACTAGAGCTTCTTTCAAAATTGGAGTCAGTCCTCCCAAATGCTGCCACTGCTTAATCAACTAAATGTATGTAATATTTTAAAGCTGTTGTTTAAAGCTGTTATTCTTTAAAGAGATTTTTGCCCTACAGGCATGTGTGCTCACCTGAGAGAGAGAGACAGAGACAGTGAGAAGGAAAGTAAGAAATCACCCCCAGGGGGGATGGCCATGCCACAATTGCTTCTCCTCCATTCTCCTCTTGGGATCTTGGGCACACACGGACATGCACCTGGTGTGATTTTAAAGCCACCAGGTCCGAGACTGGAATTGTGGCTGGCCATGTGGGAATCCAGTGATGTAGTCACCATGCCATCTGCTGGCCTCTGAAGCTTTTTTTTTTTTTTTTTTTTTTTTTGGGGGGGGAATTTTTTTATAGGGGGTGGACCCAGCTGAGAGAGAATTTGCTATAGGGTGTGTGCACTAGCTAGAGAGACAGAGACAGAAAGTGAGAAATCAATCCCCAGGGGAGATGACAACACTGCAATCCCTTTTCCTCCACTCTCCCCTCAGGATTCCTGGTGTGCGCATACACACACCCGGCATAAATTTTAAGTCACAGGGTCCTGGACTCAAACCACAGTCCACTACGTGGGAGTCCAGCAACATAACCAGTACGCCATCTTCTGGTCCCTAAAGCTTTGTCTTAACAATGTTCACAGCATCTTTGTTAGAAATACACTCCATATCAAGAAACAACTTTGATCATCCATATGAAGCAACTCATCCATTTAAATTTTGTTATTAAGATCATAGCGATTTAGTCACATTTCAGGCCCCACCTCTAATTCTAGTTCTCCTACTATTTCTACCAGTCCTGCAGTTATTTTCTCCACTGAAGTTTTAAATTCCTCAGAGTGATCCAAGAGGGTTGGAATCAACTTCTTACAAACTCTTGCTAATGTTTCTCATTTTAAGTTTATCCTGGGCCTGCCAATGGCATGGAGGTTAAGGCAGCTGGATTCCACATGGGTGACTGCACAGTTTGGATCTGGCAGCTTGAGAAACACTCTAGGTTCAAGGTTCATGTGCTTATATTCTCAAAATCCCCAAAGGTGAGGTGGAGAAGTGATTATAGCATGACCCTCCCCATAGGGAGTACCTTCTCATTTTCCTTCTACCTCCGTGTCTCTCTCCAAAGAGCTCATGTACCCTCTGGCATATTATTTGTTTAATGTATCCTTTGGTTCTTCTTTAGAGACAGAGATACAGGCACCCCCAACAGGGTCTTTCATGCTGCAATTCACCCTTAGTCTTGGCCAACCCAGGTCACAGCTACACACACATGTACCTGGAATGCTCAAGGAGGTCCCAAGATGCAAGCCCAGAACATTTTCCATTTCTGTTACTACTAAACTACTGCCAGGCCTCAATGTTGATATTTTTACTTCCTCTCATGAATCATTAGTGTTCTTAGTGACATCCATAATGGTGAATTCTTTTCAGAAGGTTTTCCATTCACTTTGCCAAAATCTGTCAGAGAAGTCACTATCTGTGACAGATATAGCCTTATATAGTGTATTTCTTAAATAGTGAGACTTAAAGTTAAAATTATTCCTCAATCCATGGGCTACAAAATGGATGCTCTGTTAGCAGGCATAAAAATGACATTAATCTCCTTGCACATCTCCATCATCCCCAGGTACATTGGCAATGAGCAATAACATTCTGAAATGGGTCTATTTCTGAGCAGTAGGTCTTTACAGTAGGCTTTAAAAATTCAGTAAACCACACTGTAAACAGATGTATTTTCACCCAGGCTTTGTTGTCCTATTTATAGACATAGAGTAGATTAAATTTCACTCTTTCTTAAAGGCCCTAGGATTTGGGGAATGGTAAACGGGAGTTGGCTTCAACTCGAAGTCATCAGCCTCACTAGTCCCTAACAAGAGAATCGTCCTCTCATTTGAAGCTTTGCACCCAGGCATTAACTTTTCCTTTTTAGCTATCCAATTCCTAAATGACATATCTTTACAATAGAAGGCTGCTTTGTCTGCCTTGTAAATCTATTGTTTAGTGTAGCCATCCTCATCAATGGTCTTAGTTGGATCTTCTGGATAACTTTCTGCAGCTTATACACCAGCATTTGCTGCATCATCTTGTGCTTATTTTATCTATTTATTTCCTCTATCAGAGCAAGGGAGAGACCTAGAGACAGACACTCCCATCAGGGTTCTCACACTGTGATCCAGTCCCATCTCGGCCAGTCAGGACCACAGGCACTTATATGTGCACTCAGTATATACAGGGAGAGCTGAGGATGGAAACCCACTACCTTTCCATATGGTTTCCACATTATCGAGAGTTGAGTTGTGTTACCACTGTTGCAAGGCAGCTGGCCACACTTTGTACTTCCATGTCATGAGGATGACTTCTTTCCTAAACCTCATGAACTGCACTCTGCTAGCTTCAAACTTCTTCCACAGCTTCCTCATCTCTTCCAGTCTTCCTATAATTGAGGAGAGTTACAGTTTTGTATTAGGCTTCAGCTTAAGAAAATATTGTGGCTGGTTTTACCTTCTATCTAAACCACTAAAACCTTTTCCATATCAGCAATAAGGCTATATCACTTTCTTATCATTCATGTATACACTAGTGTAACGCTTTTAATTTCCTTCAAGAACTTTTCCTTTTTATTCAAAAATTAGCTAAGTGTTCAGTGCAAGAAGTTTAGCTTTTAGCCAATTTTGTCTTTTAGCATGGCTTTCTCACTAAACTAAATCATTTCTAGCTTTGATCTAGAGTGAGAGAGGTATGAATTTTCCTTTTACTTGAACACTTAGAGGTCATTAGAGGGTTATAAACTGATCTAATTATAATATTGTTGTGTCTCAGGAAACAGGAACAATCAAAGAGAAGGAAAGATAAGAGGAACGGTCTGCCAGTGAAGCAGTGGAAACACATACAGCATTTATTGATTAAGCTTGCCGTAGTGTTATGGGCACAATTCATGACACCCCAAAGTAATTTATGACACCCAAAACAATTACAATAGTAATTTCAAACATCACTAATCACAAATTACTATAACAGATATAATCATTTAAAAAGTTTAAAATATTACAACATTTACCAAAATGAAACACAGAAACACAAAGTAGACCATGGTGTGGACAAATGATGCCAAAAGACGTGCTTTACACATAGTTGCCACAAACCTAAGTTAAACCCAAAAAAGGAATATATCCGAAGTGCAATTAAAAAAAATATGCCCACATGGCCTATACTAAATAATTGCATAATAGTTTTTTGCAAAAATGTGAGGCACGTCTGTACTTGTTCATAGATATTTTTGAATCTAGGTCAGAACAGTGATCAAATATACTCTCACTTCTGTCCTCAAAAAGAGGGTATAGGGCATGGTGGTTAAAGGTACTGGAGTAACACATGGCTGATCATGGTTCTAGTCCCAGACCTGGCAGCTTGCATGCTCACTTTGTCTCTCTGTCTCTGTATGACCCACTATGGTCAAATTAAAAATAACAATAATGATAAGTAAATTAAAGAAATAATTCTTTTTTAAAAAAAGAGGGTATTTAAAATGCATTTGTCTGTATGCATACATGCAAGGTACATTCCTAGAAGCCTTTATAAGACCCCACTCTAAAAAGTCACTCTTGAGTAGATTTAGATCCTGAAATGAAAGAGGCTAGATTTTCACTTTCCATATGCAGAAATTGCTTTGACGTGTAATTATTTTAAGTCTTGGAATAAGACAGGCTCACTGATTTTACGAATTTTAATCAGTTTGATCATATATGTAGATTTATCTACTCAGCATTTAATTTCCTAAAAAATAATCATTTATTTCTGTGAAAGTGGTGATAAAACAACAATCTACAATAAGATTATAGTATCTTTATGTATATTTAGGCAACTCATCTATCATGTAACAGGGAAAAGAACACTTTAAAAATAAGTTGTTAGCAGGCGTTTGTTTCATGACGTCATGTTTACCTCAAACCACAGTTTGAATCCCAGACCCAGTGGCTTGAATCTCACATAGGGTGCATGTGTGTATGTGCCAAAGATCCTGAGAGGAGAATGAAGGAGAAGGGATTGCGGTGTGGCCATACCTCCTGGTTGATGATTTTTTGCTTTGTCTCTCTGGCAAGAACACAAGCACTATAGCAAAAATCTCTCTAAAATAAATTGGTATTTCTATGGAAAAGTGTGAACATAAAGTAAAAAAAAAAGAAGAAGAAGAAAATTTTAATAGTGATACAGTGTTCATTAAAAGCAACTTCTGGGACCAGCAGTTAGCATAATGGTTATGTCACTGAACTCCCATGTAGTCAACCATGGTTCGAGTCCTGGACCAGGTGGCTTAAACTCACACTGGGTGCATGTGCATGCATGCCCAAGATCCCAAGAGGAGACTGGAAGAGAAGGATTGTGGCATGGCCACCCCCTGGGGGGTTATTTATCACTTTCTGTCTCTCTGTCTCTCTCTGTCTTTCTGGCGAGCCTACGTGCCCTATAACAAAAACTTCTCCAAAAAAGAAAAAAAAAAACTAAAAAAAGCAACTTCTTAGTAAGTCAGAAAAATAAATTATATATTTTATGGGTTGTGGTCTTCAATTTCAAAATCATCAAGATAAAACCTATTAAAGAAAATATATATATTTCTTTAATCATTGACATATAATACCTTTCAAATATACATTACAATAAACCACACAAACTAAAAAAATCCTTGGGATCTAATTAGACCCTTTAATATCAGAGGGATCTAACACTAAAATAAGAGAAGGGTCTGGGCAGAGGCCATATGCAAAAAACAGACAAATTTAAGGTACATGAATCTAATACATAAAAATACCAGGATCAAAACCTAAAAACAGTTTGGAGGCTAATGTTTTTATGGTAAATAGGTCATCGAAGGTTGAACAAAATATTCCTTTAGCAATACACATAAGGGGCCAGCCTGTGGCACAGTGGTTGAGGTGCTAGATTTCACAAGGCCAGTTGTAGTGTTCAAGTCCTAGACACAGTGGCTTGAGAAGCACACTAGGTACATGTGCATGCATGCCTAAATTCCCAAAGGAGGGAGAAATGAAGGAGAAGAGATTGTAGTATGGCTATTCTCCATGGTGGGGTGGGGTTCTTTTTCTCTCTATCTTGCAAGTGCATGGTCCCTCTGGCAAAATATTTTTTTAAATAATTTTTAAACTTTTTGTGCCAAAAGAAACTCATACTTGAATTTTGTTTTCCACAAGCTTTTTGAAGTACCTTCATGCAGTTGGGATAAGAATAGCACAAACAGAGGTCGATGTCAGAAACACATGCCCAGATGACAGCAGTAGGTAGAACCAAGGACTCCCAGAAACAAGGCCATCTGTTCATCCCTACAAATTTGAAATGTCTCTTTTTTTAAAAAAATGTTTTTGCTCTCATAGCCTTCTTCAAGTTTCGCAGGGAATTACTGAAAAATATAGATCATTAAAGCAAAGAAAAACAAAGTCAGCTTTTAAAAAAATAAAAGATGCTAGTGAAGTTGCATCTATTCTATAGGCTTTTTCCATTTTTCAGTTTATCTCTTGGGTGTTTCATGACATAAAATGATTGTGGTACCCCAAGGTGTTATAGTTCTTTACTGAGTTCTGTGGGAGGAAATTAAATATATAGTTATAAACTAGTGAGATTTAATTGAAGATATCCACAAAACATTTTCTCCAGTGAGTACTAATCATTTTATCCTTAGCTTTAATGGGAACACATCCTGTCTGAACTCTCAAGAGAAAAGAGTCCTATGCATCAGCTGTTGACAATCCTGGCAGAAATACAGAAGTCAAGAATACCGGCAAGACATTGACCATCTTTGGCCTTATTGTTCCACCATCTGCTCTCTGCATTAACAGCACAGCTTGGACTTCGGCCTTAGTTCATTGAAGCATCCCTTCTGGTACTAAGCCAGTTTAACTTTTTTAGGTAGCAAAGGTTTTGTGTTTCTCATCAATCAGTTCTTGACCTCGTCATCATTGCCAGACAAATCTTTATTTTTTTTATCCGATAAATTTATCTTTTCTAATATTAAAGATATTGGATATTGGTAGGAGGGTGGGAAAGATCTCTTGTGCCTTTTATTTATTTTTTTTATTTATTTTTTTGGAGAGGTTTTTGCTATAGGGCGCGTGTGCTCACCAGGCAGACAGAGAGAGACAGAGACAGAAAGCGAGAAATCACCCCCTAGGGGGGATGGCCATGCCGCAATTCCTTCTCCTCCATTCTCTCGAGATCTTGGGCACGCACGCACACGACCTGGCGTGAGTTTTAAGCCACCGGGTCCAGGACGCAAACCGCGGTCGACTACATGGGAGTCCAGTGACATAGCCATTACGCTAACTGCTGGTCCCTCTTGTACCTTTGATTTTTCAGTTAGCGTGCAATAATAAAGGGTAAATTTAACAGTTATCTATGTCTTTTATTGGCCACTCATTTACTAAAATGTCCCCAAGATACAAATATTATCCTATATTTCCAGAGTAAATTCTTGTTTCTATTATTGCCCAAATCTCTCTAACTCAATCTAACACTTAAAATAAGCATCTTCTTAGCTCTATATACTCTGCATGAATTGTAGTTAATCCTAAGTGTAGCTTTATGAAATACTTGCAGTGATTACCTTCATTTCTCAGATGAAGAGCTGCAGTACAGAGAGGTGAGCTAAATGCACATAGCCAGTCAGCAACAGAGGTGGGTTTGAAGCTGGTCAGCTGGGCTCTCCCACACTCTCCTGTATGTCCTTTCAGGTCTGAGTGCCATTACAAAGAATTTTCAAGTCCAAGAGGATGGTAGCTGGTTAAGATTTGCCTTGTCAAATTATTCACTGTGGGAAAAGGCTCGATTTATTTATTTATGTTTATTATCATAATTTTTTTTCTTCTTTAATGTTTACAAATATTTTACAATTGCAGAGGGCTCAGGAAGGGAGAAAAGTTTATGTTTCAAGTTTTTAAAAGGAATTTAACAAATTGCTGAACTTATTAACAACTCAAAACAAAAATCCTTAAATCTGGAAGACAAAGCATAGAAGAAAATCAGTAAATGTTTTAGTGAGAAGTTCTAGAATTCTATTTCACCAGTTCAGTCTCAAGTAATTAATTTCTCTTTTGTTGAATTTGCAGTGTTATGGTCTGATCTTTCCATTTAAATTCTGGAAGTTAACATTCAACATTATTATTGATATTTCCAGACTTGTCCCTACAATTAAGCTGGGCATTTTCTTGGCTGTTTTTTGAACTCTTATTTCTGTGTGTCTGACTTCAGTTTTCCTGGAGTAGCACTCCCTTCAGCACTTCTTGGAGAGCTGGCCTGGTGTTCGTAAATTCTTTCAGGTTTTCTTTATCTGAGAATGTTTTTGTCTTTTCTTCCCACATGAAGTATAATCTTGCTGGTTATAGTATTCTTGGTTGAAATTGTTTTTCACTTAACACTTTGAATATATTTTCCCATTCTTTCCTTGCTTGCATTGTTTCCAAAGAGAGGTCTGATATTAGCCTGATGGGATATCCTTTGAAAGTTACTTGACATTTCTCTCTTGCCAATTTTAGTTTTTTGTCTCTGTCTGTTGTTTTGGTCAATCTGCCTATGGTGCGCCTTGGAGAAGATCTTCTTGAGTTGATTCTATGTAGACACCTTCGTATCTCTTGGGTCTGGATATTTGAATGCCTCTATAGTATTACTCATATATTATTCTCACTTTGGGGGTTATTTTTTTAAATTAATTCATTTATTTGCATTTAATCAATCTTTACAGTGTACAACATTTCTTTTTCCAGCACAAATACTATGCATGTCAGTCAAGCCGAAGATAAGGCTCAATTTATTGATAAGCATTATTTAAATAATCAAATAAAGAGCATACAAATGACATCACATTGGTATCTTTTACAATTTTAACCTTCCCTTGCAATTTAGTTAATATTTTGCACTAACCAGGCAAACATGTTCTTAATTATTATTACTGCAATTTACTGACCTACTCTTTACTGCTCTTCTTTCCTGCTTTATCACTAACCACAAGGAGTTTATGAACCCCTAACAGATATGGAAGGCACAACTCACAAAGGATAAGTGATTCATCTTCTTTCCCATACAATGAATTTAGAGATTGCCATGGCCAGCTTCAAAGCCTGTGTTCATCCTACTACCCAGGAAGACCCCTCTTTAAAAACAAGAGTGTCCCTTGGCCCAGCCAAAGTAGCACACACTAGAATCTGCTGCTTGACAGGCTGAGGCCATGTGGGAAACCTGGGTTCAATTCCTGGCCCACCCTATAAACTGGGTTCGGCAACACACACTTGTAGTCCCAGCGACTCGGGGCACTGAGGCAAAAGGATCACATGCTCAAGGCCAGCATAGGCAACATGGTAAGACCCTGTCTGAAGAGCAAAGTATGGTGGTACATGCCTGTAGTCCTAGTACAGGGGTAAGATGCAGAAGGATTCTGAGAGACCAGATTTAAAAATAATCATAATAATTCCCACCACCACCAATTGGTCACAAAGTCTCTTTCATAGAAGTCAAATGTCAACAGAGTATAAATTTTTTTCCTAAAGAAGATACATTATAAGAATAAAAATATAGGAGTGATACTGCTCGGTTCCACATTAAACAAAAAAAGTCGCTTAATTCAGGCTGATTTCACTGTTTCCCCATCTCCGCTGCCTGTGAGCCCAAAGCAGTGAGTCAATGGGGACTTAGGCCAAGGTAAATAAGGGTCAACAGGAATTTCTCCACAGTAACCTAACAAAAGGCACCTTCTGGTATTTCCTATGTTGAAATGACTCTGACCCATCAGACAATATCTGTCTGTCCCAATGGAATTGATTACTGTGTTTACAAAAATAACAAATTATTCTTCTATTTCATAGCAAAAGGAATTCCTATTTCTGGTGCTGAAACACACATTAGGTGTTTAAAACTATTGCACCACTCTCCTAATTTAAATGATCCATTGCTGCTGTGCCAGGTTCCACTTGAACTCATTTTGATTGAAAACTATAAAACTTCACAAGCCAAAAAAAAAAAAAAAATTCAAGCTCCTTTATTTTGAAAGTCTTTGCTCACAACACTAGCCAAGTTCTCTGTAAAGTCTTGTTCATTTCTCACAACAGGAATTTTCATTTGACTTATGTGCAGTTGAATGTATTATACTATGACCTGTTTCATTTTTACATTGAAATCATATTCTACACTGCAGTGCTCTGCCCCCACTGAAGAACATTCATAAAGTTGAAAAGAGGTAGAGATGATACATTATAAATTACAGTTTACAGTGAGATCCATCACTCTAAGCATAAACACCCAAGGCTACCAAACCATGAGACCATTGTATGTGCTGATAGCCTCATATATGCACGGAGAACTGGTGCAGAATCTTGCTTTGTAATTCCAGAGATGGACCCTAAACCTAAAGCAAGATAATTTTCGTAGGTGTTATCCCTTACAGAAATTTACCTTTCTTCTTACTACTTATGGTGAGAGTGAGGCAACAGGTTCAAGCACCTCATCAATAATTATCTATACGGCCTATTTTAAGAATTACTTTATTTAACTTTCTGTCTCTCTTTTTCTTTCTTCTTTGTTTCTTTTTCTCCCTTTATTTTTCTTTCTTTCTTTCTTTCTTTTTCTTTCTCTTTTAATTTGACCAGAATGGGACAGAGAGAGAACGTGAGAAAGCCAAACTCCAGGTCTGGGACTTGAACTGCAATCAGCCATGTGGGAGTCCAGCACCCTTAATCATCACACCTCCTACTGGTCTCCAAAGTGGACTTTTCCAGGACAGTTAAATCCAAAACTCTACCCTTGGAACTAATGACATTCTGAAATTCTTTTCTGCCAAAAGACTTGCATTTCATGATATAGCTATGTATTTTACAAGGATAAAGTTTATCTCAATCTTGTTAAAGGTAAAAATAAAAATAATAGAAAAGAGAGAAGGAGAGAAAATGAAACCAAAGGAAGAAGAAAAATTGAGAAGGGAGGTAGAAGTGGATGGGGAGAAGATCATTGAGTCATTTACATGTAATAAAATATAGGTTCTAGTCTACTGTAGAAAATATGTTAATGTTTTATTCCTTTTCAATGCATTAATACCTGCTTTCTAGGAGTTAACTAAAAAATAAATTTAATTTGTTAAATTAAAAACTAGCAGGCATGAGAAAAAATTCAAAACAAGCTAATAAGTAGGATAATAAATATTACATTGACTTTCAAAAAAAATTTAAATTGACACCTCTCAGGAAAGTTCAGTTCAGGTCTTGGCAGTATGTGTACCTTAGTTCCAACTTTATTTTTTGTTCTGTTTGTCAGTTTGAAGTACTTGATGTAATCCAGTCTGCTCATGGACACATCATTGGTGACCAGGACAAAGCCTAATAAATTGCACACACGCAACATGTACTTGTTGATTGATCATCCTGTATTCTGAAAATGAAAAGTCTCAGTGGTCTTTGGTTGTACTTCTGATACTCTCCTAGAAAAGATTAAGGAACAAAGCCACTTATGCAACCACCAGAAGATTCCACTATTTCAGATATAGTTAAACATTATTGTGTAAAGCTTTTATGGCCTATATACCATTAGCAAGCCTGTAGAGATTCCATTTAACATATAAAAAGGTTGGCGATACTACATAATAAATGGCATACCATTATTGCTTTCTTTG
This sequence comes from Tupaia belangeri chinensis, assembly GCF_000334495.1. Classification (NCBI taxonomy): domain Eukaryota; kingdom Metazoa; phylum Chordata; class Mammalia; order Scandentia; family Tupaiidae; genus Tupaia; species Tupaia belangeri. The sequence goes on along the minus strand of NW_006209541.1, from coordinate 14,738 downwards.
GTGTTTATTGTAATGGAATAAACCATGATGAATCCGTTAAGTTCTCATGCACAATTCCACAGCATTTCCAACGTGTTTTACTAGGAAATAATGCACAACACTTTTACAATTCTGCCACCTTGCAGAGAGGAGCCAGAGGAGAAGCATTTTAATGGGGTAATAGTTTTCAGTCTATCCTAAGAGCACAGCCACTACTGTATTTCACCCTGCACATGAAGTCTCCCCTCTTCCGTGTGTTTCCCATGATATTTACATTTTATTCACTTAATCCCCCTTCTAATTCTCTCAACTCAAAGAAAGCATTCTTCAATTCTATGTTCCTTCTTAGCATTGAGCGGACTTTCACTCTAACCATCATCCTATATTAAGCTCCTACTCTGAAAATTGCTGTTCATAGAGAAAAGCTATTTACAAAGAAGAAGAAAGAATTTCTTGTTTCAAGAAGCTTATTGAGTACAGTCAAAGGTGAAGGGCCTGTGTCGATTGGGCACCTGCTATGCCCAACAATGCCTGGAATGTAATGGAAGCTCAGTCATAGTTACACTCTCCTGCTCCGCATTAATGCTTGTAATCCTTACAAAGACTACAATATTGCATAGATATTATCATTATCCTTTATTAGAGGAAGAAATGGGGGATTTAGAGTCAATAAAATAAATTCTCAAGATAAGATAGCTAGGGGTCAGATAGTTGCACAGTGGTAAAACATAAACTCTGCAAGGCAAGCATTCATGGAAAGGTTCCCAGTTCAAGCCTGGAGATCCCAAGGAGCATGCCAGGCTTGTGTATGACCATGATCCAGGGCTGGTGAGGCTGGGGGTGCATCATGGCATTGGGATACTGTCTGAGGTTCTCTCTCTCTCTCTCTCTCTCTCTCTCTCTCTCTCTTTCTTTTTGTGTGTGTGTGTGTGTGTGTGTCTTGTTCATGGAAGAAATAAATAAATAAAATAAAGAGTAAATAAGATAGTGAGTGAGTGCAAGTTGTGCCTGACAAACGAGCTCATGCATGAAACAATCCTGTCTCTTTAATGCATTAGAGAAAATAATTTATAATCACATAAACATGCACCATGGACAAATAATTAGAGAATTAAGGCAGGATACAATGATTTGATAAATATGCTTCTGAGGAGAGAAAAATGACTGTGGAAAGTTAGCCTGAGAAGACAGATTGGGTGTGAAAATACATAGAGAATATTACCGTGTTTATGTTTTGTTGACTGTGTTGTGGGTCAGCAATTGTCTGGCTTCTATATAATCTTTCAGAAGGGCTCCATGCTTTCAGAGCATGAAATAAAATTTACAAGAATGTATGGCTGAAATAGCTAAAATAAAAATTCAAAAGTCACACCCCACCCTGTTCTATAAGACACAGAGAACTTCAGGGATAGAAATTTAAGAGACTTTTGTCCCCAAACTTGTATTTAAGATGATAAAAACTGAAGTCAAAAGAGCAAAACAGTTTCCTCATCTTTAGCTAAAGACAACACGGAAAGGAGAAGCCAGGTATCTAACTCCCAGATCAACTTTTTCACTACATTAAAATGAAAGTGTCCCAGTTCTTTAACTAACTAGTTGACAAACAGCCTTAGAAACAAAATAGCAATAGACCCAGTGCCACTGCAGGTGGGAAATTAACCCTCCAGGTGATCACTCATCTTTTGGAAGAGCAGGATGGGCTACTCTGATACAGTCACTTATTTCCTTTGTAATTTCTCACCTGCTCCTCCTCGGTCAGGTCAGGTATGTCAGTACTTTGTTGATTCACATCCCAGGGATGACACAATGACACTAGACTGATACAACCAGTTCATTTCACCAACAGACATTCATGAAGCATCTAACTTATGTCAGGGTCCACCCTGGGTTCTAAGAAATCAGCACAGCCCACTGAAGATGAAGATGTGAGAACAGGGAAGTAATCAGGTGACCATGATACTTTTCTTCCATTAGCTCAGTAATGATTGTGGAACCACCATTATGTGCCCCAAATGGTACCAAATCAAACACAAAAGCACATGTAGTTCTCAGCTTACCAAGGGAGGTGAAAGTTCATCACATCATCAGAAAACACATACAAATTTTAACCAGGATAAATAATAGGAGAGAGGAGCTGTGTCACAAAAAAGCCATGAGAGAGTGGATTCAAGCCAGGAAAATTAAGAAAGCTGTCACACGGAGTCAGCAGTTGGTTTGGTGATTAAGACACTGGACTCCCACATGGCCAGCTACAGTTCGAGCCCCAGACCTGGCAGCTTGAAAATCACACTGGGTGTGGGCATGCATGCCCCAAATCCCAAGAGGAGAATGAAGGAGAAGGGTTTGCAGTGTGGCTATCCTCCCTGGGAGGTGATTTCTCACATTCCTTCTCATTGCCTTTCTTTCTCTCTATATCTCTCTGGTGAGCACATGTACCCTATGGGGGTGGGGGGGACTTAAAAAAGAAGTGAAAGAAAAATGTCACAAGGGACATGACACCCATTAGAAAACAAAAGTGTGTGTGTGTGTGTGTGTGTGTGTGTGTGTGCATGTGTGTCTGTACATGTTACAGTGTGCTATCACAAAGACCTAAAATTTAAAGTTAATAAGAAAACTATAACAGGAAAAATGTGGGAGGAGTGATTTGAGGGAAAATTGGTATGAGGGGGGAAGGATATAAGAGAAAATTTAGGGTAAGTCTGTGCACATTACACCTGCCTAGAGCCCATGACTCAGAGTAAAGGTGGGTCCAACCAGATGGGCTGTGCCTATGGACATACTGGGATGTAAAATCATAATTCGTTCTGGTGTTTTTCCTTTTCTTTAGTTACTAAAACTTACTTCAGGCTCTTATAAGAATGAATTGTGTGCTCTGTAAAACCTCAGAACAAGAACTTCAACAATTTGGAAATACTGGTTGCATAACTTCCTTGGAATAAAGTATCAAATCACTTTTGCCCCTGAAAAGGGTCTTTCTCTTAAATAAAAGGAATCAAAATGAAATTGTAACTTTTCAAACCTGGGAGTCCCAGAGTAATAGAACCTAACTTTAGCATTAAAAGATAGGTTATAAAAACAAATGTGAAACAAATTTCCACTAATCACTATTCTGCCCCAGGACCAGCTAGCTGTCCAGCTAGGTAATCCATCTGATAGTAAGGGTTCTGAGAATATCGCTGTGGGAGATTGTAAGAGGGGAGAATAAGCCTCCATCTACTCATTCGCTCAACGAATATTTATTAGATGGCTATCCTGTGTGCAGCAATGTACCAGAATAAGCTCATTACATGAATGTTTACCTAAATGCAACTTTGAAAATATTCTCTTTCTCTGCCCTGTACGAAATCAGACTGTTTCTTCCCGGCCTTGCCCCAGAATTTCCTTCCTTCTCATATGCCTATGTAAACTATTCTTAATTATTGAGATGCCCTTTATCCTTTATTCTTAAGGAATGTGAACATAAATAACAATCAGGCAACTGAGAACAAGCAGAGTCTGTATATTTAAATATTATGATAACAAGAGGAAAAAGAAGCAAAACATTTAAGGGACACAAAAATGGGAAATTATCTATTGATGATAATGTGTATGATAACACTTTTAACTGGACAAATATACAGTGTATT
>NW_006209541.1:9905-11102 GCF_000334495.1 Tupaia belangeri chinensis | reverse complement strand
TTCCTGCTGGGAAAGTTTATTCCCCAGTGATTCATTGTATAATAAATAAATAAGCAAAAAAAAGAAGACTGTGACAGCAGAGAAGTGACCGCTATTCTTTGAATCTGATGAGACTCAAAGTTATACAGGATCATGGGAAGAATTTATAGTAAATAAAGAAAATCTTTGAATGTGCCCTGATTGAAACTTGTTGACATCAGGATCATGGGAAGAATTTATAGTAAATAAAATGTGCCCTGATTGAAACTTGTTGACACAAGGAAGTAATAAGGTACTAACTAGAAGTGGGGCATCTTATGTGGTTGATGTAAGGAATATATTTGGCTTTCTCTGCTTAGTCAAGAATTGGGAGCAAGCAGAGAATGGACCAAAATTAGGGAAGTTGCTCTTCATTAACTAAATCCTGACCATTCTATGCCATTGCTACAGAGGTTGTGGTTGGCTTATGTTGACGGAAAAATAACCAACAGTAAAAATTAATAATTAATACTCAATGCGGTTTATTTCCAAGCCAAACATGAGTGGCCTAGGCCGGAGAAGAGACACACGTGCCTTTTCTCAGGATAATTGTGTACAGGGGTTCCTTTTATTTGTTTTTGAGATTGACAGACAACATTTAATGAAGAAATTTTTCCATTGGTCTGGCCCAAAAAGGCGGGACATGTAGAAGTGGGGTGGGGGGCTTGTAGGTTATAGGTGGGTTCCACAAATTCTTAGGTTGGTGATTGGAAGGGAAGATCTGTGTCTTGGGAAGAAATTAGTTAAAGAAAGGCTTAATCTACATCTTAAGGAAAAGGGAAGTACTGTGTCTTGGGAAGAAATAAGCAAAAGTGCCAGAGACAGGAGGTAGGAAGAATCCTGTTAATAGAAAATAAATGGTCTGTTAATGTTTGTGGGTATGACTTCCCAAGTCCCTTTTGGAAAATAGAAAAAGTAGTCAGACTTCTGTCCACATTCCCCCCTGTTGGCCAAAAATCATTCCTCTGAATGCATGTGTAGGCCACAAAATTGACAGGTCCCACGGTGCTAGGGAGACTCGTCCCTAGGAGTCATGTCTCACGGTGCTAGGGAAGCTCATCCCTAGTGATCAGGTCCCACGGTGCTAGGAGGCTCATCCTATGAGTCAGGTCCCAGGGGGAGGACATGTCTGGCAGACTTTTCCTAAATAGCCAATTTCCCTTTTGGCAAAGGGAAAGA
>NW_006209541.1:6945-9645 GCF_000334495.1 Tupaia belangeri chinensis | reverse complement strand
TTTAATTTTTCTTCTGGCCAGGCTGTTTCCATCGGTAACACATCCTGAGGGGGGTGTGAGTCAAATTCAAGAAACATCTGACCTTCAATGTCTAGATTATCATAGGACGTGTCTACAGGGAGCGAATTACCCTCCCAACAACTTACTGTTGCCCCAGGTGTCGGTACTAGGTGGGGTAAAAGAAGTCTGTTACAGGAACAATCAGCAACTTCCACCGTGTCATTTTGTTTTCCTTCCCAGCAAAAACGACCTTTTCCCATGTACCAAATGTTATGTTTTATGGGCGTTGACACCAGGGGCCAGACCTGCGAGAAATCAGGATTCCAAGTAACCTGGGGACAGAGCCATTCTCCCCCCCTATTTTCAGTCAGAAAGGGAGATGGGATGCCATGTACTTTCACTGGTCAAAGTCGCCCAGCGACTCCCCATAGGGAGTATTCGTGAGGTATTTACAATTGTTCCAATGCCTGCCAATTGGACTACAGAGTATTTTTTTCGCATGTAGTAGTTTTGGCACATGGGCTTTAAGGATACAATATCTGAGATCACATTTACCACCTAAGAACTTCCATAAACCTGGAGGCCCATAGGTTACCCATAAGTGTTTGGATTGTGCTTCAGCACTGAGCACTGTGGGCCATTGCTTCATGGCCACCTCAGATTCCATTTGTATTAGCATAGACATGAGGCCTTGCTGGGTTAGGGTACAGGCCCATTCTCATCTCTGGGTTGCTGAATAGGTCATTATGGTTTGTCTGTTTTTTTCTACCCATTGGATAAGGGGCACATTGTCCTTTAGGCCTGCTTCCCATCCCTTGCCTTCTTCCTGAAAAAGCATCCCTTCTATGTGACCTATTTTAGATAGGGAGTCTTTTTCCAAAGAATGCCTTTCTTCATTAGCTGCAAACTCAGCTTGTCTTAGTATTCCCAAACCGGCACCCACCCCTCCTAGCAGGTCAAGCTTTGTCAACGTTTTCGAGGGCCAATTTTGGCGTATCCACCAGGAATGTTGTTGTCTTAGCATATTTATAGCCATAGTACAATTTGGGTAAATGGAGTCTACCCAGAATATTTGGGTGTCCCAAAACACTGTTAAGTGAGTAGAGGTCACGCCTAAATATGCTCTTGTTTGAGTGTTCCATAGAGCCTCCCAGAGGCGTCCTGGCCGTAAAGTAGTGTTTTTACCATCAGGGACCTCTGTCCACCAATAGACTCCCATGAACTGCTCTGTAAGAGCAGAGTCTGTCTGATTTGGGCTGGATAAGGGCATCCAACCACACTTACAAGGCTGATAAGTGTGCGGGCAGGTCGCACTGTGGCAGTTAACGCATGAGGCAGCTAGCTTTTCCCCATCATACCCAGGCAATTGCCTGAGTTTGCCATCATTGAGGTCTATGGTGATGCAATGCTCTACTTGGATTGATCCTTGTAGAAAGTTGCCTTGGTAGGTAAGTATTGTTGCATAGCATCATATTTTGTAAAAGCTTTATAGTGTAAGAATCCCATAAAGGGCGTACCTTTTGCAATGTTTACAATAGAGCTGTCCCATTTAGTAGCTTTCATTGTTTCTTGATCTATGTCATACCAGATGATATGGTTTTTTCCTGGGGGGAAATTTGTGATATTTGCTATAATCCAGGGCAATCTGTCAAGGTTGAGGAGAGGTAGAATACGGGGTAAGCAGACAGCTCGTTTTAGGTGTGTAACATGGATCCATGAGGGGACTCCTTTTAACTTTGCAGCACATGAATTTGTCAAGAGTACCTGATAGGGTCCTTTCCATCGGGGTTGTAGGGAGTCCTTCAGTTGGTGCTGCTTCCAATATACAAAGTCACCTGGTCGCAGTCCATGATCCTTTATGTCTTCATCCCCCAGGTGCTCGCTGTGGAAAGATTCCGTTACTAATTTTGTATTTTCTGTTAGTGTCTGAAGAAGGTCTTGGCAGTAATGTAATATTTCTCCTTTTATTAAAGCTGGTTCGTATAGACCTTCATCCAGTCTCATAGGTCGTCCTGTGATTATTTCAAAGGGGGATAAATGATGTTTTCCAAAAGGGGTGGATCTCAGATTTAACAAAACCAGTGGAAGGGCCTTTGGCCAAGGGAGGCCAAAAGCTTCCATTTACTTTTCCAGTTGAGTCTTTATAGTGCTATTTGTATGTTCCACCAAACCAGAGGACTGAGGGTGATAGCCACAATGGAAATGTTGCATTATAGGCCAGATCTTACAGATCAATTGAACGATTTGTCCTGTAAAATGGGTTCCTTGATCACTGTGCAGCTCAGAATGGATTCCCCAAACTGGAATAATTTTTTTCTAACAGGATTTTTCCGACGGTTAAGGCAGTAGCCCTTCGACAGGGAAATGCTTCTACCCAGTGGGAAAATATACAAACCAGAAGCAATACATATTTAAAATTCTGAGATAGTGGCACCTGGATGAAATCCAATTGCCATACCTCAAAGGGTCCTTTAGGTAGGGGAAAATGACCCTGGGAACCATGCAAGGGCTTGCCAGGGTTCTGTTTTGGGCACAACGTGCACCAGGAATATACTTTTGCAGCTATTGTGGGGGATGGTTTCCAAAAATATTGTTTTCCCCATGATACCATTTTTACCAATGAGTCATTTAATGAATAAATTGGAGAAGAGGTAGCTGGGCACCTACAGGAACAATGGGTTTTCCTGTAGGTCCGACCCG
>NW_006209541.1:2960-6359 GCF_000334495.1 Tupaia belangeri chinensis | reverse complement strand
GTCAGCATTTTCAATGGGGGTCTCCTGCAAATCGTTCCTAGGGGAGAGAAGGATATCAGTTAGTAAGATGCAATCGTGGTCTTCTTGTTCATCTGCATGGGAAGCAAGGTGGCGGGATTGAGAGTGTTACAACGTTTCGGAGTTATGTTTGGGGCAGAAAGTAGGAGCACTTCATAAGAGGCAAGACAACTGACAGAATAGTGTTGAGTATGGTGGGAATTCAAAAGTGATTCCACAGAATGGGGGGCATATATAGTAAGCGGAGATCCAAGGATGAATTCCTCGATGCTCTTGCATAAAGTGGCTGCAGCTGATATAGCTCTCATACAAGGGGGGTGTCCTTTTGCTACAGGATCTAACTGTTGGCTAAAATACCCCACTGGTCTGTGGTGGTCATTATGTTTTGGGGTTAGTACTCCCAAGGCATTTCCATTTACTTCATGTGCAAAAAGGAAAAAAGGAAGTTGGTAATTTGGATGACCCCTTCCTGGGTAAGAACTTGTTTTAAGTTTTCTATGTTTTAAGTTTCTCCTTTTCTTCCCAGCAGATCGGATCTGGCTGGACTTGTTTCAATTTCTCATATAAAGGCTGGGCCATCAGTGAGTAATTTGGAATCCAGTTTTTACAGTAGCCAGTAAGTCCTAAGAACCCCCTTAATTGTCTTTTTGTTTTGGGTAAAGGGAAGGTCATGATAGTGGAGATTCTCTCAGGATTTATTAATAGCCCCTTTGAAGAGATTATGTGCCCCAGATACTTAACTGTAGGAAGACAAAATTGTAGCTTGTCCTTAGATACTTTGTGCCCCCTATCTTCAAGTTGTTGTAACAAGTGAATAGCGTCTTCTTTACATTTAGTCAGAGAGGATGAACACAATAGCAGGTCATCCACATACTGATTTAAGACAGATCCATTTGGAAATTCAGTGTTTTCTAAATCTGCCTTTAAAATTTTGGGAAAATATGGAGACTCACAATAACCCTGGGGCAAAACTGTCCAGGTGTACTGCCGTTTTTCCCACGTAAAGGCAAAAAGATCTTGACTATGTTGCTCTACGGGTATGCTGAAAAAGGCACTGCATAAGTCAATGACAGAGAAATGACTGGCATTTGTGGGGATGCTAGATAGTAAGTTATGGGGGTTTGGAACCACAGGATGTCTAGGAATTATTATTTTGTTAATGGCCCTAAGGTCCTGAACAAACCTCCAGCCCTTACCGTTTGGCTTTTTGACTGGAAGGATCGGTGTATTACAGGGACTAGTGCAAGGTATTATGAGGCCCTTGTTTAAAAACTCCTGAACAATGGGTTTAATTCCTAGCAAGGCTTCTGGCCTAAGAGGATACTGTTTAATGTTGGGCAAAGGTTTTGACTTATCTACGGCTATCTCTATGGGGGTAGCTGATCTTATCCTTCCAATATCTGAGGAAGAGTTTGCCCATAAGGAATCAGGTATTTGGGATAAGAAAGGCTCTATTTCTCCTTGCCTGGGGTCTTGGTCAGCTTTTATCACCATAATATTACATGCAGGCTTTTGCAGATCTTTGACATCTCCTAGATTTAGGGCCATCTCCCCCTTCTGTGAAAATGAGATATGGGCATTATGTGCTTCAAGGAAATCTCATCCTAACAAGTGTATGGGAGCACTATCTACTATAAGGAATGTGTGGTGGCCAGTAAGTTCTCCCAGTTGGAATTTTAGGGGGTTATATTTAAAGGCCGTGATGGGGAAATTTGAAACACCTACCATTTGGATTGTTTCTTTACTCTGAGGGAGAGGGTTTTTTTTTTTTTTGTTTGTTTGTTTTTATCAAGGTAGGGTTTAAAACTGACAAAGTTGAGCCAGTGTCTACTAGTGCCCTGGTATCTTCCCCATTTATGGGTATCTCAATCTCCCACAGGGCATTAGTTAAGAGCAAAGAAAAAAACCCCTTAATTCCCTCGGAGCATCCCTATTCTGGAATCTGACTTCCCTCTTGCTCTGTCCTTGGGGCTGTGCGTTCCCTGTGTGCAAGGCCTTCTTTGCACTTCCTACAATGTTGCCTAATGTGTCCTTGTCTCCCACAGTAAAAGCAAACTTTCTCTTTCTGTGCTTGTTGCAGATCTTTGGGATTCTGGCAAATTAGTGGTTCCTCCACTTGTTTGCTTAGCTGTTTTAATTGTAGGCTCATAATTTTGGAATTCATATATTTTTCTCCTTTAAGAATTGTCTGAAATAATTGGTCAGCTAAGGTAATGAGTTGGTTAGTGGGTAGAGACGCCCAAGCCACATTGTTTCTTTTTACCAGAGTCACTAATTCCTCATCTAAACCCTGTACGAAACCAGATTTTAACAAAGTGTCACTCCTCCAATTTTCGAAGTTTTCAGGGGGTATTCCTGAATATTGTTTGAACGTTTTTTCAAATCTAGAAAAAAATCAGGTATTTATTCATTTGGGCGAATCTTGCATTGTTGCACTTTTGCCCAATCTATAACCTTAGGAAATACTTGAGGCAGAACAGTGCAGAGGCGGTCTGAGAGTTCTCTGCATTTGTTCCTCGCTTCTGCACTTATTTTATCAAAATCATCCAAGGGGTTTTTCCAATCCGCTAACCTAAACCATTCTTCTGCCTTGGTTCCTTGAGCTAGAAGCTGGATTAGCTGGTACAGATCTGAAAATCCTGGATCATAGTTTTCAAGGGTTATTTCAAACTCTTTTGCGAAACCAATAGGGTCTTTAGTTGGGTCAGGAAACCCCGATATTAAAGCTTTCAGTTCAGCCTTTGTCCATGGTGTATACATTACATTTGGCTCTCCTCATCCAGTGGGTTTCTCCTTAAAAGGAGCAACTATGAATTTTATTTCCCATGTTAATATCGCCTACATCTTCTTTAGTTAGGGGAGAGGCAACAGGAGTATGAGGAAATACAGAGTTGCCCGGACAAGGGAGTTCAGAGAGTAAAGGACAGGGAGGAGCAGAAAGAGAAATAGATTCTGGCACTTTTTTTATTTCAGAAACAGGTTCTGTTATCCCTTTTAATACTGAGACAGTCTCAAGTATTTTTTTTATTAATTTCCTGAAGGGATGTAAGCTTATCATTTCCTCTTTTAGTTGATTCTAAATACCAATCAAAAAAAGATTCCCATTCTTTTTCCTTAATGCAAGACCCTAGTTTTTCTAACTTAGCATGCAAGAAAACTAGCTTAGGAATATCAAACGTTCCTCACTTAGGAAATTTCAATCCCAAATCACCTTTTGTAAGCTTTTCCCAATTTTCTAAGTACTTGCATGTTAAAGCGCCATTATTGTCGTATATAAATCTAGCTGGAGTGCCCAATAGGGGTCGCTTTCCTTGCTTTTTTTTTAGTTGTAGATGTCTTATTTCCCATATTTTACTCTTTTTTTTTTTTTTTTTATTAGGA
>NW_006209541.1:1313-2262 GCF_000334495.1 Tupaia belangeri chinensis | reverse complement strand
AAAAAAAAAAAAAAAGAATCTGGCGTTCAGGAAGGGGGCCCAAAACGCTTGAGTGGTCAGCTCTTTTTTTGCATTTACTGGACGGGCCTGTCTAAATTACTGTATTGGGGATTTCCTATAGGGCTGCTACTCATCCTGCAGGGGAGGAAACAACACCCCCCTTCTGGACACTCCCTAAAAATATGGCTCTCAGTCGCCTGAGATGCCTACCCAAAAGGGAAGAGCAAAATGCCCTTTATCTTCGGAGCTGAGAGGCTCCGTCTCTCATTTGTCTATTTTATGGGACAGTCCAGTTTCTCTACAAACTAGATAAATAAAAATAATAAATTGTACAAAAAACGTTTTAGGATGTAACCTCAAATGTTAGGTTTTTGTAACCAACCCCATCAAAGGAGAGTAAACCGCTAATCCTCACTAGGAGGATAGCAACAACCGCTACTCCTGACTGAGAGGAGAGCAAACCTGGGTTACCCAAAACAGATAAACATACAAGACAGATGAACAAGGAACCAGCTTAGAAATAAACCAGACTGTCTACCAAATTTTGGGAGGTCAGGGGCCAGGGAAATTACTGAATCTTCCCTGAGGAGAAGCTCAGAGCCAGAGGGGGTTCAAAGGGCCCACTGTGCTGGTACCAGGCACCGGGTTTGAAACCACCCATCAGAAGATCTTCAGTTCCTCTCTGGTCCCTTCGTGGTCGCCATCTTGTTGACAGAAAAATAACCAACAGTAAAAATTAATAATTAATACTCAATGCAGTTTATTTCCAAGCCAAACATGAGTGACCTAGGCCGGAGAAGAGATACACATGCCTTTTCTCGGGGTGATTGTGTATAGGGGTTCCTTTTATTTGTTTTTGAGATTAACAGACAACATTTAATGAAGAAATTTTTCCATTGGTCTGACCCAAAAAGGTGGGACATGTAGAAGGCGGTGGCGGGGGGGGGGG
>NW_006209541.1:0-1116 GCF_000334495.1 Tupaia belangeri chinensis | reverse complement strand
CTATGCCAGGGACAGGAGGTAGGAAGAATCCTGCTAATAGAAAATAAATGGTCTGTTAATGTTTGTGGGTATGACTTCCCCAGTCCCTTTTGGAAAATAGAAAAAGTAGTCAGACTTCTGTCCACACTTACTAGACTTGCTGCTGTTGTGGGCCAGAGTTCTACTGGCATTTATGGTCTAACCATTGTTCAATCTCTCAGTCCATACTCCTTTTGGTTAATTTCTCTGAGAAGACCTTGACCAATTCATAGAAACCTAGAAATACAGATATGCATATGCATAGATTACACAGTCATCTGCATGGTCTACTATGTTATGAGATCTTCTTGACCTTTTTATTCTTGTATCATCAAGCCTATCACCTGATAAGAGAATGGCTTCATAGAAGCATTTAAGACTCAGGGGACCAGTGGTTGGCATAATGACTATGTGGCTGGATTCCCAAGTAATTGACCACGGTTTAAGTCCCAGACCCAGTGGCTTAAACTCACACCATGCGCATGTGCATGTGTGCCCAAGATCCAAAGAGGAGAACGGAGGAAAAGGGATTGTGGCATGTCCATCCCCCCTGGGCGGGTGATTTCTTGCTTTCTGTCTCTCTGTCTCTCACTGTCCTTCTGGCAAGCGCACACACCCTACAGCAAAAAACCTCTTTCCCCTCCCCCCGAAAAAGACTCAAGATAGAATATAAAATATCAGCATCATGATGTGACAAAAAAGAAGAACAATAATATTCTTCATAAGATGGCTCAGAATCAGGAAGCCCAATTGTCTGACCCAGGCCAAGAACAAATCCCATGTAAGCCAGGAGAGTCAACCCTAGAAATCCCAATAGTTGTTTCCTTATTGCAGTGTGTAGCCACTTCAGTGCCTCTTGTGTGTTGCATTGACCCAGTATAGCAAAAAGTATTAGCAATGGCACAGCCTCTACCACAACTAGTCAACAAAAATTTCTGAGAAATGTAATTGCTAATCACTGCTCATGCCAATGAGTTGATTAATTTGTATTCTATCTAGGACATTAGTGGTATATCATTGAAAGAGTTAATGTCTCTGAGAACATTGCTCAGATTATTCACAAAAACAATGAGTCCATGGAGGAGAAGGGATTGCGGC
>NW_006209540.1:878-1264 GCF_000334495.1 Tupaia belangeri chinensis | reverse complement strand
TTTTTAAACTCTATTAAGAATGCTTCTGACAAAAAATGTCAAAATTTCCACATCAAGTAATTCTCCAGTTCTCTGCAGACACCAAATGAGTGTCTATAATTTAATCCAGTTAAAGACTATTGCAGACCCCGCAGGTTAAATGCTCATTTCTACACGTCTGCCCCACCACACTCCAGGTGCCAATCAAAAGGTGGGTCCTTGGGTAGCCCCTGTATTGTAAGTGACCAGCTATGCATCAGTTTCCCTAGACACCCCCTCCTCAGACTTGATCATTTGCTAGAGCAGTCACAGAACCCAGGGAAAGGCGTGCTCACTGAGCAGTTGATTATATAAAGACTATTGTAATGAATTTGAATGAAGAGCCTGACAAAGATATGCCTAGGGAA
>NW_006209540.1:0-858 GCF_000334495.1 Tupaia belangeri chinensis | reverse complement strand
AGGGTCCTAAGTACCAGAACATTTTACCCTAAGGATTTGAGGTGTTCCACCCTCCTGACACGTGGATGCATTCTTGTGTATCAACCCAGAAGCTCCTCAAGGCCAGTTGTTCAGGATTTTTACAAGAGTTGAATTACATAGGCATTTTTTTTTCAGCAAAGATATAATTACTTATTTGTTTATTTTTATTTTATGATTTCTTATTTATGTTTAATTATAAATATAAAAAGCACACAATAGGGTTTTTCAATGTATGCATGCAGTACGTGACAACTGGATCAAGGATATTACCATATGTGTCATTTTCAACCAAGAACTTACCATTCTGTGTCTGTTAGTGAGATTACATAAGCATGATGAATTAAACCAATGGTCATTGCTGATTAGCTCAGCCTTCAGCCTCAGGGAGGGCGATGGGGCTAAAAGTTCCAACTCTCTAATCACAAGATCATGTCTCCTGGCAACCCAGCCCCCATCTGAGCTTTCCTAGGGGCTTTCCAACAATCACCGCATTAACATGAACTCAGGGGTGGCTAGAAGGAGCTTGTTATGAATAAAAAAGGTGCTCCTTTCACCCCACGAAGAAATTCCAAGGGTTTTAGGAAACTTTAGGAACCAGAGACAGAAATAAAAAATTATCAGGACCAGCAGATGGCGTAATGGTTACGTGGCTAGACTCCCGTGTAGTCGACTGAAGTTCGAGTCCCAGACCTGGTAGCTTAAAACACACTGGGTACATCTGTGTGCCCTAAATCTCCCAAGGAGAATGGAGAAGAAGGAGAAGGGATTGTGGCATGGCCATTCCTCTGGGGAGCGATTTCTCGTGTTCTGTCTCTCTGGAGAGCGTACATGCCCTAT
>NW_006209539.1:0-2659 GCF_000334495.1 Tupaia belangeri chinensis | reverse complement strand
AAAAAAATAGATTGGTTAATCTTGTGTAAGATGACCACTTCACAATGAATTTACCAGGAATATATAATAATTTTAAAGAGATATGCACTTATCCTCAAAATACAGAAAGTAAAAATTAACAAAATTATACCTGGAGAGATAAGCTCTCAATATGGAATTTTTTAAAATTTAATTTAATTACTTATTTATTTAAATTTAACCAGAGAGGGGCAGAGTGAGAAAGGGAGAGAGAGGAAAAGTGAGAAAGCAAGCTGCCAGATCCAGGAATCGAACCGCTGTCAGCCAGGTGGGGGTCTAGCATCCTTTATCACCACACCACCTGCTAGCACCAATGTGGGATATTTTTAATAAAATGCTTAAGTAGCTTAAAAAGAATCCCTGGAAAGGCCAGTAGGTTTGTGTCCAAAATCCCAAAAGGAAAACAGAGGAGAAGGATTGCGACATGGCCATTCCCATGGGGGGGGGGATTTCTCACTTTCACTCTCTCTTTGTCCATCTCTGGCCAGTGCACATGTCGTATAGCCAAAATGAATAAATAAATACCTTTAATTTAAAAAATAAAAATAAATAAAGTTTTTTTTGCCATAAAGCCAGTGCATGAGATAGAGAGAGAAAGAGAGAAATTACCTCCCAAGGGGGATGGCCACACTACAATTCCTTCTCCTCATGGGATTTTGGGCATGCATGCACACACGCCTGGGGTGAATTTCAAGCCTCCAGTTCTGGGACTTGAACCTTGGTCAGCCATGTGGGAGTCCAGTGCCTCAACCACCATGCCACTTGTTGGCCCATGATGTTCATTTTCAAGTTGCTGGGTCCTGGACCTGAGCCATGGTCGACCATATGGGAGTCTAACACCTTAACGACCATACCACCACCATCTGGGCGTATATCTTTATTGCAACTCAAATTGCCCCAACTTTGGCTAGGGGGAGCCTCTTTGGATTGGGTCCTGGGTCCTTTTGACATGATGGCATTAGCAGTGAGTCCCACATGGTTGACCACTATCAAGTCCCAAACCCGGCCACTTGCTTTCTCACTTTCTCTCTCTCTCTCTCTCTCTGCCTCTTCTGGTATTAGCACATGTCCTGTAGCAAATTAAGGAATAATAATAATAATAATAAATAAAATTAAATAAATAATTCTAAAAAAACATAGTGAAATGAAACATTTATCCCCAATCTTCAGATCTAGAAAAAGGTGTGTGCGATTTGAATGGGAGTTTTCTGGAAGGGTGGGTGTGACCACAGGGATTTGGTCGTACCCTGTCGATGATCCCACTGGACAGTTGTCTATTAGGCAAGTGTAAAAGTGAACATGCATGCTCCAATTTTCGTCACTGCTTTCTTCCCTGCCCCGCACTGTGGACTAAATTTCTCATCTTAAAGTTTCTAAGGTACCCACCTACAGCCCTAGGGTCCCAGTTGGAGGGCTTTTCAGTGGGTCCTTTTTAAAAAAATAAGTATTTATTTAATTTTATTTATTCATTCATTTATTTTTTAATTTGACCAGAGAGAGACAGAGGGTGAGAGTGAGAGAGAGAGGAAGTGAGAAAGCAAGCCACCAGATTCAGGACTTGAGCTCTGGTCGGCCATGTGGGAATGTCCAGCACCTTAACCACCATGCCACCTGCTGGTCCCCTGGGTCCTTTTTTTCTATTTTGTTTTAGAAGGAAGAAGTGGGCTTGCTCAGGGGCAGGAAATCTGAGCCCTCATTCTAATGATTGCTCTATGTATTTATTTATTTAAAAATGGGACCGGCAGGTGGCATGTGGTTGAGGTGCTAGACACTCCCACATGGCCAACTGCGGTTCAAGTCCTGAACCTTTTTTTTTGCTGTCGCGCTCCCCTCCTCTCTCTCTCTCTCTCTCCGTATGTCTCTCTCTCTTTGTCAAAATAAAAATAAATGAATGAATAAATACAATTTAAAAAATACAAATTATTTACTCAATTTCATTTACCATGATTATCTTTTAATTTGCTACAGAGCACCTGAACTCATGAGAGAGAGACAGACAGAGAGTGAGAGAGCAATCTACCAGGTCTGGGACTTGAACTACAGTCTGCCATGTGGGAGTCTAATACCCCAACCATCCCACCACCTGCTGGCCTCGTTGATATATATATCTTTTTAAAAGACTTATTTTATTTAACTTTATTTATTTATTTATTTATTTTAATTTGGCCAGAGAAGGAGAGAGAGAGAGAGACAGAGAGAGAGAGAGAAAAAGCCTCCAGGTCCAGGACTCGAACCACAGTCTACCATGTAGGAGTCCAGTGCCCTAACCACACTACCTCACTACCTGCTGGCCCCATTTATATTTTTAAAACTCAGGTATCATTTAACAAGTGACCAGCATATATGCCTTAACACGGGATTATTTTATGCTTAAGGCTGTGATTTTCCTCTCCTCGCAAAAACATTCTTTCCTTGCATTTATTTTTTTCTTACACTATCAAGGAAACAGCAAGAAAAACCAAACATCTCCTTGCTCCATCTTCAGGGCTAACATCTGGATCTAAGTTTGGGAAGTATTTTTCACTCCTCTCACAAGGAAAAAGTGGATGTAGCATATTGTATCAGTTTTCCTTTTCTTCTCACTTTTTCATGATCTAGTTTTCCCAACCAAAGCTTCCATTTAGAACCTGGAAGAAATGCT
>NW_006209538.1:0-4363 GCF_000334495.1 Tupaia belangeri chinensis | reverse complement strand
AGATACCACCTAACCCTAGTCAGAATGGCTATTTTAAAAAAAAAAAGACAAGTGTTGGCAGTGCTGTGTGAAAAGGGAACTCCCTTACACTGCTGGTGGGAATGTAAATTAGTCCAACCACTGTGGAGAACAATTTGGAGATTCCTCAAACATTTACAATAGAACTCCCATATGATCCAGCAAGCCCATTTCTTGGCATCTACCCAAAGGACAGAAGAATTTCTCATTGGAAAAGTGCTTGCACATCGATGTTTATTGCGGCACTTTTCACCATTGCTAAGACATGGAATCAACCCAAATGCCCCTGTACGGATGCATGGATTGAAAAACTGTGGCACATATACTCTATGGAATACTATTCAGCCATTAAGAACAACAAAATCCTGACTTTTGATAGAAAGTGGAAGAATATGGAAGATTTACTGCTGAGTGAAGCAAGCCAGGCTATGAAGGAGAGACACTGTAAGTCCCCACTTAATATACACCTAATGTCCACACTCTATAACTATATCTGATGGGCTAATGGATGTACAAACAGAAGAGGTGGATATGTATGCCATATGTGGGGTGTGTGGACGAGTGGGGCCTGGGGGAGAACATTTGGAGGAGGGATACGAAGATAGCATTGTTGAGAGAGGGAGGTAGTGTTGCTTTATTTTGATCAACTAGACTGGGGAGAAATGTTCATATATTGAAATGATCACCTTATAAGCTAAATAATGTGATTAAATGTATTTTTAAAAAGTAAATAAAAATGAAAAAAATAAAATTAAAAAAAAAAAAGAATTCATCCATGGTCTCCTATTTGCAGGTTTGGTTTTTGTGTACCCAAATCTAACTTTTCCCAATGCTAAAGAAGGTTTAGCTGACAAGTATAATGTAGGATGGTAGACCACTTCTAGACCACAAGGGGTAGAGAGCCTCTTGTTCCTCAGGAGAGACTTGGAGTATCTAGGAAGTGTTCTGTCCTGGGCCTGCCTGTTGGTCTGTCTACCTCTGGGATTGCAGGATCTCCTTGTTGGTAATTCTGTCTCTGGGATTAGAGACTCTCTATCTTTGCTCTTTCTATCTCTGAACAGATTTGCTTTTAACTCTGAAGTTATAGGCAAATAAAATCAGAAATGTGCACAATAGCAGCTTTCAGTCAGTATTTAGAGATGCACATTTTGATGCTTTGTGGTGCCAACATTTCTGGTCTGTAATTGTAATGGTGCTGATATTTGGATCTAGGCTAATACATGTTTTGTACAGCTTAACACTGGGGAATAGATTATAGATCATTTTTTTAAATTTATTTTTATTATCATCATAATATTAATTATATTACATTGGATTACATATAACTTTACAGTGTATTACATTGCTTTTTCAGAAGGGAATGCCATGCATGTCAGTCAATACAGAGACATTAATTTCTCCACTTCATAAATGAATGTTACTAATTCTCAAATTTTCTTCCTTATAAACCCATGCCTGAGAATTTGGCTTATTATTTAGAGTAGGCAGAATAAGAAAACTCTAAGAACCTAGGGAACTGCATGTGTCAGAAGTGTTCAAAGTAAGATATATGCCTGGTTAAAATTTGGGACCAAATCAAGACACTTGGGCTCAGATGTCCTTATAGTACTAAACCTTACATGTGGATTCAGATAAATAAAGTACAGTCATACAACATTTAACTGTGTTATACAAGTCCTGAAGTGCATTGTTAGATGATTTCAGTGTTGTGACAATATATAACATACGTAGAAAAACCCAGATACACAATATACACAGAGAGAGACTGTCCATATAGTATATACATAAAATGATTGCCTGTGATGAGCAAAAAACACCACTCCTTTAAGCAAGCACAGATAGAGATGCAATCAAGAGTCTCAGTAAATAATACTTGAAATGTATGCAATTGCTGCTGGAAAAATACGTTATACTATTTTACAGTCTCTTTTTTTATAAGTAGAAGTAGAGTAAAATAATAAAAAGTATAGAAAATGCAAAAGCCAGTTACATATCACCTATCAAGCAGTATGTATTGCACATAATTGCATATTGTACAATTTATTTAACAGACAGCTGGCTTATTTATAGAAGCATCACTGCACATAGATGAGTAGTGTGCTGTGGCTTTTGGCAGCTACAATATCATGAGGCAGTCAGAATTTTTCTGTACCATTACAGAGTAGAGTGATAGGACCATTGATGTATATGCAGTTTGTTGTTGACCACAGTGTCATTACTGGACCCACAATTCCAGATACAGTTTTAGAAAGGGTATAGAAAATAGGAAATTAGACAGGATTTAGTACAATATCTTTGGAGAAAAGCGTCAGTTTAAAGATGTGTAGAGAGACACTTATAAACTAAAAAATTCATACAGAAATATACACTTATACATAAATATCTATGTTTGGATACATGGATGACAAAACCTTGTCAGTGCCTATAAAACATTTCTTGCTAAATACACTACATTTATATTTATTCATAATATCCAGAAACTCAAGAAAAAGTGGCCTATTTAAAGGTTTGCGCTCTTCAATGATCAGGATTACCTGTGTTTACAGTCTCTTTCATTCTAGAGAGGAATGGGGATAGGCTATGTGTTGATTGAAGGACAATTTCTAAAATTTTGAGTTACTGACCTATAACACATGAAAGATGGTAATGAAGGGTATTTTTCTACTTTCTGGTCCTTAGGAATGTACATTGAATTGTTGTGTTCCTTTTCTCTCTCATGGTGCAGATGTCTGGTGGTCTGGGAATGGTAGAGCTAAAAAGAAAGTGACCTCTGAGAAGAATTATTTCTTTTTTTTTTTTGAAGAAGTTTTAGCTATAGGGCGTGTGCGCTCACCAGACAGAGAGATAGAAAGCGAGAAATCATCCCCCAGAGGGAATGGTTACGCCACAATCCCTTCTCCTCCATTCCAGCGATTTAGCCATTATGCTAACTGCTGGTCCCAGAATTCTTTCATTTTTAGATGCTCTGTTTTTGTTTTCCCCCTAGGCTAAATAATCAGAGGAAACACGTATAGGTTAGATTAGCAGATGCCTTGGTCCATTGGTGACATGTGTTCACTGTGGTCTGAGTGCAAGTCAGGATTTTGCTAGGAATAAAACTATCAGCACCATTCTATTACAATTTGTGATGCAGCCCAAGTTGACTGAGGCAGGGCTTGGCTAGGAGTTGAGTAAGAGACTGGAAGGCCACAGTTCCGATGGTACTCCTGAATAGTGAGACAATTCAGGAGAGCTTGGAAGCCCTGAGAATCTGCCACCATGGTGGTTTGGAGAGGAAGGAACTGTATAAAATAATGGATTTGGAATGACTAGGGCTCCTAAGACAGCCTAGAGGCAAGGAATCACAACTCAATTCTGCTTTTTTTGTCATTGTTTTCTGTTGGCTGGACTTTGCCCAAAAAGGATGCCTTGTAGATGCTCAGGTGGCAGAGCTTACAAGAAAAGTCATCCTAAGCACAGGATTGAATGGACTCCTTTGTCCAGCCCCCTACAGTCAGAAGTTTTCATTTGTAGGCCTCCAGCATGCCTGGATAGCTTTCCATGGGTGTTCTTTGAGAAAGAACTCTGAACATTTATCCTGCTGGAGATCTCCGGACCTGGGAGAGACAGAGAGATAGAAAGCAAGAAATCACCCCCCAGAGAGGATGGTCACACCACAATCCCTTCTCCTCCATTCTCCTCTCGGGACCCTGAGCATGCATGCACATGCGCCCGGCATGAGTTTAAGCCACTGGGTCCAGGACTCGAACCACAGTTGACTACATGGGAGTCCAGTGATGTAGTCATAACGGTAACTGCTGGTCCCAGAATTCTTTCATTTTTATATTCTCTGTTTTTGTTTCCCCCCTAGGGTAAATAATCAGAGGAAACAAGTATAGGTTAGATTAGCAGATGCCTTGGTCCATTGGTGACATATGTTCACTGTGGTCTGAGCACAAGTCAGGATTTTGCTAGGAATAAAACTATCAGCACCATTCTATTACAATTTGTGGTGAAGCCCAAGTTGACTGAGGCAGGGCTTGGCTAGGAGTTGAGTAAGAGATTGGAAGGCCACAGTGCTGATGGTACTGGATGGTGAGACAATTCAAGAGAGCTTGAAAGTCCTGAGAACCTGCCATCATGGTGGTTTTTGCAGCTTTGGAGAGGAAAGAACTGTATAAAACAATGGATTTGGAATGACTAGGACTCCTAAGACAGCCTAGAGGCAAGGAATCACAACTCAGTTCTGCTTTTTTTGTCATTGTTTTCTGTTGGCTAGACTTTGTTTGCCAAAACAGGATGCCTTTGTAGATGCTCAGGTGGCAGAACTTACAGGAAAAGTCATCCTAAGCACAGGAGTGAATGG
>NW_006209537.1:1456-2617 GCF_000334495.1 Tupaia belangeri chinensis | reverse complement strand
TGTTTTTGTTGACAATAAAACATTAAATTCAGATCTTCTAGTCAATTGTTGACTAAACAATGTCTTCTTAGCAATTTGCAAGATCCTATTTTACATCTCTTTGAGGTCCCTCGAGAATAAATAAGAGCTTTAAATGCTACCAAACTGAAACAGGTATTTTCAAAACCATTCCTCTCTTCCCTGAATGGTCACTGATGGAGATGGAGTCAACTGCTAGGCAAAGCATCCAAAGAGCCTGTCTACTGTCCTCTCAGGTGCATGTGATACTGGAACCCAGACAACTATATCTGTGAAACCAAGTTGGACTTACAGAGAGTTCCAATGAGCTATGATCCTATTTTACATCTCTTTGAGGTCCTTCGAGAATAAATAAGAGCTTTAAATACTACCAAGCTGAAACAGGTATTTTCAAAACCATTCCTCGCTTCCCTGAATGGTCACTGAGATGGAGTCAACTGCTAGGCAAAGCATCCAAAGAGCCTGTCTACTGTCCTCTCTGGTGCATGTGATGGAGAGGTTAGAATTTGGAACCTGACTAAACAAAAATGTACTTGTACAATACAAAAACATGAAGGTTTTGTGTGAGAAATATGTACTCGCTTTTGTGGGATTTCTTTTTTTACAGTTGGGGATGACAAAACTGTGAAGCAGTGGAAATGGATGGACTAGGCTATGGAGAAGAGGAAGAGTCCTTGCATACTATGTTAGGAAAGACAGTGTATACTGGAATTGATCAC
This sequence comes from Tupaia belangeri chinensis, assembly GCF_000334495.1. Taxonomy (NCBI): domain Eukaryota; kingdom Metazoa; phylum Chordata; class Mammalia; order Scandentia; family Tupaiidae; genus Tupaia; species Tupaia belangeri. Next base: position 1,880 of record NW_006209537.1, on the reverse strand, counting down.
TAAAATGAAGCTGTTTTTGCTACAAGTGGACAGCAAGTAGACATTTGGGATGAACAAATAACCCATCCTATATGTTCAATGACCTGGGGGATTTTGACAGTATAAGTAGTGTTAAATTTAACCCAATTGAGACATTTCTCTTGGGAAATTGTGCTTCTGACTGTAATATAGTATGATATGATATGAGGCAATCTACTCCTCTGAAAAAGGTTATCTTAGATATGAGAACAAATACAATCTGCTGGAACCCTATGGAAACTTTCATTTTTACTGCAGAAATGGACATGCTAAGAAAGAATCAGATGGAACTGCTAGAGGTGAAGTCTGTAATACAGGAAATCAAAAACTCTTTCAAAAGTATTAAAAGTCGATTATCCCATGCTGAAGATTGACTCTCTGATGTAGAAGATAAAATCTCTGACCT
>NW_006209537.1:0-738 GCF_000334495.1 Tupaia belangeri chinensis | reverse complement strand
TGATGTGGGTTACTCTCCCACTGGAAAAGAGTTTGTGTCAGCTACTTTTGATAAATCTATTCACATCTCTCCTTTGGACAAAAGTCAAAGCAGAGATGTCTATCACACAACATGAAGGCAGCATGTAATCTGTGTAAGATGGACTTCTGACAGTAAGTATATTATATGTGGATCTGAGGAAATGAACATTTATCTGTGGAAAGCTAATGCTTCTGAAAAATTGAGTGTGCTTACATCCTGGGAAAAAGCAGCCAAGAGTTATAACCAGAAGAAGAAGGAGCAATTTCAACATCACCCTCAAATAAAAAGTATTGCCCATCACCAACCTCTACCAAACTCTATCTACAGCCAGATTCAGAAACAACACATCATGAGAGAAGCTCATTGACCAAAGGAAGTGAATCGTCATAAACATAGCAAGCCTTGGTCTTGTGCCAATTGTGTCAGAGAAAAGGCACATAGTGGCAGTTGTGAAATAACTTTAGGTATTCCCACCAATCCCAATGTATAATTACTTGTTCGATTATGAACTTTACAATTAAAAGTACTGGCTTTGGTTTAATAGCAATCACACAAAAAAAGAGGATGCTGGACTTCTTACTTTGGTTCATAATTTAAAAAAATTGCTGGGGCCAGGGGGTGATGTAGAGGTTAATGTGTTGGACTACCACATGGGTGACTAAGGTTCAAGTCGTGGACTTTAACACCTTGAAAATTATGCCAGGTGTGCGTGTGTGT
>NW_006209536.1:0-1043 GCF_000334495.1 Tupaia belangeri chinensis | reverse complement strand
TGTTCACACTGGCTGGAACACATACATATCTATTGCACTATATGATTTTCTGATTAATTATCACACATGTCAGTCTTATCCCTTGTGGACTCTTCATGGTCTCTGGGCATTCCTCTCTTGACTCTATAGGGCCCTGATCAATTCAAGGCAACAGACACTTAGTCCTTAGTAAAACAAGTTGAAATCCATAATGTATTGGGTTGAAATGATACATTTTCAAACTGAATTGTTTTGGCAATAGGTCTGAATATTTAAATCCCCAAATGGAAGTTCTGTTATCAAAAGTGGTCAATTTAGTAAATATATGTATACAAAAGACTTATTTATTTAATTTTATTTGTTATTATTATTATCATTATTATTATTTAACCAGAGAGAGACAGAGAGAGAGAGAGAGGAAAAAAAGGAAATATGAGAAAGCAAGCCACCAGGTCCAGACTCAAACTGTAGATGGTCATGTGGGAGTCCAGGACCTTAAGCACCACACTACCTGTCAGCTCCATAAATATATGTGTATTTAAATATATGGCTGATTTGAGGAGAGGCCAGGCCTTCAGGATAAGATCCCTCATGGCTCCTGCAAAATAGTCATTTCAGGGTACAAGAGAAATGAAGATATTCTACTGATAATTCAGCCTCCAGCAAACAAGCTAATGTGGTAGGGAGCTCTCCTCCAGCGCTCTATCTCTGTCATTGTGTCTCTGTCTCTGTCTTTCCCTGCTCTGTCTTCTCATTTTTCTTTAACTTCCCCTTTTTAAAATTTTTTAAAGGTAAAGGTTTTCTCTGGTTCTGAGCTCTGCTTTTAAAAGTAAATTTTTTTCTCTGGTTCTGAGCTCTGCCTTTTGTCTTGTTAATAATCCCCTCTGTTCCCCCCACCCAGGCAGGAGAGGCCAGGCCTTCAGGAGAAGATCCCTCATGGCTCCTGCAAAATAGTCACTTTGCGCCACCTGGTTTTCTATTTTGTGTTTTTTTTTTTTTTAAAGGAAAAACATTGCATTTTTTTTCTGTTTTCTTTTTTCCCCCATCTTTTTTTCTGTTTCTTT
>NW_006209535.1:0-852 GCF_000334495.1 Tupaia belangeri chinensis | reverse complement strand
TCCAACCAGATTTTATTAGTTTGGATTTTATAAGAGTCTGAGTACAAATCACACTCTGAAAAACATACCAGAATTTTTCTGATGAGTGACAACCACTCCTCCATAATCTTTTTTATTTTAAGAGTTCATCTTACATAAGCCCTGAGCTGCTGACCACTCAAACCAGACTGAGTCCCTACAGAAAAGTGAACGTGTAAATAGAGATGTTAAAATAGAATTACTTTATAAATATGGACTGTCCACTCTACATTAAATGCAGTCCTAATTTGCAAACCCTGCCTTTAATCTAGCTTCATCCACTTCTGAGAAAAAGCCAACTGACAAACATCATTGGGTACAGAGTGCCCCTGAATGAAGAAAGAAATACGATACAGTATGATATCCACAACCTTGTGAGATTTCCTAATCACAGTTGGCTGTTAGTTAAAGTAGGAGACTTTATCTACAGGAATTCCCATGATCAAGGTTTGAACATCAGAGAAGAGATGATAAACTGGTCTGTTAGTTTCAAAGAGGTACGATGTCATTTCTATATAAAATACATGAACACATGGGGGCCACCAGATTGCATAGTACTTACATCACTGGAATCCCACATGACTGTGGTTCGAGTCCTGGACCTGGTGACTTTAAACTCATGCCAGGTGCTTCGAGGGAGGACTGCCCCCTGTAGCTTCAGACCTGGGACTTCCAAGCCAGACACCCCTCTTTCAGCCAGGAACACCTTCAGTTCTACCACACCACACTCCCATTTTCAACCCCTGGGCCAGGAGCTTCGAGGGAGGACTGTCCCCTGTGGCTTCAGACCAAGGACCCCCAATCCAGACACCCCTCTTTCAGCCAGGTAATCTT
>NW_006209534.1:0-753 GCF_000334495.1 Tupaia belangeri chinensis | reverse complement strand
GTCAGGAAGTGAGATGCCACCTACTCCAGTCGTCTTGCGTAGGATGGCTTTAGTAAAACGGGGATTTTTATAGTTCCAGACAGATTCTATGGTTCTCTTTTCTAGATTTGTGAAGAATGTATCTTGTAATTTTATAGAAATTGCATTAAACATGTAGGTTAATTTGGGTAGGATTGCCATTTTGATTATATTGATTCTGCCAATCCAGAAACATGGAATGTCCTTCCACTTTATAGTGTCCTTTTCAATTTCCTTTTTAAGGTTTTCATAGTTTCCTTTATAGAGGTTTTTGACTTCCTTGGTTACTTTTATTCCTAAGTATCTTATACTTCTATTGGCTATGGTAAGTGGAATTACATTCTTCAGTTCTGTCTCTGCTTGTTGTTCGTATATAGAAATGCTGTAGATTTTCATAAGTTAATTTTGTATTCTGCCAATTTACTGAATGCATTTATTACTTTGAGAAGTTTTTTCATGGATACTATTGGGTCTTCTATGTATACAATCATGTCATCTGCAAACAGAGATAATTTAAGCTCTTCTTTTCCTATTGGACTGCCTTTTATTTCCTTCTCTTGTCTGATTGCATTGGCTATTTATTGCATTGGCTAGAACTTCCAGTACTATATTGAATAGGAGTAGAGAAAGTGGGCAGCCTTGTCTTGTACCCGTTTTATAATGTTAGCTGCAGGTTTTTCATAAGTGGCTTTTATTATGGCTTGTATGCCAATTTTATTGAGAGTCTTGATCATA
>NW_006209533.1:0-365 GCF_000334495.1 Tupaia belangeri chinensis | reverse complement strand
GCATGGAGCAACTGTTTGGGGGGATAACTGTATGCTCTAGCTCAAGCGTGGGTGTTTTAGATTTGTAAAATGTGAAAACTTTGTACACAAACTCTATGCCTAGAAGATAATATAATTGGTGGTTAATCTGATTGTAAATAGGAAGCAAATAAATAAACAATGTAATTGTTTTGGTACCAAATATGTTGAATAAAATATTTTTAAGAAGGCAATACAGAAGATAAGAACTGAATGCAGATTTGTGTTGTGATTGCAACAGAGCTATCATTTTAGTCAAGTCCAAATTTCACATGTTTTCCTTATTTGTTTTTCTTGTAGTTTTTTTTTTTTCATAGAATAGTTGTACTCACTGAAGAGAGACAGGC
>NW_006209532.1:0-2950 GCF_000334495.1 Tupaia belangeri chinensis | reverse complement strand
CCTCCTTTTTTATTTTTTAAAAAATAATTATGTAGCTTTAATTATTCATTCATTTATTTTAATTTGACCAGAGAGAGACAGAGAGGGAAAGTTGGAAAGGAAGCCACCAGGTCCAGGACTTGAACCGTGGTCGGCCACATGGGAGTATTCAGTGCCTTAACCACCACGCCTCCTGCTGGCCCTGCTTACAGGAATGTGCCTTGGTACTTAAGGGAATAACGCTCAGCCTGTCTATCTCAGGTGGTAATATCGGACCTGGTGTCCACAGAATGGGCTCTGAGCTTCAGAAAAGCTCTAAAAAGGGGCCAGCAGGTGGCATGGCGGTTAAAGGCATTGGATTCCCATATGGCCCACTGCGGTTCAAATCCCGGACCTGGCGGCTTGCTTTCTTGCTTTCCCTTTCTCTCTTTCTCTTGTCTCTCTCTGTGGGCAAATTAAAAATGAAAAAGAACAAATGGAATTAAATACATAAATAATTCTTTAAAAATAAAAAGAAAAGAAAAGATGTAAAAAAAAAATACCTACTTAATGACCGCTGTAAGCTACGTAACCTCAGCGAGGTGCTACCTTATGGTACGCTTTCTGTCTCTCTGTCTCTCTGGCGAGCACACAGTCCAGGACTTGAACCATGGTGGACCCTGTGGGAGTCCAGCAACTTGAACCACCGTGCCACCTGCTGGCCCAACATTGCTGATTTTAATAATCACGGACTTGTTTGAACGTGCATTAGAAAAAAATATCTAACTCAGGCCCGTCAGTGGTGTGGTGCTTAGGGCTGCTGGATCCCTCAGGACTGACTATGTGGTTCGAGTCCTGAACTTCACATCTTCTTCTTCTTCTTCTTTTTTTTTTTTTTTTTGAGACGCTTTCGCTATAGGGCGTGTGCACTCGCCAGACAGACAGAGAGAGACAGAGAGATAGAAAGTGAGAAATCACCCCCCAGGGGGAATGGCCATGCCGCAATCCCTTCTCCATTCTCCTCTTGGGATCTTGGGCACGCATGCACACGCGCCCGGCGTGAGTTTAAGCCACCGGGTCCAGGACTCGAGCAGCAGTTGGCTACATGGGAGTCCAGCGACATAGCCATTATGGCAACTGCTGGTCCCAACCCTCTGGCAAAATTAAGTAGATATATGTGTCTGCATGTATATATATGTATATACGTATTAAAGAATTAAATAATGTGTGTGTATATGCATATATGTGTATATATACATGTATGTGTATATATATATCTGCATAGCAAACTAATAACTAACTAGACGTAATAAACTTTCCTTTTTTATTTTATTTTTTAAACATTCATTTGTCTGTTTATTTTGCTGTGCTTTTCAAGCCACCAGGTCTGGGAATTGAACTGCAGTTGGCTATGTGGGAATCCAGCACCTTAACCACTCGATTGGCTCTAAACTTTCCTTTTTAAAAAAGTTTATTTCTTTCATGAGAGAGAGAGACAGACAGACAGACATGGACCCTCACTGGGTCCTGTTACAATTTCCCCCTACCTGTACACCTGTATCCGGTATGTTCAGGCCATCTTAGGATTTGAACCCTGGGCCTTGTCATATGGCCATAGCACCGCACATGTTCTACGCCCTACACTTAACCTAAAGCTTCCTTTTTTTTTTTTTTTTTTTTTGAGGTCAGTGCGCCAGTGCTTACCAGAGAGAGGCACAGGGAGACAGTGAATTTTTTTTTGAGAAATCACCCCCCAGGGGGGATGGTCATGCTGCAATCCCTTCTCCTCCATTCTCCTCTCGGGATCGTGGGCACGCACGCACGTGCGCTTGGCATGAGTTTAAGCCACCGGGTTCGGGACTCGAACCATGGTCAATCACATGAGAGTGCAGAGACATAACCATTACGCCAACTGCTGGTCCCCCTAAAGCTTCATTTAAAAATACTTTTCTTTTTCTTTTTAGGTTTTCACTGGAGACACAGAGAGAGAGTGAGGCAAAGTGAGAAATCAGCCCCCAGGGGGATGGCCACACCGCAACCCCTTGTCCTCCACTCTCCTCTCAGTACGTGGGGAGTGCATGCACTTGCACTTGGTGAGATTTTCAAGCTGCCGGGTCTAGGACTCAAACTGCAGTAGGCCATGTGGGAATTTAGCACCTCAACCACCATACCACCTGCTGGCTCCCCAATACAATTTTAAATGTTTATTTTCCTTCTTTCTTTCCATGAGAGAGAGAGAGAGAGCAAGAAAGTGGCATTCCAATGGAGTCCTCCCGCCACGCTGCAGCTGCCGTCTCGCCCAGCCTGGATCTCGGGTGCATGTGTACTCGGCATGTTTAGGAAGGCTCTGGATACAAACCCAGCACCTTTCCGATGTGAATCCAGTTACCACTGCACCACTGCCTGGCCCCTAATACCTGTCTTTCTTTTTTTAAGATTTTGCCATAGGACATAGGTACTAGCTAGAGAAGAGAGAGGGAAAGTAAGAACTCATCTCCAATGGGAGATGGCCACCCCACAATTCCTTCTCCTCCATTGTCCTCCTGGGATTTTGGGCATCCACACACACTTACCTGACATGAGTTTCTTTTCTTTCTTTCTTTCTTTTTGCTATAAGGCATGTGCGCTCGCCAGAAAGACAGAAAGAGAGAGAGAGAGAGACAGAGAGACAGAAAGTGAGAAATCACCCCCCAGGGAGGATGGCCATGCTGGAATCCCTTCTCCTCCATTCTCCTCTCGGCATCTTGGGCACACATGCACACACGACCGGTGTGAGTTTAAGCCACCGGGTCTGGGACTTGAACCGCAGTCGGCTACATGGGAGTCCAGCGACATAGCCATTATGCTAACTGCTGGTCCCCTCTTTCTTTTTCTTTCTTTTTTTAGAAGTTTTTGCCTTAGGGAGTGTGCTTGTGAGAGAGAGAGAGAGACAGTGAGAGGGAAAGCTAGAGGGGGATGGCTATGTCACAATCCCTTTTCCATTTTCCTCTTG
>NW_006209531.1:820607-824945 GCF_000334495.1 Tupaia belangeri chinensis | reverse complement strand
TAGTCAACACTAATTACATACATACTACAACTAGCCAGTCAAGGTCCTGTCTGAATATATTAAACTCGGGACCAGCAGTTAGCGTAATGGCTATGTCGCTGGACTCCCATGTAGTCGATCGCGGTTCGCATCCCGGATCCAGTAGCTTAAAACTCACGCCAAGCGCATGTGCGTGCGTGCCCAAGATCCCAAGAGGAGAATGGAGGAGAAGGGACTGCGGCGTGGCCATCCTCCCTGGGGAGTGATTTCTCGCTTTCTGTCTCTCTGTCTCTCTCTGTCTGTCTGGCGAGCACACACCCCCTATAGCAAAAACCTCTCAAAAAAAAAAATATTGAACTCTAAGACAAATGATAAAGTCAATCAGCATCAGCAATCCTTACTGTAAAATAATAGCATGAATCAAAAGACTCCTTTTTTAAAAAAATAAACTTGTGCTTTTATTTTATTTTTCATGAACTTTAAAAAAATGATTATTTATTTTATTTTATTTATTTATTCATTTATTTATTAATTTGACCAGAGAGAGACAGAGGGTGAGAGTGAGAGAGAGAGGAAGTGAGAAAGCAAGCCACCAGATTCAGGACTTGAACCCTGGTCAGCCACGTGGGAGTGTCCAGCGCCTTAACCACCACACCACCTGCCGGTCCCAGAAGAGTCCTTTTTTTAAAAATTCATTTACATGGGACCATCAGGTGGTGTAGAGGTTAAGGCACTGAAGTCTCATGTAGTCAATTGTGGTTCGAGTCCCTGGCGGCTTGAAACTCAGGCCGGCCGCATGTGTGTGTGTCCCAAAATCCCTAGAGAAGAATGGAGAAGGGATTGTGGCATGGTCATCTCCCCGGGGGGGTGATTTCTTGCTTTCTATCTCTCTGTCTCTCCAATGAGTACACATGCCCTAAAGCAAAAATCTCTCTCAAAAAAAAAAAAAATCATGTACTCCTCTCTTCCATGAACAAGAGAAAGAAAGAGAGAAAGTGCCCCTAATGGGCAAGTGCCCACCCAGCACACTCAGGGAGGTCTCCGGATTTGAACTGGGAAATTTCCAATGTGGGACTACTTTGCAAAGGTTTGTACGTCACTGCTCTGTCACCATTCGGCCCATGGGAGATTCTTTCCTGTGTACACATAAAAAGTTGAAAGAAAATAAGCATAGCTGTTACTGTGCTTATTACTTTAACTGGGCATGAGTTCATAATTGACATTCATAATTATTATTTTACACTATCCATTCATTATTTTCTTTGCTCTTCACAAAACCTTTTTCTGGTCTAGGTTCTTGGACTTGGTGACATGAAACCAAACCTTCAGTCCTGAAGGATCTGAATCCTCTTCAACATTCTGGCTTTCTCTTATTGCTTTACTTTTCCATTATTTTTTCCTACTAAACATGGAAGTGTTCAGGGTGTATACCATTCCAAGAATCTCTTGGATTCCACAGGAACTCTTGGGTACCTGTCCCCATTGTGTAACAGAAACTCAATCCTGCCTACCTCCACCTTGATAATTGTGATGAATCACTTCAGCCACTTGAGCAATCTCTTCTTCTTTTTAAGAATTGTTTATTTATGGGAACAACAGATGGCGTAATGGCTGTGTCGCTGAATTCCCATGTAGTTGACCACAGTTTGAGTCCCAGACCTGGTGGCTTAAACTCACACTGGGTGCGTATGTGTATATGCTCAAGATTCCAAGAGGAGAATGGAGAAGAGGGGATTGCAGCATGGCCATGCACTCTGGGGGGTGACTTCTCTCTTTCTGTCTCTCTGTTTCTCCCTGTCTTTCTGGCGAGTGCACATACCCTATAGCAAAAATAATAATAATAATTTTATTCATCATTATTGTTATTTTTTAATTTGATATAGACACTCACCACAGAGAGTGAGAGAGAGGGAAAGTGAGAAAGCAAGCTGCCAGGTGTGGGACTCAAACCAATTTCCACCATGTGGGATTCCAGTGCCTTAACCACCATGCCACCTGCTGGCCCCTGAGCAATTTCTTTTTGATCGTCCAGGTGGCACCTGAGCTTCTCATTCAAGTGGCACTATTGTGTTTCTTGGTAGAAGCATTTCTCTGTTGGGAATTAAGACCTCCAAACCAACAGAACTCAAGGTTTTAGAGATGATAAGTCTGTTATTTGGTGTAAAAATGAGAAGAGCCACTTCCATTTCCAAACCTTGATTCTTGGACATATGCATTCTGGCTGTGGGAGAAATAGCATCATATGGGAAAATATATTTAATTTTGTTAAGATATTATCTAGGGGACCAGCAGGTGGAGTGGTGGTTAAAGGCACTGGATTCCCACATGGCCAACTGCAGTTCAAGTCCCAGACCTGGCAGCATGCTTTCTCTCCATCCCTTTCTCTCGCTCTCTCTGTCTCTGGTCAAATTAAAATAATAATAAGAACAAGTGGAATAAGATAAATACATAATTCTTTTTGTGTGTTTGTTTGTTTTGGAGAGGTTTTTGCTATAGGGCACATGCACTCACCAGAAAGACAGAGAAAAACAGAGAGACAGAAAGTGAGACATCACCCCCCAGGGAGGATGGTCACACTGCAATCCCTTCTCTTCCATTCTCCTCTTGGGATCTCGGGCACGCACGCGCACACGCCCTGCTTGAGTTTAAGCCACCAGATCTGGGACTCGAACTTTGGTCAACTACATGGGAGTACAGTGACATAGCCATTACGCCAATTGCTGGTCTCTGAAATAGTAATTTTGATTCCAGGGGGTCTCATAGATAGGACAACATATGAGCAACATTTTTTGAGGCCGCTTTTTATATTGACCCTCAGTGTGGCTAAGCATGACTACTTGTGGGATGGGCAAGAAAAGACGCATTCAAAATGCTTGAAGAGGAAAAAGCAAGTTGCTCCAGAAAAACCTGTAAAGAAGCAAAAGACTGGTGAAACTTCTAGAGCTCTGTCATCTTCCAAACAGAGCAGCAGCAGCAGAGATGATAATATGTTTCAAATTGGGAAAATAAGATATGTCAGTGTTTGGAATTTTAAAGGGAAAGTTCTAATTGATATCAGGGAATATTGGAGGGATCCAGAAGGTGAAATGAAACCAGGAAGAAAAGGTATTTCTTTAAATCTGGAGCAATGGAGCCAGCTGAAGGAACGGATTTCTGACATTGATGATGCAGTAAGAAAACTGTAACATGTGAGCCATATAAAAACCTGTACTGTTCTAGTTGTTTTAATCTGTCTTTTTACATTGGCTTTTATTTTCTAAATGTTGTTTTCCAAGCTATTGTATATTTGGAGTGCAGAACAATTTGTAAGATGAATACTTTTTTTTTAATGTGCATTATTAAAAATGTTCTGAGCAAAGCTAACTGTCAACTTTATTAAGGAGAATTGCTCTGTGCCCAGTACCTAGTGTAAAATAAAATCAAGTAATACAATCTTAAAATATATATATATATATTATCTAATATCTAAAATATATATTATCTAATATCTAAAATATATATATTATCTAATATCTTAAAAAAATATATATATATATATAAAATCTTCCAGGATGCTGTCTCTCTCTTGGTACTGGTCTGGAAATTAAGCCATCAGTAGGCTGTTACATCATCTGATCAGGCCAACTGCTTCTATGTAATGAGGTTCGTAGAACAAACAACACATTCCAGGACCAGCAGATGGTGTAATGGTTACATTGCTGGAGTAATATGTAGTCAACTGTGGTTCAAGTCCCAGATCCAGTGGCTTCAAACATGTTGTGTACATGCATGCTCAAGATCCAGAGAAGAGAATGGAGGAGAAGGGATTGTGGCATGGTCACCCGCCTGAAGGGTGATTTCTTGCTTGCTATCTCTCTGGCAAGGACATGTGCCCTAGAGCAAAAATCTCTCTCCTAAAAAAAAAAAAAAGATGAACAAATTCCACAAACACGAACCCATCACCACATTTTTATTTATTAATTAATTTATTTGTCCATTTATTTATTTATTTATTTTGGAGACGTTTTTATTGCTACAGGGCATGTGCGCTCACCAGAGACAGAAAGACATAAAGCAAGAAATCACCCCATAGGGGGGATGGCCACACAGTAATCCCTTCTCCTCCATTCTCCTCTCAGGTTCATGGGCACGCATGCACACGCGCCCGGTGTGAGTTTAAGCCACTGGGTCTAGGACTCGAACCGTGAACGACTACATGGGAGTCCAGCGACATAGCCATTACACTAACTTTTGGTCCCATTTATTTATTTTAACTTGACCAGAGAGACACACACACAGAGAAAGAGAGAGAGAAAGTGAGAGAGAAAGAGAGAGAGAGAGAGAGAGCAAGCAAGCCGCCAGGTCCAGGACTCAAACCAT
>NW_006209531.1:818305-820581 GCF_000334495.1 Tupaia belangeri chinensis | reverse complement strand
GAGTGTCCAGCACCTTAACCACCACATCACCTGCTGGTCCCTCTATTTATTTATTTATTTTAGATTTTTGCCATAGGGTGAGTGTGCTCCCTGGAGGAAAAGAGAGAGAGGGAAATCACCTCTTTGAGGGCATGGCCACACTTCAATCTCTTCTCCTGTATTCTCCTCTTGGGATTTTGGGCACCGACATACATGTGCTCAGTGTGGTTTTCAAGCCCTCCGAGACTCCAGCTGCGGAGATGGCTGTGTGGGATCCAGTGCCTTAACCATCATGCCACCTCCTGGCATCCATCATCATACTTTTTTGGGGGGAGAGGTTTTCGCTATAGGGCGCGTGCGCTCGCCATACAGACAGAGAGAGACAGAGAGATAGAAAGCAAGAAATCACCCCCCAGGGGGGATAGCCACGCCGCAATCCTTTCTCTGTTCTCCTCTCGGGATCTTGGACACGGACGCACACGCACCTGGTGTGGGTTTTAAGCCACCTGGTTCGGGAAGCGAACTGCAGTCGACTACGTGGGAGTCCAGCGACATAGCCATTACGCTAACTGCTGGTCCCCATCATCATACTTTTTATAATGAGACAATCGTTTCTTGATTAGAAGCAGCACTCTGTGAAAGACTAGGCAGTAAACACGGCATGTTTCAGTCTGTGAAGGGTGTAACCGGTAGAAATACCAGACAAGTTGGGCCGACGAATCCATACCCAAAATTCATCCCAGCAAGCCCATTGTTCCCTCTTCGATGTAAGGAGCCCAGTGTCACAGCTTGCTAGCAATGGACATGTTTTACAAACTGCTGGGGCAGGACTCTAACCTCGAACACCCATGTGGGATCTGGCTTCCAAGGTAGAGCACTAATCTACTGCTCTCCAAGGCTGGCCTGCCTGTCTTTCACTAGGCTATAAAAACAATGTTCGGCTTTCCAGCTTAGGCCCGGCAGAATGGCTCCCGCAAAGAAGGGCGGCGAGAAGAAGAAGGGCCGTTCTGCCATCGAGGTGGTGACCCGGGAATACACCATCAACATTCACAAGCATCCATGGCGTGGGCTTCAAGAAACGTGCCCCTCGGGCACTCAAAGAAATCCGGAAATTTGCCATGAAAGAGATGGGGACTCCAGATGTGCGCATTGATACCAGGCTCAACAAAGCTGTCTGGGCCAAAGGAATAAGGAATGTCCCATATTGAATCCGTGTGCGGTTGTCCGGAAAACGAAACGAGGATGAGGATCACCCAACAAGCTCTACACTCTGGTGACCTATGTACCTGTTACCACATTCAAAAATCTACAAACAGTCAATGTGGATGAGAACTAACTGCTGATTTTCAAATAAAGTTATAAAACCAAAATAAATAAATAAATAAATAAATAAAATCAATGTTTGTTTTAATTCTGAAAACTGTACAGTTAACATTTTTTAAGAATTATTTTTATTTAACTTTATTTATTTATTTTTATAAAGAATTACTTTATTTAACTTTATTTATTTATTTTAATTTGCCCATGTAGGAGTCCAGTACACTTAACCACCATGCCACCTTCTGGCCCCTATTTATTTATTTATTTATTTATTTATTTTAATATGACTAGATTAGGAGAAAGAGAGAGAGAATGAAAGAGAGAGAGAGAGAGAGAGAGAGAAAGAGAGTGAGAAAGCAAGCTGCCAGGTCCAGAACTCAAACTGTGGTTCCCCTTGTAGGAGTTCAATGCCCTCCTAGCCTCCCAAGTGTGTTTTAAGCCATCAGGTCTGGACCTCAAACGACTGTCAGCCTCCTGGAAGTCTAGCGATGTAACCACTACACACCATCCCATAGCAGTTATCTTTTGAATAGAGTTTATTTTTTATTATGGCAAAATACGCATATGAAAAGTACCCTCCCTTTTCTATTGCTTTGATCCTTTGTTGAAATATTTTCTTGGGCCAACATATGCTGTGGTGGTTAAGGCTCTGGACTCCCATGTGGTTGGTTGACTGTGGTTCAAGTTTCAGACCTGGCGGCTTGCTTTCTCTTTCCTTCTCTCTTTTTCTGGTGAGTGCACATGTGCTATAGCAAAATTTAAAAAGTAATAATAAATAAAATAATTCTTTTTCAAAAAAACAAGAATATTTTCTTTTACACTTTTTAACTAACCAGGCATTCCACTGCACAACTGTTTTATTTTATTTATTTATTTTTTTTTGAGAGGTTTTCGCTACAGGGCGTGTGTGCTTGACAGACAGACAGAGAGAGACATAGAGACAGAAAGCGAGAAATCACCCCCCAGGGGGGATGGTC
>NW_006209531.1:804292-818019 GCF_000334495.1 Tupaia belangeri chinensis | reverse complement strand
CCATGTAGGAGTCCAGTACACTTAACCACCATGCCACCTTCTGGCCCCTATTTATTTATTTATTTATTTATTTATTTTAATATGACTAGATTAGGAGAAAGAGAGAGAGAATGAAAGAGAGAGAGAGAGAGAGAGAGAGAAAGAGAGTGAGAAAGCAAGCTGCCAGGTCCAGAACTCAAACTGTGGTTCCCCTTGTAGGAGTTCAATGCCCTCCTAGCCTCCCAAGTGTGTTTTAAGCCATCAGGTCTGGACCTCAAACGACTGTCAGCCTCCTGGAAGTCTAGCGATGTAACCACTACACACCATCCCATAGCAGTTATCTTTTGAATAGAGTTTATTTTTTATTATGGCAAAATACGCATATGAAAAGTACCCTCCCTTTTCTATTGCTTTGATCCTTTGTTGAAATATTTTCTTGGGCCAACATATGCTGTGGTGGTTAAGGCTCTGGACTCCCATGTGGTTGGTTGACTGTGGTTCAAGTTTCAGACCTGGCGGCTTGCTTTCTCTTTCCTTCTCTCTTTTTCTGGTGAGTGCACATGTGCTATAGCAAAATTTAAAAAGTAATAATAAATAAAATAATTCTTTTTCAAAAAAACAAGAATATTTTCTTTTACACTTTTTAACTAACCAGGCATTCCACTGCACAACTGTTTTATTTTATTTATTTATTTTTTTTGAGAGGTTTTCGCTACAGGGCGTGTGTGCTTGACAGACAGACAGAGAGAGACATAGAGACAGAAAGCGAGAAATCACCCCCCAGGGGGGATGGTCACGCCGCAATCCCTTCTCCTCTCGGGATTTTGGGCACGCACGCACACACGCCCAGCGTGAGTTTTAAGCCACCGGGTCCAGGACGTGAACCGCGGTCGACTACATGGGAGTCCAACAACATAGTCATTACGCTAACTGCTGGTTCCCACACTGCACAACTGTCGACTTTGTTTTTGATGTCATGAGAGTGACATGATAGATGAAATCAACATTCCCTCTGTGTTTAATGTTTTTCTACTTCTTGAGGATTTTGATGATTGTTGCAAAGGCAGATGGTACCATCTATCTGCCTGTCTGTCCTGAAACATCAGTTTCACTGTTTGACCAGTTGTCTTGGTGATGTCATCACCAATCTTTCTTGGAGGGGCCGATTTTAAGGGCCAAGGCAGACTTGGCACTGACTTTGTACATGGTGCACTTTAGGTTTACAACTGTGACCTCATTGGGATTGAACTTGGCTATAGTGGAGGCAGCTAGTGTTGGATTAAACTACACCAAGGCCAACGAAAGAAAGTTGCACCTAGGTTTTCTCTGAGTAAAATGCTGAAAAAGTAAAATTTACCATCATAATCATTTCTTTTTTTAGTTTTGTTATAGAGTGCTGTGTACTTACTGGTGAGAAAGAGAGTGGAGAGAGAGGTAGAGAGAAGAGCTGAAATCACCTCTTGCAGAAGGCATGGACGCTCCATAATCCCTTCTCTTCTAGTCTCCTTTTGGAATTTTGGGCAAGCATGGACAGGTGCCTGGCATGTTTTGCTGAGCCACCAGGTCTGGGACTCGAGCCAAGCAGTCAGCCATATGAAATCCAGCTGCCTTAACATCGTGCCACCTGCTGGCTTCATCTTAACTGGGTTTTTTTTTAGAAAGATTTTTGCTATAGGGCACCTGTGCTTGCCAGGGAGACAAAGAGAGACAGACAGACAGAAAGCAAGAAATCACCCCCCAGGGGATGGCCACAGTGCAATCACTCCTCTTCCATTCTCCTCTCCAGATTTTGGCCACTTATGCAAACGTGTTCATCTTGAGTTTTTTTTTAAAGTAATAATTTAATTTTATTTATTCATTCATTTATTTTAATTTGACAAGAGAAAGGCAGAGAAAGAGAAAGCAAGAAAGTGAGCCACCAGGTCTAGGTCTTGAACCATGGTCGACCACATGGGAGTGTCCAGCGCCTAAACCACCATGCTACCTGCTGGTCCCCCCGCTTGAGTTTTCAGTCTCTGGATCCAGGACTTGAACCGCAGTTGACTACATGGGAGTCTAGTAACATAACCATTACTCTATTTGCCAGTCCCCATTTTAGCTGTTTTTAAGTGTACAGTTCAGTAATATATATATATAAAATTTTTTAAATTTTTTTTTTTTTTTTTATTTTTTGGAGAGGTTTTTGCTATAGGACACATGCGCTTGCCAGAAAGACAGAGACAGACAGAGAGGCAGAAAGCGAGAAATCACTCCCCAAGGTGGATGGCCACACTGCAATTCCTCCTCCATTCTCTTCTCAGGATCTTGGGTGTGTACACACACATGCCTGGTGTGAGTTTAAGCCACTGGGTCCGGGACTCAAACCGCGATCGAATACATGGGAGTCCAGCGACATAGCCATTATGCTAACTGCTGGTCCCCAGCTCAGTGGTATTAAATACATTCATGATATTGTCCAATTATGACCACCATACATCTCCATAACTCTTTAAAATTTTATTTATTTGTTATTTATTTCTTCCGTGAAAGAGAGAGACACATGCACACACAAACACACACACACAGAGGCACTCCCAATGGGGTCTTCATGTTGTGATCCACCTCTACTCCTGGTCAGCCTGGATCATGAACACTCACACCTGTACGTAATGAGTACAGGGAGACCCTGGGATACAAAATCAGGACCCTCCCATGTGGGGGTCCAGTTGTTACCACTGTGCCATTGTCTGGCCCCTCTGTAACTCTTTTCATCTTATAAAACTGAAACTCTGTACCCATTAAAATAATCCCATCTCAGGACCAGCAGGTAGTGTGGTGGGTAAGGAGCTGGACACTCCCACAGGGCAGATCATGGTTCAAGTCCCAGAATTGGTGGCTTGCTTTCTCACTTTGCCTCTCTCTCTCTGTGTTTCTGGTCAAATTTAAAAAAATAAAGGAATGAGTAAGTAAAATAAAATAAAATAATTCTTTTTTTTTTTTTTTTGAGAGATTTTTCGTTATAGGGCGTGTGCGCTTGCCAGACAGAGAGAGACATTAGAGACAGAAAGCAAGAAATCACCCCCCAGGGGGGATGGTCATGCTGCAATCCCTTCTCTTCCATTCTCCTCTCTGGATCTTGGGCACGCACGCACATGCGCCCGGCGTGAGTTTTAAGCTACCGGGTCCAGGACTTGAACAGCGGTCAACTACATGGGAGTCCAGAGACAGAGCCATTATGCTAACTGCTGGTCCCAAAATAAAATAATTCCTTTTTTTTTTTTTTTTGAGAGATTTTTCGTTATAGGGCGTGTGCGCTTGCCAGACAGAGAGAGACATTAGAGACAGAAAGCAAGAAATCACCCCCCAGGGGGGATGGTCATGCTGCAATCCCTTCTCTTCCATTCTCCTCTCTGGATCTTGGGCACGCACGCACATGCGCCCGGCGTGAGTTTTAAGCTACCGGGTCCAGGACTTGAACAGCGGTCAACTACATGGGAGTCCAGAGACAGAGCCATTATGCTAACTGCTGGTCCCAAAATAAAATAATTCTTAAAAAAATTCCCATTTTGCCATTCCTCCAGTCCCTGGCCACAAGCTTTCTACTTTGTGTCTTTATGAATTTCACTGCTCTAGGTAGCTAGTATAAAAAGAATCATACAGTTTTTGTCTTTTTGTAACTGTTGTATTTCATTTAACATGATGGCCTCAAAGTTTATCCATGTAGTACAATGTCAGAATTTTCTTCATTTGTAAGGCTAATAATCCATTGTATGCATCATGTATCCCGCATTTTGCTTCTTCATTGGTTGACACTTGTGTTGCTTCCACATTTTAGCCTTTGTGAAGAATACTGCTACGAGCATTCGTGTACCAACATTCTACTTTCATTTACTTTGGGTATATACTCAGGAGTGAAATTCCTGGATCACATAGTTTATTTTTAATTTGTTGAGCAACAGCCTATCATAGCAGTGACTTTTTTTTATCCCATAGAGAGTGTATGCTCGCCAGAGACAGAGAGAGGGAAAGTGAGAAATCATCCCACAGGAGAGATGGCCATGCTGCAATCCCTTCTGCTCCATTTTCTTCCTGAGATTTTGAACATGCACACACCCATGTGCCCAGCATGATTTTCAAGCTGCCAGGTCTGAGACTTGAACTGCAGCCAGTCATGTGGGAATACAGTGCCTTCATTATACCACCACCTGCTGGCCTAGCAGTTACCTTTTTAAAATAAGTCTTTTCACAAAAGTTTATTATAGAGAGATTGTGCATAAGTGAGAGAGAGAGACATAGTGTGGGTGAGAGAGAGAGTGTGTGAGTGAGAGAGAGACAGCGTGTGTGTGGGTAAGAGAGAGAGAGAGTGTGTGTGGGTGAGAGAGAGAGAGTGTGGGTGAGAGAGAGTGTGTGGGTGAGAGAGAGTGTGTGTGGGTGAGAGAGAGAGAGTGTGTGGGTGAGAGAGAGAGAGTGTGGGTGAGAGAGAGACAGCGTGTGGGTGAGAGAGAGACAGTGTGTGGGTGAGAGAGAGAGTGTGTGGTTGAGAGAGAGAGAGAGTTTGGGTGAGAGAGAGACAGCGTGTGGGTGAGAGAGAGACAGTGTGTGGGTGAGAGAGAGAGAGAGTGTGTGGGTGAGAGAGAGAGAGAGTGTGTGGGTGAGAGAGAGAGAGAGTGTGTGGGTGAGAGAGAGAGAGAGTGTGTGGGTGAGAGAGAGAGAGAGTGTGTGGGTGAGAGAGAGAGAGAGTGTGTGGGTGAGAGAGAGAGAGAGTGTGTGGGTGAGAGAGAGAGAGAGTGTGTGGGTGAGAGAGAGAGAGAGTGTGTGGGTGAGAGAGAGAGAGAGTGTGTGGGTGAGAGAGAGAGAGAGTGTGTGGGTGAGAGAGAGAGAGAGTGTGTGGGTGAGAGAGAGAGAGAGTGTGTGGGTGAGAGAGAGAGAGAGTGTGTGGGTGAGAGAGAGAGAGAGTGTGTGGGTGAGAGAGAGAGAGAGTGTGTGGGTGAGAGAGAGAGAGAGTGTGTGGGTGAGAGAGAGAGAGAGTGTGTGGGTGAGAGAGAGAGAGAGTGTGTGGGTGAGAGAGAGAGAGAGTGTGTGGGTGAGAGAGAGAGAGAGTGTGTGGGTGAGAGAGAGAGAGAGTGTGTGGGTGAGAGAGAGAGAGAGTGTGTGGGTGAGAGAGAGAGAGAGTGTGTGGGTGAGAGAGAGAGAGAGTGTGTGGGTGAGAGAGAGAGAGAGTGTGTGGGTGAGAGAGAGAGAGAGTGTGTGGGTGAGAGAGAGAGAGAGTGTGTGGGTGAGAGAGAGAGAGAGTGTGTGGGTGAGAGAGAGAGAGAGTGTGTGGGTGAGAGAGAGAGAGAGTGTGTGGGTGAGAGAGAGAGAGAGTGTGTGGGTGAGAGAGAGAGAGAGTGTGTGGGTGAGAGAGAGAGAGAGTGTGTGGGTGAGAGAGAGAGAGAGTGTGTGGGTGAGAGAGAGAGAGAGTGTGTGGGTGAGAGAGAGAGAGAGTGTGTGGGTGAGAGAGAGAGAGAGTGTGTGGGTGAGAGAGAGAGAGAGTGTGTGGGTGAGAGAGAGAGAGAGTGTGTGGGTGAGAGAGAGAGAGAGTGTGTGGGTGAGAGAGAGAGAGAGTGTGTGGGTGAGAGAGAGAGAGAGTGTGTGGGTGAGAGAGAGAGAGAGTGTGTGGGTGAGAGAGAGAGAGAGTGTGTGGGTGAGAGAGAGAGAGAGTGTGTGGGTGAGAGAGAGAGAGAGTGTGTGGGTGAGAGAGAGAGAGAGTGTGTGGGTGAGAGAGAGAGAGAGTGTGTGGGTGAGAGAGAGAGAGAGTGTGTGGGTGAGAGAGAGAGAGAGTGTGTGGGTGAGAGAGAGAGAGAGTGTGTGGGTGAGAGAGAGAGAGAGTGTGTGGGTGAGAGAGAGAGAGAGTGTGTGGGTGAGAGAGAGAGAGAGTGTGTGGGTGAGAGAGAGAGAGAGTGTGTGGGTGAGAGAGAGAGAGAGTGTGTGGGTGAGAGAGAGAGAGAGTGTGTGGGTGAGAGAGAGAGAGAGTGTGTGGGTGAGAGAGAGAGAGAGTGTGTGGGTGAGAGAGAGAGAGAGTGTGGGTGAGAGAGAGAGAGTGTGTGTGTGAGAGAGAGAGAGAGTATGTGGGTGAGAGAGAGAGGGTGTGTGGGTGAGAGAGATGAGTACGATCCGCTGCAGATCTTGGCCACTCACGTGTGTGCCTGCCGTTTCAGGCTGACCAGGCTAGGAATTCGAGCCATGGTTGCCACGTCAGATCTGGCTTTTCCTGGACAGCACATTATAACTATGTCAGTCCCCATATCAGGTATCTTTTTTTTTTTTTTGAGAGTTGGTTTTTTTTTTTTTTTTTGCTATAGGGTGTGTGCGCTCACCAAAGAGACACACACACACAGAGAGAGAGAGAGACAGAAAGAGAGAAATCACGCCCCAGCAAACTCTTCTCTTCCAGTTTCCTCTCGTGGTCTTGGGCATGCACACACGCGCCTGGAGTGAGCTTAAGCCACTGGGTCCAGGACTCGAACCACGGTTGACTACATGGGAATCCAGCGATATAGCCATTACGCTAATTGCTGGTGCCCATATCAGTTATCTTAACTGAGAAAATTAATAAAAATGGTTATTAAGGCTATCACAGGTACTCGAGAATTAAAGAACAAAACTGGAACAAAGATGTAGTAACTGTAAGAGGAGATGGAGAAATAAAGGGTCCAGGGATCCTTGGAGAAGGAGGCTTTAAGGGCTAGAAGCCAGACCCAAGGAGGACACGAAGCTTAACTTAGACTGGGACCTCCGTAGCTCAGAGGAGATTCCCAGAGGTGCTGGACTCAGATCTCTGGGGAGAGGTGCTGGCTGGCTGGCGTGGGTGTCTCTCGGGAATGTGATGGATGAGGCTTGTTCTGGGCGTATGGAGAGAAGTCCAGAGCTGGAACCAACTACCAACTGCTGCTGCTGGCCTGGAGAGCTGTTGCCTGGGTAACACTGTTAGAAACAGGAAGCAAACAGGAAAGTGCAAGTCCCTTCTCCCTTCATTCTGCCTTCTGATCTCCCACTACAAATAAAACAAAAACAAACCACACAGTCTCTTTTGAGGAAGAAGTCATAATTTCTAATAAAATGCCTATGCAAGTTTCTAATTAATGGAATTTTTTTTTTGGGGGGGGAGGTTTTTGCTATAGGGCAAGTGTGCTGGCCAGAGAGACAGAGAGATAGAAAGCGAGAAATCACCCCCCAGGGGGGATGACCACGCCACAATCCCTTCTCCTCCATTCTCCTCTCAGGATCTTGGGCACGCACACACACGCACCCGGTGTGAGTTTTAAGCCACCGGGTCCGGGACTCGAACTGCGGTCGACTACATGGGAATCCAGCAACATAGCCATTACGCTAACTGCTGGTCCCATTGTTGTTGTTTTTGTTTGTTTGTTTTTTAATTATTTTATTTAAGTTTATTTATTTATTTATTTTAACTTGACCAGAGAGGGACAGAGCGAGTGAGAGAGAGAAGGAAAGTGAGAAAGCAAGCCACCAGGTCCGGGACTTGAACCATGGTTGGCCATGTGGGAGTCCAGCACCCCTAACCTCTATGCCACCTGTCAGCCCCTGTTTTTCTTTTTTTAACGAGATTAAAACTTTCAAGAAATTACTAATCCATCCACTTACCTTTCAAGTAAGAATGCAGTGAGTTACTTTCCCCAACTATAATTATTATTATTATTTAATCTAACAGTGACTTTCTAACTAATCCATTTTCCTCTAAAAT
Source organism: Tupaia belangeri chinensis (assembly GCF_000334495.1). Classification (NCBI taxonomy): domain Eukaryota; kingdom Metazoa; phylum Chordata; class Mammalia; order Scandentia; family Tupaiidae; genus Tupaia; species Tupaia belangeri. Next base: position 810,317 of record NW_006209531.1, on the reverse strand, counting down.
ATCCCTATCAAATGAATATTTGCGGGGACCAGCAGGTGGCATAGTGGTTAAGGCACTGGACACTCCCACATGGCTGACCAGGGTTCGAGTCCTGAATCTGGTGGCTTGCTTTCTCGCTTCCTCTCTCTCTCACTCTCATCCTCCTTCTCTGGTCAGATTAAAAAATAAATGCATGAATAAATAAAATAAATAATTAAAAAAATGAATATTTGCTTTGGAGTTGTTAAAGAACAATAAGAAAAATCTGGGGCCGGCAAGTGGCATGGTAGTTAAGGGTGCTGCACTCTCACATGGCCTACTGCAGTTCAAGTCCTGGACCCGGTGGCTTGCTTTCTTACTTTCCCCTCATCTCTCTTTCTCTGTCTCACTCTGTCCCTATCTGTTCAAATTAAAATAAATAAAGTTCAATAAAATAATTCTTTAAAAAAATGAATAAGAAAATGCATCATGACTCATATGCACATAGAAAATTAATGTGAGTCAACGATTTTCTTTAACTCACTAATTAATGAGGGAACTGGAAAATGATGGTATAATCAGTAAAAAGAAAAATTAAAATAGAAATTGGGGCCGGCAGGTGGCGTGGTGGTTGGGGATGCTGGACTCCCACAGGGCCGACCGACCACAGTTCAAGTCCCGGACCTGGAGGCTCACTTTCTCACTTTCACTCTCTCTCTTCTCTCTCTGTCCCTCTCTGGGCAAATAAATAAATAAATAAATAAATAAATAAAGTTAAATTAAAAAGTAATTCTAAAGATTTTTAAAAACAAAGAAAAATTAAAATATAGATAAAAGATAAATATAAACCCATCAGAAATGCTAAAATAAGTTTTCTCAAAAAATGCAAAGCTACCTTATCCCACAGCAAAGGCAGAAAGCCAACAGAAATTTCATGGAACAGACTCTGTTTGCACGTGTAAAGTCGAGAGTTATTATATCCCTATCAATTTTGTACGTTAGCTAGTATCTCTTTAGAGTCGTTTATTAGCTCAGAGACAATGAAAGGTACACACTGCATAGCATCTGATAAGCAGAAAGTCTATGCTTGAAATAATGCAGTTTCCATTTCCCCACAATCTTTTGGTCCATTTCAGTCTTTCATCCTTTTTACGGCTGGGTAATATTCTACTGTGTGTGTAAATGTGGTATTCATACATATATTTTCTTTATCTGTCATTCATTGACCGACACTTGGTTTTGATCCATGTCTTGTGGATAGTGGAGGCCATTATGTTAAGTGAGGTAAAGTCAGATGCACAAAGACAAGTACCACATGTTCTCACTCAAATGTGAAAACTAACGCAAGCTGATCTCACAGACGTAGAATGTGGACTTGTGGTTACTAGAGAGTGGGAAGGGTAGCCTGGAGAGGGATACAGAAAGAGCATGCTTAGACTGTACAAAATTATTATACAATTAGGTAGGAAGTGAGTTTTAGGTTTTTTTTTTTTTTTCTGAAAGGTTTTTGCTATAGGGCACGTGCGCTCGCCAGAAAGACAGAGACAGAGAGACAGAAAGCGAGAAATCACCCCCCAAGGGGGATGGCCATGCCACAATCCCTTCTCCTTCACTTTTCTCTTGGGATCTTCAGCACGCATGCACACGTGCCCGGCGTTGAATTTAAGCCACCGGGTCCTGGACTTGAACTGCCGTTGACTACATGGGAGTCCAATGACATAGCCATTACAGTAACTGCTGGTCCCTATTTATTTATTTATTTTTTTATAGTTTGCTATATGGTGTGTGCTCACTGAGAGTGGGGGGGTAGGGAGATAGAGAGAGAGAAGTCACCCCCTACCCCCAGGAGGATGGCCACTTTGCAATTCCTTCTCCTTCATTCTCCTCTCAGGATTTTGGGCACACAGACCTGACATGATTTTTAAGCCACCAGGTTCAGGACTCGAGCCATGTAGTTGGCCATGTGGGACCCAGCTGCCTTAAACACCATGCCACCTGCTGGAGCCAATTATTTAGATTTTTAAAAAGTTTTTCTAAATAGATGCAACTTTTAAAATAATTTTATTAATTTCTAACTTAATTGTAATGTGGTCAAAAAATGTGATCTGTATGATAGTAGTATTTTACAATTTGTAGAAAGTTGCTCCTTGGCCCAGATCAAAATTAACTTTCTTTTTAATTTATTCTCAGTTTGCTATAGGGTGCATGCACTCGCTGGAGAGAGACACAGAGGAGAGAGAAAGAGAGTTAGGGAAAGTGAGAAATCACCCTCCGGGTGGTAGGGCCACCCTGCAATCCCTTCTCCATTCTACTCTTGGCGTTTTGGGCATGCATGGACATGGACTTGAAATGTTTTTTAGGCTCCCGGGTCTGGGATCTAAACAATGGAGTTGGACATGTGGGGTCCAGCTGCCTTAATCTCTGCACCACCTGCCAGCCTTAAAATCAATTATCTTTTGTGGGGGAGAGGTTTTTGCTATAGGGCACGTGCACTTGCTAGAAAGAGAGAGAGACAGAAAGTGAGAAATCAGTTTCTGTTCCCTTCCTTTAGTGGGGATGCTGCCGAAGTGAGCACCATTTCTGTTCCCTTCCGAGCATAGGAGAGTTTTCATTGCTCCTCAATCTTGTCAATACAGGGAACCAGCAGTTAGTGTAATGGCTATGTTGCTGGACTCCCACGTAGTCGACCGCGGTTCGTGTCCCAGACCCGGTGGCTTAAAACTCCCGCCGGGCGCGTGTGTGTGCGTGCCCAAGATCCCGAGAGGAGAATGGAGGAGAAGGGATTGCGGCATGACCATCCCCCCTGGGGGGTGATTTCTCACTTTCTGTCTCTATGTCTCTCTCTGTCTGTCTGGCAAGTGCACGCGCCCTACAGTGAAAATCTCTCCCCCCCCAAAAAAAGAAATCTTGTCAATACACAGTTTTTTGGTTTTTTTTTTTTTTTCATTCTGGCCTTTGTTGGGGGGCACATATAGTATCTTATTATGGTTTTAATTTGCACTTTCTTTTTTTTAAAAAACGAATTATTCTATTTTATTCATCATCTTTATTATTTTAATTTGACCAGAAAGAGACAGAGAGCGAGAAAGAGAAAAAGCAAGCCATCAGGTCTGGGATTTGAACCATGGTTGACCAAGTGGGCGTCCAGTGTACTTAACCACCATGCCACCTGCTGGCCCCTATATTTCCTCTTTATTTTTTTTTTTAGGTGTTTCAAGAAAGAGCAGATACAAATGGAGGGGTTTAATTCTTTCTATTTGCTGGACATTTCTCCTTTGTTGATACTTAATTAATGGACTCTTTTTTTCTTTTTTTTTTTTTTTCTTAAGAGAGATTTTTCCTACAGGGCTTGTGCACTTGCTGGAGAGATAGAAAGTAAGAAATCACCCCCCAGGGGAGATGGCCATGTTGCAATCCCTTCTCCTCCAACTTCGTCTTGAAATTTTGGCCATGCCCTCACATGCCCAGCGTGTTTTAAGCTGCCAGGTCTGGATCTTGAACCACAATTGATATTGACCACATGGAAGTCCACAACATAACCATTATGCCATCTGCTGGTACTTATCTAATGGAACTTAGAACCTTTTCCTGTTTGGGGGTCACATATATAGAACAGGAAGGCAATAAGCTCTGCAATTAGACATATTGAGGTTTGACTCCTAGCTCTATTGCTTCCTTGCTGAGTTACCTTGAGAAAGTTACTTAACCTTTCTCCATTTTGTGTAGAATGACACTAACAAAAGCACTGCCTCATGAGGATATTATAAAGATTAAGTGAGACAAGGTAAGCAAAACGCTTTGTAAAGTTCCTAGCAAACTGTTGAGTACAAATGGCAGCTATTTTATATCTAATTGGTTATGCATGCACATCTCAGTTTTCTGACTTTTTTTCCATAACTTGTAACAAAGGAACAGCAAATAGCACACACTAGTTGTCCCACATAAGAAAGTGCTTTTTGGGACCAGCAGTTAGTATAATGGCTATGTCGCTGGACTCCCACGTAGTCGATCGCGGTTCGCATCCTGGACCCGGTGGCTTAAAACTCACGCCGGGCGCGTGTGCGTGCGTGCCCAAGATCCTGAGAGGAGAATGGAGGAGAAGGGATTGTGGCGTGACCATCCCCCCTGGGGGGTGCTTTCTCGCTTTCTGTCTCTCTCTCTCTCTCTCTCTGTCTGTCTGGCAAGCCCACACGCCCTATAGCGCAAACCTCTCCAAAAAAAAAAAAAAAAAGGACTGGTTGGAGACAGTACTTTTTTTTGGAGAGGTTTTTGCTATAGGGTGTGTGGGCTCGCCAGAAAGACAGAGACAGAAAGCCACAAATCATCCCCCCCACCCTCGGGGGGGGGGATGGTCACGCCACAATCCCTTCTCCTCCATTCTCCTCTCAGGATCTTGGGCACGCACGCACACGCGCCCACCGTGAGTTTAAGCCACCTGGTCCTGGACTCCAACCTGGGTCCACTACATGGGAATCCAGCGACATAGCTATTATGCGAATTGCTAGTCCTGAGGAACATATTATTTAAACATGGTGTGTCTCCAATTTACCATCACCATTTAACAGTTAAGAAAATTAATGTAACAGAGAACCACCCAGGATAATAAGGAATGAAAATCAGATGTCCCATATTACATTTGTAAAGATCCTAGAGGCGTCTCCCTTCAAAACCAAAACCAAAACCAAAAGAACAAAAATACCATCCCATAAACAAAAGCATCGCGTTTCTGAAGAAATATTTGGTCTTCCCAATTTCGGCAGATTCTTTGTTCAACTGTGGAGAAACTAGGGAGGCAACAGCTGCCCCCGCAGCTTCCGTACAAGATGGCATCGCCCATTCTCACTCCCCAGATGGGGGTAGTTCCCGCTAGCCCGCCTCAGGACCGGAAGTGGTTTCGGCCCTAGTGGATCCGGGTGGGTGCGCGCAGGCGGCCGCAGAGGTTCCAGCTCTTGAAGCGTGAGGTGCCGCAGGTGTTCTGGCCAGGTCTGAGGCCACAGGTAAGTGAGGCTCAGGGGTGGGCGAGGTCTTGTACTGGGATTGCGCGCGGGGCAGGGAGTGTCCAGTGTGGATGGAGAGAGATCATGGGGAGAGGGACGTCACGTGTGCGGGGGCGACTGATTGCGGGGACCCCGCTGTCCTAGAGAGACTTGGTCCTGCCACTCTTACCTTTCCCCCCGGCCCTCCGCTCGCCCCTCGTCCGGCCTCCTCGCTCGCCTCGCCCAGGAGGGTTGATTCAGCACCCAGGTGTGCCAAGCGGGCTCTCGCCCTGTCCGCGACCCCTCTCGCCCCGCTCGGGCCGGCCCCTGCGACCCCTTTTTCTCTCCTGGGGAACATCTGCCGAATCTTCAAGGCGTCCTGACCCAATCAGCTGCAGAGCAGGCCCCGCCCGCAGCACCTGGTCGCTGCTCGGGCTCAGCGAGTGCCTGGCGGCCTCAGCCACGGTTTTCCCTTCTCTCCATCCGTACGGGCCACCCGCTACCCCGTTTACTGCCCTTCCTCCGGGTCCACTCCCTTGCTTTGGGCCTTGCTGGGAAACCGCCAACCCCCCCCCCAACCCCCCCCCCACCACCACCCCTTTCTCTTTCACATCCCTGATTTAGAGCTAAAACAAAAACCTCGATCATTATTTATTACAAAATTGACACCTGTTCATTAAAACTTAAACAGACCCACACCTTTATAAGCTTTTGATACACTGTTGGACACTCACTCTTATACAGGCACTCCTTGAAAATACAAAATTATGGATACCTAAGTTTTGGGGTTTTGTTTTTGCTCTAATGCACATGCACTTGACAGAGACAGAGAGGGAAAGTAAGAGATCAAACCCCCTCCATGGCCACACCACAATCCCTATCCTTCACTCTCGGAGTTTGGGCATCCATACACAGGAGCAGGCATGATTGTCCAGCCGCTGGTGTGACTTGAACCACAAAGCTGGCCACATGGGATCCAGTGCCTTAACCTCCACCTGCTGACTCTACCCTAGCTTTTATTTATTTATTTGAAAGAATTATTTTATTTAACTTTATTTATTTATTTATTTTAATTTGACTAGAGAGGGACA
>NW_006209531.1:799268-804036 GCF_000334495.1 Tupaia belangeri chinensis | reverse complement strand
ACACACCCCCGAAAGAAAAAACCCCCCAAAAAAAAAAAAAAAAAAAAAAAACTAAAAAAAAAAACCCCCCCCCCCCCCAAAAAAAAAAAGAATTAACTTATAAATAAATTTAAGAGTATAACTAGATATATTTGTCCTATTCTTTATACGTATATATATATGGGTGTATATATACGCATGTGTGGGTATATATATAACTTCATTTTAATAAGATGAAGTCTTCAAAAAATTCATAGAAAATGCATATTATGAAAAGACTATGCATAGATTTCAAAAAAGTTTTGCCTCAAACTAAAGTTATACTTAATTCCATTTTTCCACAAACATTTTGAAGTCCCTTCATATTTAAATTTATGCCAGGTGCATGTATGCACATGCACCTGGCATAAATTTTAAGTTGCTGGGTCCAGGACTTGAACCACAGTTGACTCCATGGGAATCTAACGATGTAACCATTATGCCATCTGACGGTCTCTATTCTTACTTTTTAATTTGCTATAGTGCATATGCGCTCACTAGAAAGAGAAAGTGAGCCACCAGGTTTGAAACTTGAACCGCACTTGGCCATATGAGAGTCCAGTGCCTTAACCACCATGCTACCTGCTGACCCCTCTACTTTAATTGTTTTGTTTTGTTTTGTTTTTAAGAATTATTTTATTAGGATCAGCAGGTGGCTTGGTGGTTAAAGGCACTAGATTCCCACATGGCCAACCGCAGCTCAAGTCCCGGAACTGGTGGCTTACTTTCTCATTTTCCTTTTCTCTCTCTCTGTCTCTTTCTGGTTAAATTGAAAAATATAATAGCAAATGAAATTAAATAAATAAGTAAATTTAAAAAAAGAATTATCTTTTTTTTTCTTTTTTTGGAGAGGTTTTTTGTTCTAGGGTGCGTGCACTCGCCAGAAAGAGACAGAGAGACAGGAGGAGGATTTCTCCTTCATTCTCCTCTCAGGATCCTGGGCACACATGCACACGTGCCTGGTGTGAGTTTAAGCCACCGAGTCTGGGACTTGAACCACGGTCAACTACATGGGAGTCCAGTGACATAGCCATTATGCCAACTGCTGGTCCAAAAAGAATTATCTTATTAAATTTATTTATTTATTTATATTTGACCAGAAAGGGACAGAGTGAGAGAGAGAAAGTGAGAGTGAGAGGTCCGGGACTTGGATTGCAGTCAGCCATGTGGAAGTCCGGCACTCTTAACCACCACGCCACCTGCCAGCCCCTCTTCCTCAGTTTTTAAACTGTGTTGAAAGGATGGAAATTGCACTGAGAGGTTTTGTTAATTATCTAGATTACAAAGTGTGGGAGAAAAGAGATTTAGGAGGAGGAAAGAATGTTTAACTGGCCAAATTGAGCCTGTTTAACAATGTATTTATTTTATTTTTATAATAATTATTTTATTGAACTTTATTTATTTATTTAAATTTGACTGGAGAGGGACAGAGAGAGAGAGAGGGAAAGTGAGAAAGCAAGCTGCCAAGTCCGGGACTCGAACTGCAGTTGGCCATGTGGGAGTCCAGAACCCTTAACCACCCCGTGCCACCTGTTAGCCCCTATTTACTTATGGTAAAGAATTACTTATTTTATTTAGTCTTCTTCTTTGTTTATTTATTTAAAGAGATTTTTTGCTATAGGGTGTGTGTGCTTGCCGGAGACAGATAAAAAGGGAGAAATCACCCCCCAGGGGCACGGCCACACCACAGTCCCGTCTCCTCTAGTCTCTTCTCAGGATTTTGGGCATGCACACACATGTGCCTGGTGTGTTTTAAGCTGCTGGGTCCAGAACTCAAACTGTTGTTGACTATGTGGGAGTCCAGTGATGTAACCATTATGCCATCTGCTGGTCTCTATTCTTTTTTTTTTTTTAAAGAATGATCTTTTTAAAAAAAATTTATTTAAGTTTATTTTAATTTGATTAGAGAAGGACAGAGTGAAAGAGAGAGAGAAAGAGAGGGAAAGTGAGAAAGCAAGCTGTCAGTCTGGGATAAAAGCCACAGTCGGCCATGTGGGAGTCTAGCACTCTTACCCACCATGCCACCTTATTATATTTTAATTTGAACAGAGAGAGAGAAAGGAAACAAGCTGTCACACCTGGGACTTGAACCATGGTCAGCCCTGAGGGAGTCCAGTGCCTTAACGACTATGCCACTGGCCCCCAACAATGTATATATTTTTAATATTTAGAGTAGTTATAGTCCATGCATAAAAACATGCCATCTTGTAAAAATAATCATAAAAATGAAAAAAATTGTGTTACTGATGGAGTGCACGTGTGTTCACCAGAGAGCGAGAAAGTAAGTGCACCTCAGTGGAGCATGGTCAAACGGCATCTTTTTTCCTTCCTCCTTTTTTCCCTTCAGCACTTTGGGCAGGCATGCACATGCACCCAGTGTGTTTTCCAGGCAGTGGGCCAGGATTTCAACCTGGCTCCTCATGTAGGATCTGGCTTCATATGCACAGCTCTTAACTGCCGGGCTGCTCCTGGCCTGTAAAACAAATCTTCTCTTACTTATTTATTTTTACTCTTTCCATTTTTTCTTCTGTACTTGGCCTGCCCCACCAAATAAGACTTATGAACTGGGGTATATTTTTCTGTTTATTTCTCTATATTCAACAGTGTAAGTGTGTATAAGAAAATATGTCTGTAAATGTTTACAAATACTTAGGTAAATTTTTTTTTTTTTTGGTAGAGGTTTTACTTTAGGACTTGTGTGCTTGTGGGAGAGAGGGACAGAGACAATGAGAAAGAAAGTGAGAAATCATCCCCCAGAGGAGATGGCCACGCTGCAGTCCCTTCTCCTCCAGTCTCCTCTTGTGGTCTTGGGCATGCACGCACATGCGCCCAGCAGGATTTTCAAGCTGCCAGGTCTGGGACTGAAACTGGTTGGCCATGTGAGATTCCAGCAATGTAACTGCTACGCCATCTGCTGGCCCCATGCAACTAACATTTTTTTTTTTTTAAAGAATTATTTAACTTTATTTATTTAAATTGGAATAGAGCGGAACAGAATGAGAGAGAGAGGGAAAGTGAGAATGCAAGCTGCCTGGTCTAGGGTGCACCTCCTAGCCCACAAATATGTATTTTTACAAATTTGGCATACTGTGTATTCCACAACCTGAAGTTTTAGGCTTAAAAATTAGTCCTGTGGAGCTGGCAGGTGGCATGGTGGTTAAGGGTACTGGACTCCCACATGACTGACCGCGATTCAAGTCCTAGACCTGCTGGCTTACTTTCTCACTTTCCCTCTCTCTTTCTCTTTTTCTCACTCTGTCCCTCTCTGGTCAAATTAAGATAACTAATTAATAAATTAAGTTAAATTAAAAAATGAGTCTTGGGGGGCCAGCTCCATTGTGCAGCAGTTAAATCCTGTCCAGTGGGAGCCAGACCCCACGTGGCCAGCTGTGCTGAAACCCCAGTGGCCCCAGCAGCTTGAAAATCATGCCAGGAGTGTGGGGATGGCAGCTCTGGAGTGTGTCCCCAACCCTGATGGGATGGTCAAATGGAAGGAAAGGACTGCTGTGTGACCGTGCCCCACTGCAGGGGAAGGTGCTTTCGTGCTCTCTTTCTCTCTCTTGCACATGTAAAAACACAAGCATGTGCCTTCCAGCAGTGAAAACAAGTATTTTAAATGGGTCTTGGGATTTTTGATTTTCAGTACGTGAAGATATACCTATTCTATTTGCCTTGTAAATTTCATAGTGTGTTCAGATACCTTAGCATGTGAGGTCCCATTAGGTGCAGTGTAGCAGAGCATCTTTCTGCCTTGTGGTGCCTCTGTGTTCTTGCATGAGCACTTTTTTTTTTTTTTTTGGAGAGGTTTTTGCTATAGGGTGCATGCGCTCGCCAGAAAGACAGGGAGACAGAAAGTGCGAAATCACCCCCAGGGGGGATGGCCATGCCGCAATCCCTTCTCCTCCATTCTCCTCTCGGGATCTTGGGCATGCACGCACACGCGTCCAGCGTGGGTTTAAGCTGCCGGGTCCAGGACTTGAACTGCGGTCGGCTACATGGGAGTCCAGTGACATAGCCATTACGCTAACTGCTGGTCCCTTGCATGAGCACTTCTGAAATAGATTCCTGCAGGTGGAATTATTGGTGGGAGGTTGTGGTCACTTAATAATGTCAAACTGTCCATCAACAGTGTCAGTAATGTTCATTCCTTTCATGTTCTTCTGAACGTTGGATAATATTAATCTACTTCATTTTGCAGTTTCATGTTTGGAAGTTTCATTGCTGTTTTAGTTTGTGTTCTATCACATGTGAGACTATCTTTTTTTTTTTTTAAGAATGATTTTATTTAACTTTATCTAGCTATCTATTTATTTATTTATTTAACTTGACCAGAGAGCCACAGTGCAGGAGAGAGAGAAAAAGTGAGAAAGCAAGCCACCAGGTCCGGGAGCCGAACCACGGTTGTCTATGTGAGAGTCCAGCACCCTTAACTACCATGCCACCTGCTGACTCTGAGACTTATTTATTTATTTATTTATTTATTTTTGAAAAGAACTTGAGCTCTTATTTAAAAATAAAAATTATTCATTGTCATTTTATTTTATTATTTTTTAAGAATTATTTTATTTCATTTTATTCATTGTCATTGTCTTTATTTTATTTTATTTTTAAAAGTTGACCAGAGATAGGGGCCAGCAGGTGGTGTGGTGGATAAGGGCACTGGATTCCCACATGGCCAACTATGGTTCAAGTCCCAGACCTGGTGGAACTATGGTCAGCCATGTGGGTGTCCAGCGCCTCCAACCACCAC
>NW_006209531.1:787786-799153 GCF_000334495.1 Tupaia belangeri chinensis | reverse complement strand
CCTCCATATGCGATCCCACCCACCCTAACCACCACCCTACCTGGCAGCTCCCCCCCCCCTTTTTTTAAATTTTTAAGAATTCTTTATTTATTTAATTTCATTTGTTATTTATTTATTTTAATTTGAATAGACAGAGAAAGGGTAAGTGAGGAAGCACGCCACCAGGTCTAGGACTCGAACCATGGTCGGCCATGTGGGAATCCAGCACCTTTAACTATCACACTACCTGCTGGCTCCTGTTCATCTTTTTATGATTCTTGTCCATTTGTACTTCCTCTGAGAAATCCCTCTTTCTACTGGGTTGTTTTTTCCTTATTGTAATAGTATTGTATACATTCTGGATTTTAATCTTTTGTCATTTTATATATATTTTAAATATTTACAACTTTATGCTTCTTTTTTTAAGTTGCTGGAGGGTGTGTGTGTTCAACAGAGAGAGACAGAGAGAGAGGAGGCACCCCTGGTGGGATGTGGTTAAGCCACTATCTCTTCTCCATTTCTCCATTCTGTTAGGGTTTGGGACATGCACACATGTGTGATGTGCCTTTCAAACTGATGGGACCTAATTGTGGTCAGCCATGTAAGATCCAGCTCCCTCAACCACCAGGCTACAGCGCTGGCCCCCAACTTGGTACTTTTTGAAGTTATGGCTTGTCTTTTAACCATATAGCATCTTTGTTGAAACAAAAGTTTTAAACTTTATGTTTACATTTATCAGTTTTTTCTGTGTGTATTTGTATTTTGTGGTAATCGTTCACTATCTCAGTGGTTCTCAAATGGGAGAGATTTTGAACCCCAGCCCCACCGCTACCCTCTTGGGATCTCTTGGGAAGGTCTGGAGACAGTTTTTGGTTATTCCTCTGGGGTGGCGACACTACTTGGCATCTTATGGGTGGAAACTAGGGATGCCACTGAAAATGTATGGGAAAGGCTGTTCCCCCTCACGCTTTCTCCCCCCAAAATACATTTTCTAGCCTAAAATGGCAATTGTGTCAAAATTGAAAAATCCCATTATATCCTTAGACACAATGAAGTTTCTCCTCTATTTTCTCTTATACATTCTTATGTTCGGGTTTTTCTTTAATTCCTTTGGAATTATGTGTTCTGCGTGTGTATTATTGTTTTCCAGGGTCACTTTGGGTATTCAGTCTATTCAGAGCCATTGGTCTGAAATGACATTTTTATCATGTACTGGTTTCTCAGACACACAGAGTCTGTTTCTGCACTCTGTTCTGTGACCTAACTTTCAATTTTGCTGGACCAATAAATAGTGTAATATCCAATAAGAAACTGTCTAATGTTATACTTTGATGTCTAGTAAATACTGCCTCACAATTATGTTATTGGAATCATATGCTTTATCAGCTCACATACTCCCTCGTTATTTAAGAAACAATATTTTTGGCTATTAGTTCCTTTTCCAGATAGTTCATCTTTTTTTAAAATGCCCATATTGAAATATAACTTATGCACTAGACGATGAATTATTTCAAGTATGTAATTTGGTCAGTTGTCGTATATTTATAGAGTTGTACAACTATGACCACAATCTAACTTTGGAACATTTTCACTGCCTCAAAAAGAAACCCATACTCATTAGTAGTCACTCCCCGTTCCCAACTCCCCTGCTACCCCAGTGCTAGGCAACAACTGATCCTTCTTTGTTGTAGATCTGGGTATTCTGTGTAAATGGAATGGAAGCCTACAGTATGTAGTCTTTTGTGACTGGCTTCTTTCCCTTGGCATGCTTTTCAGGTTTTCGTGCTGTAGCAAGTATCGGTGCTTCATTTCTTCATTCCGTTTACTGCTGAGTAAAGCTCTAGCCTACGGTGAATTTGTTTCCTAGGGCTGCAGTAACAAAATAGCACAAACTGGGTACCCTAAAACAATAGAAATGAATTTTCTCCAGTTCTAGAAAGAAGTCCAAAATTGAGGTGTATGCCTCAAGCCTTTGGAGGATCCTGACTGGCGCCCTCCTAGCTTCTGGTGGTTGTTGGCGGTAGTGCCTCTCGCCTGTGCTCCTTCATGTGGACTGCCTTCCCTGCATCTCATCTCGCTGGACTCTGGGCAAGGCCGTCTGCGGATCTCCTCTATTCCCATAAAGATACTAATCATACTGAATTAAGGGGCACCCTTCTCCAATGTGCCTTCATTGTAACTTGATTATTGTATCTTTTTTTACAAAATTATTTTATTATTGTTTTAAATTGACGAGTGAGTGAGAGAGTGAGAGTGAGAGCAAGTTATGTTATTTTTAAAGAAATATTTATTGTATTATAGAAACTTCTTTTTTAAAAAATATTTCAATTAAATTAAATTAATTAATTATTATTATTATTTAATTTACTGTAGGGTACTTGCACTCATCAGAGAGAGACAGCGAGAAGGAAAGTGAGAAAGCAAGCCACCAGGTCTGGGACATGAACCATGTCCTGTGGGAGTCCAGTGCCTTAACCATCATGTCACCTGCTGGCCTAGAAACTGTTCTAAAAGTACATTACACAGGGACCAACAGATGGCATAGTGGTTATGGCGCTGGACTCCCACATGTTAGACCATGGGCTAAGTCCTAGACCTGGCAGCTTGGTTTTTCAAGTTCCCTCTTTCTCTCAGTGTCTCTCTGGTCAAATTAAAAGTTAATAATGATAAATAAAATTAAATAAATAAACCTTCAAAAAGTACACCATCCGTACATGAGGTCAGGTAAAACACCACTCTGTGAGGCTGACCCACACGGGATGGTTCCAGGTTCTAGTCCAGAGACCCCTGAGTACCTGTAGGCATATGTCTGTGGACTGTCTACTTGTGGTGTCGTGTCAGTGCTCAAAAAGTTTTACATTTTGGAGCATGTGGGACTTGGGATTTTCAGGGGTGTACAACCTATACTGTCCTCATTTTTTACCTCAAAAACAGGAAAACAGAAGAGTCATGGAGAAAAACACATGTTATAATTAAAATGGGAAAGGGACTACCTTGGGCTTGCTTCATTTATTTCCAGAGCTCCCAACCACGCCACCTGCTGGCCCCATTGCTCCATTTATTTCCATTTGCTGATATATTAGTGAATGAATTGTTTAGTTAATGTATTTGCCTGGCCCTGTGGATATGTCCGTTTGCAGCCTCCTTCTGGGCATCTTGGATATCTCTTTATTCTCTATTTTTTTTTCTTTTCTGATCCCTACTTCCTTTTGTACTGCTCTGCCTTACTCTGTAATAACGGAGTCAGTTTCTATGGAGAAGCACTGAGGCTTCTGGAACAACAGGAAAGTGTTTACTCCAGCCTGTTTCCTCTGTTCCCACTCTGCCCACACCTTCTAGAACAGTAAAAAAATCTTTCTACCAACTTCTGATGATTAATAAATTTTTTTAAAATTGGTGAAAAGCTGAAGCTTTTAGGAGAGTAAAGATTTAACATCTTTGGAAACAATCCTTTAACAGAACAATTCATCCACTAATAAATCAGCCATTGGAAGTGAGAGTCGAGCTTACTCTGGATTGATGAGACTTTGTGTCATTAGAGAACCTGGGCAACTGTCGGAGGGCAGGGGATTTCCTGGGGTTAGGATAGAGCTAGAGGTGGAGTACAGAGAGTCCACAAAAGGACAAATAAATTGTTTCTGTTTCACACAGAAATTCATTTTTAATTTTATTTTTGCTGTAGGATGCATGCACTTGCCAGAAAAAGACAGAAAGAGAAGGAGGAGTGAGAAATCACTTACGTGGCTTTGCCACAATCCCTTCTCCTCCAGTCTCCTCAGGATTTTTAGCACCAACACACACGCACCTGGCATGATTTCCAAGCAGCTGGGTCTGGGACTCAAACCATGGAATCGGCCATGCAGAATCCAGCACCTTAAGCTGCCATGTACTGGGCTTCATACAGAAAGTTATAGCAGTTTCAGTTTGTGGGCTCAGGGATTATGAGTGGAACACTTTTTAGGGGGAAACACTTTAGGGGGAAACACTTACATAGAGGTTTTATTCCGTATATAATTTTTTTTTTGACCATTTGTTTTGCAGATTGTGGGATTAGTGATGTGCTTTCCTGAACAATAGAAAAGTGGAAGATGTCTAGACAGAACTTAGTGGCTTTGGCAGTGTCCACCCTTTTGGGTGTGGCGGTGGTGGGTTTCATCCTGTGGAAAGGCATCCAGCGGCGAAGGAGGACAACGAGCCGTGCCACCCCACAGCAGCCACCACAGCCAGTGCCAGGCAGTAGAGCGCCGGCCCCCCTGGAGGCGGGCCAGCTGCACTCCTGTGCCCCCAGAACCTCCTGGGAGGAGAGGATCCTCCAAGCAAAGGTGGTGACGGTGTCTCAGGAGGCAGACTGGGATCAAGTCGAGCCCTTGCTTAGGAGCGACTTAGAAGATCTTCCAGTACTTGGAATCGACTGTGAGTGGGTAAGTTAGAAAGCACAAAAACAAAACAGATTCTTCTGCTTTTCCAACTGGGGGTCGTGGGTGGTCAAGGAGAATAAGATTAAAGGAAGACTGGAGGCTAGACATTGGTGCAACAGGTAAAAACACAACCCCCTGTGAGGCTGACCCACATGGAATGATTCTGGGTTCTAATCCAGAGACCAAGTTCTGAGTACCTGCTGGGCATGTGAGTGCCCATCATGTGGGACTGGCTGAGAATGGGCATAGAGCATGGTATTAGGACCTTGTTTGGGGTGCTGTTTCTCAGTTCCTTTCTGTATTTAAGTCTGTCTTATTCATGGAAGAAAGAAATAAACAAAAAAGATTAAAGGAGAATTGGCATGTTGTTAGCCTATTTGTAAAAAGATTTATTTTTTGAGAGGTTTTTGCCTTAGGGTACATGCGCTCGCCAGAAAGACAAGAGAAAGACAGCGAGATAGAAAGCGAGAAATTACCTCCAGGGGGATGGTCATGCCACAATCCCTTCTCCTCCATTCTCCTCTTGGAATCTTGGGCACACACGCACACATGCCTGGCGTGAGTTTAAGCCACCGGGTCCGGGACTCGAACCGTGATCAGCTACATGGGAGTTCAGCGACATAGCCATTACACCAACTGCTGGTCCCTCATTCGTTTATTTTAATTCGACCAGAGAGCACACATAAACACACACACACACACACACACACACACACAAAGAGTGAGAGGGAATGTGAGAAAACAAGCTACCAGGTCTGGACTTGAACTGTGGTTGGCCATATGGGAGTGTCCAGTGCCTTAATCACCATGCCACCTGCTGGCCTCTTTCTGTTGTTTTTAATCATGAATGATGGTTGAATTTTATCAAATGCCTCTTCTGCATTTCTTGAGGTAATTATGTAGTTGTTCTCCTTTATTCTGTTATTGTGGTAAAGCACACTGATGTTTTTTTTAAAAAAAGTTAAGGTTTTTTTTTTTAATGACAATTGTACATATTTATAAGATATGCTATAATTTTTATTATTATTATTATTATTATTATTTTTTAGTTTTTGTAATAGAGTGCACACACTTCCTGGAAAGAGAGAAAGAGCAAGAGAAAGAGGGAAAGTGAGAAATCATCCCCCAGGGGGATGGTCACACCACAATTCCCTCCCCTCTTTTTTATTCTCCTCTTAGGATTTTGGGCATGTATGCACAAGTGCCTGGTCTGATTTTCAAGCCACTGAGTCTGAGACTGAAACCATGCAGTTGGCCATGTGAGATCCAGCCGCTTTAACCACCATGCCACTGGCTGGCCCTATACTGTGATTTTTAAAATTTATTTTATTTATTCAATGAGTGAAAAAAGCATAGGGAGAGAAAAAGAGGCAGAAAGAGATAGGACCTTCAACAGGCCTTGATCCTGGGATCCACCCTGACCCTCAGCCAGCCCTGGATCATGGTTGAGTGGGTGCCCAGCATACTCAGGGAGGTCTCTGGACCCGCATTAGGGACTTCCCATGTCAGGCTGGCAATAAAGTATCATGCTTTATCACTGCACTACTACCCCGCCTCCAGTATGATTTCTAGATTCCTGAACACAAGTCAGAGTGTTTCTCATATTTATCCCTACTTTGTGTTGGGGACATTTAAAATTCTCTCTTCAGGCTGGCCCTGTGACCTCGTGGTTAAAGGAACCAGATCCCCATGGCCAGACTGCATGGTTTGAATGTAAGCCCTAATGGCTTGAAACACATGCTGGGCACTTGTACTTGTGTACCTCAAATCCCAATGGTATAGAGACATGGAGAAGGGATTATGGAGTGGCCACACCCCATTTGGTTTCTTTTTTTTCTCCTTTTCTCCCTCTCTCTGGCTCTCTGCCTCTTTCTTGCACACCCTGTAGCAAAATTCTCTCTCCTAGCTTGTTTTATTTATTTTTTTTAAAGATTTATTTTATTTGGGGGACCAGCAGTTAGCGTAATGGCTGTGTTGCTGAACTCACATGTAGTCGTCCGTGGTTGGAGTCCCAGACCCAGTAGCTTAAACTCATGCCAGGCGCATGTGGGTATGTGCCCAAGATCCTGAGAGGAGAAAAAAAAAATATATATATATATATATATATTTATTTATTTATTTTATTTAACTTACTTTCTTTCTTTCTTTAAATTTAACCAGAGAGGGACAGAGAGAGTGCGAGAGAGAACGAGCAAGCAAGCCACCAGGTCCGGAACCTGAACCGTAGTCGGCCGTGTGGGAGTCCAGCTCTCTTAACTGTCATGCTACTTGCTGGCCTCCTCCCAGCTTCCTTGATGTATATTATTTATTGTTAACTATGGTCACGCTACTGTGCTGTAGAACACTAGAATGTGTTTCTCCTTTCTGACTGAGCCTTAGTGTCTTTCATCACCGTCTTCTTATCCTCACCTCTGTGCTACTCTTCCTAGCCTCTAATAAACTACTGTTTTACTCTACTTGCATGAAATCAGCCTTTAAGCATCTACATACAAGTAAGAACACGTGGTATTTCTCTTTCAGTGCCTGGTGTATTTTACTTAACGTGATAATCTGCTCCAGCCTTGTCCATGTTGCCTTGAATGACAGGATTTCATTCTTTTTAATGGCTGAACTAGTGTGTTGCTTATATCCAAGGGGACTTCAGAAAGTTTCTGGCAAAAAGGAATTAAACTATGAGTTTATTATGGTACAAAAAATATTTTAAATCCATGCATAGTTTTTTTAAAATACGTATTTCCTTTGTTTTCAGTTTTTTTGCTAGGGGTACAGGCTCCTGCCAGAGGGAGAGACATAGAGAGAGAAGAGAAAGTGAGAAATCATCCCCGAGGGGGGCTGGCCACATTACAGTTCCTTCCGTTCATTCCTTTTTTTTTTTCTTTTTTTGGAGAGGTTTTCGCTATAGGGCGCGTGCCCTCGCCAGACAGACAGAGAGAGACAGAGAGACAGAAAGCGAGAAATCACCCCCCAGGGGGGATGGTCATGCCGCAATCCCTTCTCCTCCATTCTCCTCTCGGGAACGCACGCACACGCGCCCAGCGTGAGTTTTAAGCCACCAGGTCCAGGACGCGAACTGCAATCGATTACGTGGGAGTCCAGCGACACAGCCATTATGCTAAACCTCCCGAGAGGTTTTTGCTATAGGGCGTGTGTGCTCGCCCGAAAAACAGAGAGAAACAGAGAGACAGAAAGCGAGACATCACCCCCCCAGGGGGAATGGCCACACCGCAATCCCTTCTCCTCCATTCTCCTCTCAGGATCTTGGGCACGCACGCACACACGCCTGACGTGAGTTTAAGCCACCGGGTCCGGGACTCAAACCGCGGTCGACTACATGGGAGTTCAGTGACATAGCCATTACGCTAACTGCTGGTCCCCCTTCTGTTCACTCTTATCTTGGAATTTTGGACCTGAATGCACATATACCTGGCATGATTTTCAAGCCTCCTGGTCTAGAACTTAAACTGTGCAGTCAGCCATGTGGGATCCAGTGCCTTAACCCCCATGCCACCTGCTGGCCCCCCATTAATTTTTTGAAGACCTTGTGTGTACACCATTGTCTTTATCCATTCATCTGTTGATGGACACTTAGGTTGATTCCATACCTTGGCTATAAAACATGAAAGGGCAGATAGTGCTTTGATGTACTAATCTCCCTTCTTTCGGATCATAAGGGAGTTCTATTTTTAGCTTTTTGAGGAAGCGCCACCTGGTTTTTCTATAAGGGCTATACATTCCCACCAACAATGTGGAGAAGTTCCCCTTTCTCTATGTCCTGCCATAATTCATTATTTTTTGTCTTTTTGAAAATAGTCATTCTAAATGGGGTGAGATTTGGTTTTGATTTGCATGAAATACAGTGATTTTTAATTCTTGGGATAAATCCAACTTGATCATGATGTCTTATTTTTATATATTGCTAAATTCATTCTGCTAATGTTTTTTCAGAGGTTTAAAAAAATCTATGTTTATGAGTGATAGATTTTGGATTATAATCTTTCCTCCCTCCCTTCTTTCTATACTTCCATCTTTCCTTCCTTCTTCTGGTACTTTCTGGAGAGGATTTTTTTTTTTTTTTTTTGCTACAGGGTGCGTGTGCTCGCCAGACAGATAGCGAGAAAAAGAGAGACAGAAAGCGAGAAATCACCCCCCCAGGGGGGATGGCCATGCTGCAATCCCTTCTCCTCCCGGGATCTTGGGCACGCACGCACACGCGCCCGGTGTGAATTTTAAGCCACCTGGTCCGGGACGCGAACCGCGGTTGACTACATGGGAGTCCAACGACATAGCCATTACACTAACTGCTGGTCCATTTCTGGTACTTTCTTTTTTTTTTGGAGAGGTTTTCGCTACAGGGTGTGTGCATTCACCAGACGGAGAGAGAGACATAGAGACAGAAAACGAGAAATCACCCCCGAGGGGGGATGGTCATGCCGCAATCCCTTCTCCTCCATTCTCCTCTCGGGAACGCACGCACACGCGCCCAGCGTGAGTTTTAAGCCACCAGGGGTCCGGGACGCGAACCGCGGTCGACTACGTGGGAGTCCAGCGACATAGCCATTATGCAAACTGCTGGTTCCCTCTAGTACTTTCTGAATGAACAGATGCAAATGATTAGTGAGGTAAAGACTGAGCAAAATGAAGGTCATTTTCTCAAGAGCATCTTTCCCCAGGGTGCAGGTCTGTCTGAAGTTTACTCCTTTTTCTTTACTGTTAACCCCTCCCTTCTCATGTAGGGAATTGTATCACTGCTCACTCCAACATATGTTTTGATTTCATGTACTCTTTGGCATCTCCTCTACTACTTGCTTAGTCTAACCCTGAAGTATCAGTATCTCTCATCTGCGTCTCTTGACTGGCCACCCTGCTTTGACTCTGCTGCACCTGTAATCCCTTCTGCGTACAGTAACCAAAGTGGCATTCTGAAAATGCAAATCAGAGCATGTCGGTTCATTGCTTAGAACCCTTCCATTGCTTAAAATAAAATCGAGATGTCTTCATTTCTTACATGTTCTTACAGACTAACATGTTCTCGCTTCTCTTGACAGCTCTAATTTTGTCTCCTACTCTCTTCCCATCTTCCTCATTACTCTCCAGCCACTTTGGGCCTTTATGCTCTTGCTTGAACAGGGGAAGCTTATTCCTGTCCTGAAACTATGGTTTAAATTTAACTGATACATAAACTCTACAGAGTAGAGCTATTATTTATTAGTTAACTTGTTCTAGCTGGTAAGATGATCCTGTGTCATTTTTTAATTTTAAGTTTCTTTCTTACTTTCATGAGCAAGAAAACCAGAGAAACTGCATTCCTAACAGGGCTTTAGTGTCACCATCCACCTCCAGCCTTGGCCATCCCCACATCATGGGCCTGCGCACCCAGTATACTTAGGGAGGATCCAGAGGTGAACCTGAGCATGTGGGTCAGTCTTGTAGAGTGTCACATTTCACCCAAGTCAGCCTGGTCCTCCTCCTCCATTCTCCTCTTGGGATCTTGGGCATGCACGCACACGCACCCGGCATGAGTTTTAAGTCTCCGGGTCCGGGAGCGAACCGCGGTCGACTACG
This sequence comes from Tupaia belangeri chinensis, assembly GCF_000334495.1. NCBI lineage: Eukaryota > Metazoa > Chordata > Mammalia > Scandentia > Tupaiidae > Tupaia > Tupaia belangeri. The sequence goes on along the minus strand of NW_006209531.1, from coordinate 789,194 downwards.
TGGGAGTCCAGCGACATAGCCATTATGCAAACTGCTGGTTCCCTCTAGTACTTTCTGAATGAACAGATGCAAATGATTAGTGAGGTAAAGACTGAGCAAAATGAAGGTCATTTTCTCAAGAGCATCTTTCCCCAGGGTGCAGGTCTGTCTGAAGTTTACTCCTTTTTCTTTACTGTTAACCCCTCCCTTCTCATGTAGGGAATTGTATCACTGCTCACTCCAACATATGTTTTGATTTCATGTACTCCTTGGCATCTCCTCTACTACTTGCTTAGTCTAACCCTGAAGTATCAGTATCTCTCATCTGCGTCTCTTGACTGGCCACCCTGCTTTGACTCTGCTGCACCTGTAATCCCTTCTGCGTACAGTAACCAAAGTGGCATTCTGAAAATGCAAATCAGAGCATGTCGGTTCATTGCTTAGAACCCTTCCATTGCTTAAAATAAAATCGAGATGTCTTCATTTCTTACATGTTCTTACAGACTAACATGTTCTCGCTTCTCTTGACAGCTCTAATTTTGTCTCCTACTCTCTTCCCATCTTCCTCATTACTCTCCAGCCACTTTGGGCCTTTATGCTCTTGCTTGAACAGGGGAAGCTTATTCCTGTCCTGAAACTATGGTTTAAATTTAACTGATACATAAACTCTACAGAGTAGAGCTATTATTTATTAGTTAACTTGTTCTAGCTGGTAAGATGATCCTGTGTCATTTTTTAATTTTAAGTTTCTTTCTTACTTTCATGAGCAAGAAAACCAGAGAAACTGCATTCCTAACAGGGCTTTAGTGTCACCATCCACCTCCAGCCTTGGCCATCCCCACATCATGGGCCTGCGCACCCAGTATACTTAGGGAGGATCCAGAGGTGAACCTGAGCATGTGGGTCAGTCTTGTAGAGTGTCACATTTCACCCAAGTCAGCCTGGTCCTCTAGCCTACCAGTTAAGGGAAGCTGGATCCCACATAACCAACCGTGCTTCAAATCCTGGGCTGGGCAGCCTGGAAAACATGCCAGGTACATGTGCATAGCCTAGATCTCAACAGGGTGGAAAAGTAGAGAAGGGTTTGTGACATGGCCATGCCTTCTGACCATACAAAAATAATAATAAAATTTTACGTATGTGACTGTCTACCTCCCCAGTCACCCTACTCTCTCTGGCCATCATGGATTATTTAAAGACACAAGGGCCTTTCCCGAAACTTTTTTTGTTTTTGGAGAGTTTTTTTTGCTATAGGGTGCGTGCGCTTGCCAGACAGACAGAGACAGAGAGGCAGAAAACGAGAAATCACCCTCCAGGGGGGATGGCAATGTCACAATCCTTTCTCCTCCATTCGAGTCCCAGACCCGGTGGCTTAAACTCATGCTGGGCAGGTGTGCATGCATGCCCAAGATCCCGAGAGGAGAATGGA
>NW_006209531.1:779569-787713 GCF_000334495.1 Tupaia belangeri chinensis | reverse complement strand
GAGCACACGCACCCTATAGCAAAAACCTCTAAAAAAAAAAAGAAAAAAAAAGAATTATTTAACTTTATTTATTTAATTATTTTAAAATTTGACCAGAAAGGGACAGAGCGAGAGAGAGAGAGAGAAAGTGAGAAAGCAGGCTGCTAGGTCTGGGACTTGAACCGTGGTTGGCCATTAGGAGCCCAGCACCATTAACTACCCACCACCTGCCCGGTCCTATACCACACATTAGTACAACACTATGTGTATGTAATTTACAAATAAACAAATGAATAAGTAGAGTGTATGTCTCAAGCATTTTTATATGAATTGACTCATCAAAACAATAACTAGAGAGTACTGGATTAAATAATGATAATGAAATTAAAATACATCCTTTTTTTCCTAGTAGGCACAGTGTTGGTAACCCATGAGTTTCAGTTTCCCATAAGCTATAAATAATGTCAAGGCAAAAGATATTAGGAAGCAAAAGGGAGAAATATGAGAAATAAAAACTAGATACCTTTTTTTTTTTTTTTTTTAGTTTTGCTATAGGGTACATGCCCTCACCAGAGAGAGACACAGAGAGATAGAGATTTGGGGGGAAGTGAGAAATCACCCTCCCAGGAGGTGTCAATGTTATAATCCCTTGTCCTCCAGTCCCCTCTGGGGATCTTTGATACACACACACACACCCACACACACACACACACACACACACACTCAGGCCCAGCATGATTTTCTAGCCACCGGGCAGGACTTGAACCATGCCATTAGCCATGTGGGATCCAGAGCCTTAACCTCCACACCACCTGCTGGCACAATAACGTACTCTTTAAGCCAAATCAATTTTCCCAGAAACATCATTCTTCCAATTATACATTCAAAAATTATACATTCATAAATGGCATACCTACTGAAATCATAAACCTTTGGATTCCTAGTAAGACAAATTTGATTATAACAAATTGGATCTTAAGTGGTCGGCCATGTGGGAGTCCACCTGCTGGCCCTGGAAAGTTATTTTTAGCTCTTAACATATGAACCCTAACTTATGCTCAATATATATGTGTGTGCATTTATTTTTCTTTTTTTTTTTTTCTTTTGAGAGATTTTCACTGTAGGGCGCGTGCGCTCGCCAGACAGACAGAGAGAGACATAGAGACAGAAAGCGAGAAATCACCCCCCAGGGGGGATGGTCACGCCGCAATCCCTTCTCCTCCATTCTCCTCTCGGGATCTTGGGCACGCACGCACACGCGCCCGGCGTGAGTTTTAAGCCACTGGGTCCGGGACACGAACCGCGGTCGACTACGTGGGAGTCCAGCGACATAGCCATTACGCTAACTGCTGGTTCCCTGCATTTATTTTTCTGAACCACAGCCTGACTGGCTCCAAGGTTTGTAGTTCTTTCATTCCACCAAATGCCATCATAAAGATTACTCTGGAAACAGGGCCATTGCCAAAACCAGTCTCGGGTTCCTGTGGAAAGCCATGAGCTGTCCAAGGCCAAGCAGTGCGAGGTTCCCAGCCTCTAGAGCACAAGTCTAGTGAGCCCTCCCAAAACTAGATGTATGTGTGTGTGTGGCTGTGTGTATATTCATTTATTTATATATTTATATAGATATATCAATATAAAAATAATATATATCTATGTGTATATAGTTTCATGAGTATCATCTGTAACTAGAAAATGTTGAGAAAGCACTTTGTACTATCAGAGTTTGTTATATTGGCAGATACCACTTACTTATAGCACTTACTTATTTCCTGTCTCTTTATTAGTTGAATCTTGGGATCTGCAGATGGCAAAATGGTTACATTGCTGGATTTCCACAAGACTGACTGGTTTGAGTCCCGGACCCGGTGGCTTGAAACATACTGAGCATATGTCCATACGTACCTAAAATCCCAAGAGGTGAATAGAGAAGGGATTACAGTGCAGCCATCCCACCTAGGGGGGGCAATTTCTTGCTTTCTGTCTCTCTAGCAAGCACATGTGCCCTATAGCAAAAATCTCCCCTAAGAAGAAAAAAAAAATGGATCTTAAGGCAATAACAATAAGGTTAATATAGAGAGTCTAGTAATGAAAAGAGAATATTTATCATTTGGCATTCCACTCCCTAGCCTTTTTTTCTTTAGTCTTTTCATTTTAACACCAGGGTGTGTGTGTGTGTACTTTTACTTTCCCACAGGGCCTCTGTGCTCACCAGAGAGAAAGAGGAAGAGGGAAAGTGAGAAAGCACTTCCAAGAGGTGATGGCCACACTACAATCCCTTCTCCTCCATTCTCCTCTCGGGGTTTTGGGCATGCACACATGTGCCCAGCAGGTCCGGGACTCGAACCACACTGTCACCCATGCGAGATTCAGCCGTCTTAATCTTCATGCCTCATGTCTGGCCCTAGACCAGTATGTTCATATGACTCTGCCAGTGTGTGTCCCAGAGCTCCTCTGTTATCATTGATCACTATTTATAGACTGCCTATGCTTCAGTTCCTGGAGTTTAGGCTCTCAGTAACTTTCATTTAGGTTGCTGCTTCACAGAGTCCATTGCATTTTTAGTATAGACTCATCCTTAGATTTAAAGCAAAAATCTGATCATATTCTCCTTTTGGAAAGTTACAATATGTCTCAGAGTATTTGGCCACAGTTTCATGCTGTGCTAGGTATGAACCCTGACCTGTCCTCTCTGTTCCAGGTGAATTTGGATGGCAAAGCCAGTCCTCTCTCACTCCTACAAATGGCTTCCCCAAGTGGCCTCTGTGTCTTGGTTCGCTTACCCAAGCTGATCTGTGGAGGAAAAACACTACCGAGAACGTTATTGGACATTTTGGCAGACGGCACCATTTTAAAAGTTGGCGTGGGATGTTCAGAAGATGCCAGCAAGCTTTTGCAGGATTATGGCCTTGTCGTTAGGGGGTGCCTGGACCTCCGATACCTGGCCATGCGGCAGAGGTATGGTTTGTGTGAATGCTAGAATTCCTGTAGCTTTGGGGTAAGAATTTTAGCGAGATTTGTGGGTTACTGGGAATCAATAATAAAACATTTGAAACTCTTTAGAAACCTAGGGACATGTTGTATAAGTGAAGAGACATTCCAGTTTCTGAGAAAACTTAAGCTAGACTTGATCTTTTTTTTAAAAAAAAATTTATTTAATTTTATTTAGTCATTTATTTATTTTAATTTGACCAGAGAAAGGCAGACACACAGAAAGAAGGAAAGTGAGAAAGCAAGCGACCAGGTCTGGGACATGAATCATGGTCGGTCATATGGGAGTGTCCAGAGTCTTAACCACCATACCACCTGCTGGCCCCTAAAATTGATCTTTTTAGAGGAAACATTGAACGAGTATTTCTCTTAAGTTACAAGTTATAAACTGATGGCCCTACTGGCTAAGTTAGGGCTACATGCTTTTTTTGATTTTATGATATTTTTTGAACATTTTATTTATTTATTTATTTATTTTTTAAGAGGTTTTTGCTATAGGGCATGTGTGCTTGCCAGAAAGAGACAGAGGTACAGCGAGACAGAAAGTGAGAAATCACCCCCCCAGGGGGATGGCCACACCACAATCCCTTCTCCTCCATTCTCCTCTTGGGATCTTGGGCACGCACGCACACATGCCCAGCGTGAGTTTAAGCCACCGAATCCAGAACTCGAACCATGGTCAACGACATGGGAGTCCAGTGACATAGCCATTATGCCAACTGCTGGTCCCTGAAAAATTTAGTTTAAATCTAGAAGGTTAAATGTAAAATTGATATTTCTGGTGCTGACAGGTGGCATCTTGGTTGAGGGTGCTGGATTCCCTTGTGGTTGATCATGGTTTGAGCCCGGACCTGGCAGCTTGCCTTCTCACTTTCTTTCTCTCTCTGTTCCTCTCTGGTCAAATTAAAGTAAATGAATAAAAATAAAATAAAGTTAAAATAATTCTTAAAAAAATGCAAAAAGGATATTTCTGGATTTGCTTGAAAAATTGCATTATCTGGCTACACCACGTTCCTAGTTCTAGATAGCTGCAGTTATCCAAGCAGGGTTATCACCTTTGTTTTTATTTATTTATTTACCTGAAGGGCATGTGTACTTGCTAGGGAGTACAAGGGAAAGTGAAAGTGAGAAAGCACCCTTTGTGAGGATGGCCACACTACAATCCTTTCTTTAGTCTCTTAGGATTTTGAGCATGGACACACATGCTTCTTGCATGTTTTTCAAACTGCTGGGTCCAGGACCTAAACTATGCAGTTAGCCATGTGACATCCAGATGCCTTAACCACCATGCCACCAGCTGACCTGGATTATCCCCTTTAAGTGACCATGCTATACTCAATTTGCCAGAGCGCCTACACTGCCATTGTAACCCCAGCTCATTTGAGTTTGTAAACCCTGCTTTAGATAAAAAATGATGGTAGACTTAACCCCTGTCTGGCAGAAAGAGAGATTTTTGCCTTCCAATATGGGAATCCTATGGAATTCCCTTATCCTATGGAAGTTTTGTTTTCATAATTACCTCCTCGCATATATGTATAGAACCTCATTTTTATTTTAAAAATATTTTCCAGAGGTTGTAGGCACTTGCCAAAGAGAGACAGAGAAAGAGGGAAAGTGAGAAAGCAGCCCCCATGGCGAATGGTCATGCCACAATCTCTTCTCCTCCATTTCTACATCATTTCAGGCTTTTAGGCACACAGGCACACATGCCTGAGTGTTTCTCAAGCTGCCAGGTTTAGGACTTGAACTGCATGGTTAGCTATATGAGTTCCAGCTGCCTTAACCACCAGGCCACAGACCGGCCCCAACTCCTCACTTGTAATAACATGGACCGAAAAAGTCTCTCATGCTGTTTTTATTTTTGGAGATGTTTTGCTATAGGGTGCGTACACTCACCAGAAAGAGACAGAAAGCGAGAAATCACCCCCCACGGGGGATGGCCACACTGCAATCCCTTCTCCTCCATTCTCCTCTTGAGGTTTTGGTCACACTTGCACACGCGCCTGGCGTGAGTTTAAGCCACCAGGTCCGGGACTCAAACCACGGTCGACTATATGGGAGTCCAGCGACACAGTCATTACACCATCTACTGGTCCCTCTCGTGCTGTCTTAAGTGACACTGACACAAACAGGTTGCAGGATCCTGTAAACTAAGAGAAGGCCTGATTAAAAGTCTCTGCTTATCATAATGTTTTAGTGTAGAATGTAATTTTATTTTAGTTATTAGTTTGGCTTAATAGACAAAACTTGTTTTTTGGGAGAGGTTTTTACTATAGGGCACGTGCACTTGCCAGAAAGACAGAGAGAGACAGAGAGATAGAAAACGAGAAATCCCCCCCTCTAGGAGATGGCCATGTCACAGTCCCTCACATGCGCCCGGCGTGAGTCCAAGCCACTGGGTTCTGGGACTTGAACCGCAGTCGGCTACATGGGAGTCTAGCAACATAGCCATTATGCTGACTGCTGGTCTTGCCAGTAAGTTTTTAAAATGTACAGTTTACAGGGGCCAGGAGGTGGCATGGTGATGGTTAAGGCTGCTGGACTCCCACATGGCTGACCGCGGTTTGAGTCATGAACCTGGCAACTTGCTTTCTCACTTTCCTTCTCTCTTTCTGTCTCTCTCTGATCAACTTCGTTAAAATAAAATAATGCCAATGAATAAAATTAAATGAAATGATTCTTTAAAAAAATGTACAGTCTACAAATTTTAGATGAAACTGCCTGATTTTTCATACTCCTCTAGTACTTGATATAGTTATTTTTAAAAGTCTTTGCAATCTTATAAATTATCTGTCATTTTCTTTGATGGCTAGTGAGACTGAATATTATTTATGTTTATTGGCTATTTGTAGGTCTTTTGATTTTCCTGTTCATGTCATTTGTCTGTCTTTGATACCCAATTTTATTTCTTGTAGAAACAATTTGCTCTGTAATGGGCTTAGCCTGAAGTCACTTGCTGAGACCATTTTGAACTTTCCCCTTGACAAGTCCCTTCGACTTCGCTGCAGCAACTGGGATGCTGAGAATCTTACAGAGGACCAGGTACTTCTGATCAGAGTAGTAGAAACATAGATGAGTCATTGCTTATGAGGTGTAATTGTTTTTAAAATTCTAATTCTCAAATATAAGTATTGGGTAGAGGTGCCTTAAAATAGGCTCATTATCTAGTCCACCAGTCACATTATGCTGGTTTATTTTATTTTTAGAGATTTTTGCCATAGGGTGTATGTGCTCACTGGAGAGACAGAGAGAGACAGAGAGACAAAAACTGAGAAATCATCTCTCAGGGGGAGTGATCACGCCACAATCCCCTCTTTTCCAGTCTCCTCTCAGGATTCTGGGTATGCACACACACATGCTTGACGTGAGTTTCAAGCCACCAAGTTCAGGACCCACACAGTGATCGACCATGTGGGAGTCCAGCACCTTAACCACTTTACCACCTGCTGGCCCTACAATAATGTATTAATATATGCCATTTAAATAAAAGAATTAAGTCTCCATTATATATTTTTTTGAGTCTTTACTGTATGCCAGGCATTTCAGAAAATGTGATCATTTTCCATAAGTATAAATACATAACTAAAAAAACCCCAGTGTTACAAAACTTACTGTAAGAAACATTATGTGTTTCTGCCTAACGTCAGTGATTCCTAATTCTTCCTTCTCAGAGGCAGCCAGGTATTTCTATATTACATGCATTCTCTACTCTTTTTCATTCACGCATACTGCCTTTGAACGTATTTTGGAAGATACGATTTAGTCCTCTTGCAGTGCTCCTTCCCCATCCTCTCAGGATAAATAAATCACCATTTGTATCAGGTTACTATCCAGCATCCAGTATTTATATTGATGTAATTTATAGCTGAGCCACATAGTAAACTGCAATTACTTTTTAAAATTTGTCAGGGGGTGCGTTGCTTGCCTGAGAGAGACAGAGAGATGAAGCACTCCCCATGGAGGATGGTCACACCACAATCCCTTCTCCACTTCTCCCTTATTTTGGAATTTGGGGCATGCATGCACACTTGCCTGGTGTGTTCTTCAAGCCATCAGGTCTGGGACTTGAGTTGTGCAGTCAGCCCTGTGGGATCCAGTCGTCTTAATCATCAGGCCACTGACTGGCCCACTTTTTGTGTGTGTGTGTGTAACTTTTGTTTTCCTGGGAATAATGATTAGTATTTTTATTTGCTTAGTGCTCTGTGTACCTATTCATTGTTTCAATCCTAGACTCTATAGAATTATAGATCTGCTCTTGGCTGGTTCAGCATCTCAGAAAACTTACTCATTTCCTTTTTCCCTTGGGGCCATTTCTCCTAGAGCCTTTGTCATCCTGCTCCTTTCAGGACTGATTGTACTCCAGGCCCATTGCCCAGCTCTGGAATTAGCATTTGGCACCAGCCTGGAAATTCCCTTCTCCTTTTAATAGATCCTCTGTTTTCTAAATTCTATGTTCATTTGTTCTTTTCTTTCTTGTATTGGTGGAATATATCCATAATAGCTTTTTGAGAAATAGAACATGGGAAGTTAATTTTTGATACCCTGCAGATTGCAAAGGTATTTGTTTTTCCCTTTCTCTTAATTGATAGTTTGGTTGAGTACAGTAACCAGCTAGGTTGGAAATCATTTTCCTTCAGTACTTTGAGGACAGTGCTCCTCTTCTAGCTTCCCGTCTTGATGTGTTTTTCATTCTTAAAGATCTTTTCTCAGGATGGCAGGTGGTATGATAGTTAAGGGCTCTGGACTCCCACATGGCTGACTGCAGTTCAAATCCCAGAACTGGCAGCTTCATTTCTCACTTTTCATCTCTCTCACTCTGTCCATCCTGGTCAAATTTAAATAAATAAATAAATAAAGATAAATAAAATTTTAAAAAGATTATTTTTTTAAAAAAGGTATTTTCTCAGCACCAGCAGGTGGTGTGGTGGTTAAGGCATTGGACTCTCACATGGCCGACCATGGTTCAAGTCATGGACCTGGTGGCTTGCTTTCTCACTTTCTCTTGCTCTTGCTCTTTGTCTCTCTCTGGTCAAATTAAAAAATGATAATAACAACAAATGAAATTAAATAAATTTTTAAAAAAGAGATAGGGACCAGCAGTTGGCGTAATGGCTATGTCACTGGACTCCCATGTAGTTGACCATGGTTCAAGTCCTGGACCCGGTGGCTGAAACTCA
>NW_006209531.1:775805-779535 GCF_000334495.1 Tupaia belangeri chinensis | reverse complement strand
AGAAGAATGGAGGAGAGTGGATTGCGGCGTGGCCACCCCCCCAGAGGGTGATTTCTTGCTTTCTGTCTCTCTATCTTTCTGGTGAGCACACGTGCCCTATAGCAAAAACCTCTCCATAAAACAAAAAAGGTACTTTTTCTATCCTTAGTTTTTTTAAATTCATGATGATGATTTTTTATTCATGGTATTAGCATTCAGTAGACCCTTTCCATCTGGAAGCTCGTATCTTTCATTTTGGGTAATTATTTTTCAAATACTACCTTTGAAATTTCTTAGCTTCCTTTCTTTCTTCGTTCTTTCTATCTTTCTGTCTATCCTTCCTTCTTGCCATTTGCGAGAGGGTGCATGCACTCACCAGAGAAAGAGAAGGAAAGTGAGGAAGCAAGCCCTCCCGTAGTGGATAGCCCCCACAATCCCTTCTCCTCTTCTCCCTTTAAGATTTTGGGTATGCACGCCCATGTGCTTGGCATGTTTTTCAAGCCACCAGGTCCAGGACTCAAACCATGCAGTTGGGCATGTGGGGTCCAGCTGCCATAACCACCATGCCATTAGTTAACCCTCCTTTTTTTATTTCTAGAACTCTTATTTTTTGGATTTTGACATACTCCACACATACACACAAATTTATTCTCTGATTTTCTTAGAAAAATATTTTCTCTCTTGTTTTCTGTTGGATACATGCTATATCATGGATAAATCTGAAAGCATTATGCTAAGTGAGAAAAGCCAGTCCTAAAAAGATCACATATTATATGATTTCATGTATATAAAGTGTCTAGAACACTTACATCTATAGGGACAGAAAGGAGATAAGCCATTGTCCGAGGCCGGAAGAACTAAAGTGACTACTGAAAGATGTAAGGTTTCTCTTGGTGTGAGGAAGTGTTCCAAAATTGATGTCGGTGATGGTTGCATACTCCTTAAATACACTAAAAATCATTGTGCTGTGTACTTGAAATGAGTCAATTATATCTCAGTAAAGCTATTATTATAGCTCAGTATCTATATTGAGTATGTTCTTATATCTCAGTAAAGCTGTTGCATTAAAAAAAAATTGATTGAAAGTAGAATCTATATGGCATATGTGATTTTACACCCTGAATCAGGGATCCTGAGTCCTGGAACATTATTGGGACAGTTGAAGACATTAGCACCACATATTGGCTAATATTTCTGTATTGTCAGTTATAAAGTTCTTAGATACTGTGATTACCTGTAAGAGCGTACTGTGGGCTGGCAGGTGGCGTGGTGAAGAGTACTGAACTCCCACATGGCCAACTTTGGTTTGAGTCCAGGACCCAGCGGCTTGCTTTCTCTCTCTCTCTTCCTCTCTGGTCAAATTGAAATAAAGTTCAATAAAATAGTTCTTAAGGAAAAAAAAAAAAAAAGAGTGTATTGTGCTTAGGTAATACATTCTGAAGTATTTACAAGTGAAGTATTAATAATACCCACAACTTAACTTCGAAATGTATGTGGTCCCCAAAAAAGGTGTATATGTGTGTGTGTGTGTGTGTGTGTGTATTTGTGTATAATAAAGAGATAAAGCAAACATTGACAGTTGTAAATGTCTTTTTTTGAGAGGATTTTTTTTTTGAGTTTTTTTTTGTTATAGGGCGCATGCACTCGCCCGAAAGACAGAGAGAGACAGAGAGACACAGAAAGCGAGAAATCACCCACCAGGGGGATGGCCACGCCACAGTCCCTTCTCCTCCATTCTCCTCTCGGGATCTTGGGCACACATGCATATGCACCTGGTGTGAGTTTAAGCCACCGGGTCCAGGACTCAAACCTTGGTTGGCTATACAGGAGTCCAGTGACATAGCTATTACCCCAATTGTTGGTCCCATGACAGTTGTAAATGTTAATTGTCATTATTATTTTAAATTTTTTTCTGTGGGTTTGAAAACTTTCAAAATAAAAAGGGGGGAAGTTTAATTGCTACTAGGTTTGACCAGATTTGTGATCTATATTATTGCTATGAGAATTCAGAATTTCTAATTTCACTGTTTATTTTTAATAATGTATTTTGTTTTTGTTATAAATACATAACACTTAATAAGATTTTAGAAAATACAGAAAATATGTAAATTTGGCACTTTAAAAAAAAGTGAATGTGTTGGGACTAGCAGTTGGTGTAATGGCTATGTCGCTGGACTCCCATATAGTCAACTGTGGTTCGAGTCCTGGACCCAGTGGCTTTAACTCACACCGGATGCAAGTGGGTGAGTGCCTCCAAGAAGAGAATGGAGCAGAAGGGATTGTGGCATGGCCATCCCCCGGGAGGTGATTTCTCACTTTCTCTCCTCTGTCTCTCTGTCTTTCTGGGGAGTGCACGTGCCCTGTAGCAAAATCTTCTAAAAAAAAAAAAAAAAAAAAAAGTGAATGTGCCAGCAGATGACGTGGTGGTGATGGCGCCAAACTCCCACATGGCTGACCACAGCTTGAATGCCAGACCTGGTGGCTTAAAGTTTATGCCAGGCATGTGTCCATGTGTGCCCCAAGTCCCCAGAGAATAATGGAGGAGAAGGGATTGCAGCAAGGTCATCCCCCTGGGGGGTGATTTCCCACTTTCCCCCCCTCTCTGTCTCTCTCTGACAAGTGCAGGTACCCTATGGAAAAAAAACTGAAAAAAAAAGAAAGAAAAAGTGGATTGAGAGCACAGTGCATATGGCCAGGGCTTTTGGACTAGTGGCTTTCATTGTCAATAACTATAGACCACAGTCAGATGTCTAAACCTTTTTTCTCGAGCTGCTCATTTCTCCTGGCGTGAATCTTCTAGTCTGCTCAGGAGGTATATAACCACTCCTGCCTGTATTCTGGTAGCTAAGAGAGGGAATGCTGCTGATGGTCTCCCCTTCAGTACATAACCCCCTTTTCCCATAACCCCCTTTTCTCGGGTGACATTTTTGACCCTCCCTTATTACTAGGTTCAGATCCTCTATTGTTTAAACTTCTGCTGTCTTTTGGGGTAGTGAGGGGAGAGAGGCCTGGCCCTTGGTGTCAAGGAGAAGATCTGGGTTGTGAGTGTTTAGAGACATTCCACCTTACCATTCTGTTTTCCACCCCTGCTTGTTCCCAGATATTTGGCGCCCCCGTGCTTTATGCTTTCCCCATCTCTATAGCTGAAACTAATTTGATTTTTGACTTTTTTGGTTTACCAGCCCCTATAGGCCTAGGTTTTAGCTTTCCTATAGGTTTTGGTTTACCAGCCCCTATAGGTTTTAGCTTTCCCTGCCAAGTCAGTCACCATTTGTGTATCCCTCCCAAATGCTGTTAACGAAGGACCAGCAGACTGTGTAATGGCTATGTTGCTGGGCTCCCACATGGCCCACCATGATTTGAGTCCTGGACTTGGAGGCTTGAAACTCATGCCAAGCGCGCGTGTATGTGTGTGTGTGTGTGTGCCTGAAATCCCAAGAGGAGAATGGAGTAGAAGGGATTGCAGTGTGGCCATCTCCCCTGAGGGGGTGATTTCTCTCTTTCTGTCTCTGTGTCTCCAGTGAGCACATGCACCCTATAGCAAAAATCTCTCTTTAAAAAAAAAAAAATCCTGTACGGGCCCAGCAAGTGGCATGGTGGTTAAAGGCGCTGGACTCCCACATGGCCGACCACGGTTCAAGTCTCGGACCTGGTGGCTTGCTTTCTCACTTCCTCTCTCTCTCTGATCAAACTGGAAAATAATAATAATAATAATAATAAATAAAGTTAAATAAAATAATTCTTTTTAAAA
>NW_006209531.1:758974-775686 GCF_000334495.1 Tupaia belangeri chinensis | reverse complement strand
AGAATTATTATATTTATTATTATTATCATTATTATTTTTCAGTTTGATCAGAGAGAGACAGAGAGAGAGAGAGAAGAAGTGAGAAAGCAAGCCACCAGGTCTGAGACTTGAATCGTGGTCTGTCACGTGGGAGTCCAGTGCTTTTAACCACCATGCCACTTGCCCCCCCCCTTTTTTTTTTTTTTAAAGCTTTTTGCCATAGGGTATGTGCAGTTCTCAGACAAAGAGAGAAAAAGTGAGAAATCACATCCCCCCCGCCCAGTGGAAAAGGCCATATTGCAGTCCCTTCTATTCTGTTCTTCTCTCGGGATTTGGGCCATGCATACATATACTACCAGCATGATTTTCAAGGTGCTGGGTCTGGGACTCGAACCACTGTTGACCATGTGGGAATCCAGCACCTTAACCACCATGCCACCAGCTGGCCCCAGTTTTTTTTTTTTTTTAAGTTATATTGTGATAAAATTTACATATGATTCACTCATTAAAAATATTTACACCAACAGATTTTAGTACATTTACAGAATTGTGCAGCCATCACCATAGTCCACCTTTTTTTTTTAAGAGTTTTTAAAATATTTTTCTTGTCTCAGGAAAGAAACTCCATACCCATTAGCAGTAACTTCCCGTCTCATTCCCAACACTCCAGCTGTAGGTTTGTAACCCCCAATCTACTTTTTAAATGGAATAATAAATTAGTAAATATGTGGTCTTTTGTGATTAGCTTTTTTTTTTTTTTAAGTGTCTTGAGAGAGAGGAGCACCCCTAACAGAGACTCATGCTGAGATCTTGGCCTCACTTCCCAGCCGTCCAGGATCATGGGCAAATGTGTGCCCAGCATGTGCAGGTTGATCCAGGAACTAAACCCTGACCTTCCATATAGCTTCCAATATTGCAGAACATTGCTTCCCCTCCGTGCCATTGTGGCTGGGCCAGTGATTGGCCTTTTCTTCCTTTTTTTTTAGGAGGTTTTTGCCATACGGCACATATGCTCATTGGAGAGAGAGATACAGAGACAGTGAGAGGAAAAGTGAGAACCCCCCCCCACCCAACCAGGGCAGGGGGGATGGCCACACCACAATCCCTTCTCTCCCATTCTCCTCCTGGGATCTTGGGCACATGCACACACGCCCAGTGTGATTTTCAAGCCTCTACATCTGGGACTCCAGCTGTTGTTGTCCATGTGGGAGTCCAGCAATGTAACCACTATACCATCTGCTGGCCCTATAATTGGCTTCTTTAACTTACCATGTTTTTGTGGTTCATCCATGTTGTCGCATTTATTAGTACTTCATTTCTTTTCGTTGCTAAATAATACTCTATTGTATAGATATATCACATTTTTTTGTTATTTTTAAAAATTTTTAATTATTCACTTATTTTAACTTGACCAGAGAGAGACATAGAGAGCGAGAGAGATGGAAAGCGAGAAAGCAAGCCACCAGGTCTGGGACTTGAACTGTGATTGGCCATGTGGGAGTGTCCAGCACCCTAACCACCATGCCACCTGCTGGTCCCGATATATCACATTTTAAAAATCCATTCACGAGTTGGTGGAGAGTTGGGTTGCTTCCACTTTTTGGCTATTATGTATGAATAACTACTGTGAATATCTGCCTGCAAATTTTTAACGTAGACACGCTTTATCTTCTCTAGGACTGGAATTGCTGAATTTTATGGTTACTTTATTTTTTTTAAGATTTTTTTTGGGACTAGCAGTTAGCGTAATGGCTATGTCGCTGGACTCCCATGTAGTCAACCGTGGTTCAAGTCCTGGACCCATGTACACGCATGCCCAAGATCCTGAGAGGAGAAGGGATTGTGATGTGGCCATCTCTCCTGGGGGGTGATTTCTCGCTTCTCTCTCTCTCTCTTTCTGGTGAGCACATTATGCGCCCTATAGTGAAAACCTCTCCAAAAAAAAAGGTTTTTTTTTTTGCCATGGGGCATGTACATTCACCAGAGAGAGGCAGCAAAAGTGAGAAATCATCCCTAGAATGGACGGCTGCATCGTGTCCAACACATTTTTCAGGCCTCTGGGTCCAGGATTTGAACCATGGAGTCAGCTTATTTGAGGAGCTGCAAAACTGCTTTCCAAAATATCTGCACTATTTTATATTCCCACCAGCAATATAAAAGGTGTCCAATTTTTCACATCCTTGTCAACACTTGTTATTTATTTTTTTAGCTTTTTAAAAAAGTTTTTTTGTAATTATAATTTTTGGTTTACATCAATACTCGTCATTCTTTATGAGTAAAGCCATTTTATTAGGTTTGAAGTGGTACTTGTATTTCACTGTGGGGTTCCTTTCTATTTCCATAGTGACTAGTGAGGCTGGGGTTCTTTTCATGTCCATATTGGTCATTCGTACATTTTCCTGCAAGAAATGTCTGTCTTTTGCCCATATTTTAATTGGATTTATTTGTCTTTTATTATTGAGTTTGTGGATGCTAGTCACTTATCAGATACATAATTTATAAATATTTTCTCCCATTCTATGTGTTGCCTTTTCACTTTCATTTTTAAAAAGTTTCTAAGAATTATTTTTTAATTTTAGCTTTATTTAATTTATTTTTAATTTGATGAAAGAGGGAGAGAGAGAGAAAGAGAAAGAAAGTGAGAAAGGAAGCCTCAGGGCCTCAGGTCCAGGATTCAAACCATGGTTGGCCATGTGGGAGTCCAGTGCCCTTAACTGCCATGCCACCTGCTGGCCCCATCTTTTTACTTTCTTGATGGGGTCATTTGAAGCATAAAAGTTTTAGTTTTGATGAACTCCGTTATCTTTTTCTTTTCTTTTTTATACTTTTGGAATCCTATCCAAGAGATCATTGCCTAACTCTAGGACATGAAGATTTACTCCTATGTTTTAATTGTAATAGTCTCATAGTTTTACCTTTTGCATTTTTTGTCTATGTTCTATTTTGACTTAATTCTTTTGTGTCGTGTCTGGTAGGTGTTCAGATTCATTCTTTTGCATGTGGACATTTAGTTGTCCCAGCACCATTTATTTAAAGTGCCTTTGTTTCCTTATCATTTTAAAGCAAAATTTAAAAGACACTCTGAACCCTTTACATTCAATTCTTCGGAGAGACAATCTGCTGTTAGTTACGTAGATTATGGTTTCTTTTTTCTTTTTCTTTCTGGAGGTTTTTGCTATGGGGCGCGTGCCCTCACCAGAAAGACAGAGAGAGACAGACAGAAAGTGAGAAATCACTCCCTAGGGGGGATGGCCATGCTATCCTTCTCCTCCATTCTCCTCTTGGGATCTTGGGCATGCACGCACATGTGTCTGGTGTGAGTTTAAGACACCTAGTCAGGACTCGAACATGGGAGTCCAGCGACGTAGCCATTACGCCATCTGCTGGTCCCTGCTTTGCTTGTTTTCAACAATTTATTAGGAAATATGGCAGGTCATTTCTGATTGATAGAAACATAGGCTTCTTAATAAATTATATAATAGTTTCAGCTATTCTAGAAGATTCCTTAAAGTGAATTTCATGTACTAATTATCAGACATCTGCTAACTACCCTCCTCCCAAACTTGAGGAAAACCTGTCCAGCAGTTTGATCGTACTTAGAAATGTCACAGATTTTTGTAGATTAGGATTTTCTAACACTTAGAGTTAACTCATTATTTTAGCCAAAACTTTGGGAACATGAGTGTTCATTATACTATTTAATTTACTTTTGTATAGTTTGAAAATTTTCATAATACACAGTTTTAAATAAATATATGGTACCCGAATCATTGTGCATTTTGAATTAGTATCCTAGAAATTTCTGCGTCTTTGCGATCGAAGTTGTTCTGTCCAGTTTGCCTTCCAGATTCCACTGATCTCTGACTTTTCTCTTCAGGTAATTTATGCTGCCAGGGATGCCCAGATTTCAGTGGCTCTCTTTCTCCATCTTCTTGGATACCCTTTCTCTAGGAATTCACCTGTAGAAGAAAACAGTGACCCCACGGACTGGAGAAAAGTCCTGGAGAAGTGCCGGGATGTGGTAGACATCCCATTCCGAAGCAAAGGACTTAGCAGATTGGGAGAAGAGGTTAATGCGGAAGCTACAGAATCTCAGCAGAAGCCAAGAAATAAAAAGTCCAAGGTGGATGGAATGGTGCCGGGCAGCCACCAAGGAAGAGACCCCAGAAAACATAAAAGAAAGCCTCTGGGGGTGGGCTATTCCGCCAGGTAACTGGGGTGTTGCCTGTCTGGTACGGACAGTGGTCCAGCCTCCAGCAGAGGGTGTGATGCTGCCCGTGGGTCTGGGCGGAAGGCTTATGGCAGATGTAGTAGAGGCTCTCCCAGGGGTCCATTTTCCTTTTCTTTTCCTTCAGGGACATTGGTACTCTCCTTTGCAATGTGTCTTTCCTCCCTCTCCCCTTCTTGTACTGTATTTTCTCACAGTTGGAGCAGAAATGAGAACAGCCTAGCTGTGTCATGGACCCTGATGTAGCCTTAGACTGTAACTTCTCCAACTGTTAGTAGGGATATAGTGAGTTGACGGAAAAGTCGTGACACATTTTTGCATAGAAACACAGAGAAATACGTCATGACTTTTTTTTTTTAATTATTTAATTTTATTTGTTATTATATTTTTAAATTTGATCAGAAAGAAAGAGAAAGGGAAAAGGCAAATGCAAGCTACCAGGACTAGGACTCAAACTGTGGTCGGCCATGTGGGAATTCAGCGCCTATTGGAGAGAGAGATACAGAGACAGTGAGAGGAAAAGTGAGACCCCCCCCCCACCCAACCAGGGCAGGGGGGATGGCCACACCACAATCCCTTCTCTCCCATTCTCCTCCTGGGATCTTGGGCACATGCACACACGCCCAGTGTGATTTTCAAGCCTCTACATCTGGGACTCCAGCTGTTGTTGTCCATGTGGGAGTCCAGCAATGTAACCACTATACCATCTGCTGGCCCTATAATTGGCTTCTTTAACTTACCATGTTTTTGTGGTTCATCCATGTTGTCGCATTTATTAGTACTTCATTTCTTTTCGTTGCTAAATAATACTCTATTGTATAGATATATCACATTTTTTTGTTATTTTTAAAAATTTTTAATTATTCACTTATTTTAACTTGACCAGAGAGAGACATAGAGAGCGAGAGAGATGGAAAGCGAGAAAGCAAGCCACCAGGTCTGGGACTTGAACTGTGATTGGCCATGTGGGAGTGTCCAGCACCCTAACCACCATGCCACCTGCTGGTCCCGATATATCACATTTTAAAAATCCATTCACGAGTTGGTGGAGAGTTGGGTTGCTTCCACTTTTTGGCTATTATGTATGAATAACTACTGTGAATATCTGCCTGCAAATTTTTAACGTAGACACGCTTTATCTTCTCTAGGACTGGAATTGCTGAATTTTATGGTTACTTTATTTTTTTTAAGATTTTTTTTGGGACTAGCAGTTAGCGTAATGGCTATGTCGCTGGACTCCCATGTAGTCAACCGTGGTTCAAGTCCTGGACCCATGTACACGCATGCCCAAGATCCTGAGAGGAGAAGGGATTGTGATGTGGCCATCTCTCCTGGGGGGTGATTTCTCGCTTCTCTCTCTCTCTCTTTCTGGTGAGCACATTATGCGCCCTATAGTGAAAACCTCTCCAAAAAAAAAGGTTTTTTTTTTTGCCATGGGGCATGTACATTCACCAGAGAGAGGCAGCAAAAGTGAGAAATCATCCCTAGAATGGACGGCTGCATCGTGTCCAACACATTTTTCAGGCCTCTGGGTCCAGGATTTGAACCATGGAGTCAGCTTATTTGAGGAGCTGCAAAACTGCTTTCCAAAATATCTGCACTATTTTATATTCCCACCAGCAATATAAAAGGTGTCCAATTTTTCACATCCTTGTCAACACTTGTTATTTATTTTTTTAGCTTTTTAAAAAAGTTTTTTTGTAATTATAATTTTTGGTTTACATCAATACTCGTCATTCTTTATGAGTAAAGCCATTTTATTAGGTTTGAAGTGGTACTTGTATTTCACTGTGGGGTTCCTTTCTATTTCCATAGTGACTAGTGAGGCTGGGGTTCTTTTCATGTCCATATTGGTCATTCGTACATTTTCCTGCAAGAAATGTCTGTCTTTTGCCCATATTTTAATTGGATTTATTTGTCTTTTATTATTGAGTTTGTGGATGCTAGTCACTTATCAGATACATAATTTATAAATATTTTCTCCCATTCTATGTGTTGCCTTTTCACTTTCATTTTTAAAAAGTTTCTAAGAATTATTTTTTAATTTTAGCTTTATTTAATTTATTTTTAATTTGATGAAAGAGGGAGAGAGAGAGAAAGAGAAAGAAAGTGAGAAAGGAAGCCTCAGGGCCTCAGGTCCAGGATTCAAACCATGGTTGGCCATGTGGGAGTCCAGTGCCCTTAACTGCCATGCCACCTGCTGGCCCCATCTTTTTACTTTCTTGATGGGGTCATTTGAAGCATAAAAGTTTTAGTTTTGATGAACTCCGTTATCTTTTTCTTTTCTTTTTTATACTTTTGGAATCCTATCCAAGAGATCATTGCCTAACTCTAGGACATGAAGATTTACTCCTATGTTTTAATTGTAATAGTCTCATAGTTTTACCTTTTGCATTTTTTGTCTATGTTCTATTTTGACTTAATTCTTTTGTGTCGTGTCTGGTAGGTGTTCAGATTCATTCTTTTGCATGTGGACATTTAGTTGTCCCAGCACCATTTATTTAAAGTGCCTTTGTTTCCTTATCATTTTAAAGCAAAATTTAAAAGACACTCTGAACCCTTTACATTCAATTCTTCGGAGAGACAATCTGCTGTTAGTTATGTAGATTATGGTTTCTTTTTTCTTTTTCTTTCTGGAGGTTTTTGCTATGGGGCGCGTGCCCTCACCAGAAAGACAGAGAGAGACAGACAGAAAGTGAGAAATCACTCCCTAGGGGGGATGGCCATGCTATCCTTCTCCTCCATTCTCCTCTTGGGATCTTGGGCATGCACGCACATGTGTCTGGTGTGAGTTTAAGACACCTAGTCAGGACTCGAACATGGGAGTCCAGCGACGTAGCCATTACGCCATCTGCTGGTCCCTGCTTTGCTTGTTTTCAACAATTTATTAGGAAATATGGCAGGTCATTTCTGATTGATAGAAACATAGGCTTCTTAATAAATTATATAATAGTTTCAGCTATTCTAGAAGATTCCTTAAAGTGAATTTCATGTACTAATTATCAGACATCTGCTAACTACCCTCCTCCCAAACTTGAGGAAAACCTGTCCAGCAGTTTGATCGTACTTAGAAATGTCACAGATTTTTGTAGATTAGGATTTTCTAACACTTAGAGTTAACTCATTATTTTAGCCAAAACTTTGGGAACATGAGTGTTCATTATACTATTTAATTTACTTTTGTATAGTTTGAAAATTTTCATAATACACAGTTTTAAATAAATATATGGTACCCGAATCATTGTGCATTTTGAATTAGTATCCTAGAAATTTCTGCGTCTTTGCGATCGAAGTTGTTCTGTCCAGTTTGCCTTCCAGATTCCACTGATCTCTGACTTTTCTCTTCAGGTAATTTATGCTGCCAGGGATGCCCAGATTTCAGTGGCTCTCTTTCTCCATCTTCTTGGATACCCTTTCTCTAGGAATTCACCTGTAGAAGAAAACAGTGACCCCACGGACTGGAGAAAAGTCCTGGAGAAGTGCCGGGATGTGGTAGACATCCCATTCCGAAGCAAAGGACTTAGCAGATTGGGAGAAGAGGTTAATGCGGAAGCTACAGAATCTCAGCAGAAGCCAAGAAATAAAAAGTCCAAGGTGGATGGAATGGTGCCGGGCAGCCACCAAGGAAGAGACCCCAGAAAACATAAAAGAAAGCCTCTGGGGGTGGGCTATTCCGCCAGGTAACTGGGGTGTTGCCTGTCTGGTACGGACAGTGGTCCAGCCTCCAGCAGAGGGTGTGATGCTGCCCGTGGGTCTGGGCGGAAGGCTTATGGCAGATGTAGTAGAGGCTCTCCCAGGGGTCCATTTTCCTTTTCTTTTCCTTCAGGGACATTGGTACTCTCCTTTGCAATGTGTCTTTCCTCCCTCTCCCCTTCTTGTACTGTATTTTCTCACAGTTGGAGCAGAAATGAGAACAGCCTAGCTGTGTCATGGACCCTGATGTAGCCTTAGACTGTAACTTCTCCAACTGTTAGTAGGGATATAGTGAGTTGACGGAAAAGTCGTGACACATTTTTGCATAGAAACACAGAGAAATACGTCATGACTTTTTTTTTTTAATTATTTAATTTTATTTGTTATTATATTTTTAAATTTGATCAGAAAGAAAGAGAAAGGGAAAAGGCAAATGCAAGCTACCAGGACTAGGACTCAAACTGTGGTCGGCCATGTGGGAATTCAGCGCCTTTAACTACCATGCCACCTGTCGGCCCCACGTCATGACTTTTCTAAGACCTAGTTAGTAGTTATTACTCCTTGTCTATTTTGGGATAGCTGTGCAAAGGAGTAACAAAGTGCCTCACACTTTTCAGGAGAAGTGCTCCATCCGACTTCTTGTTCACTTTGATCATTTAGAACGATATTCAGCTCGAAGCCAAAGTTATTCTCTAGCTGATGAGAATTTTCCTGTACAGTGTCTACCTCTGTCGTAGGACGATGACTAATGAGTACTGTAGAGCAGATATTTGATTCCTGTAACAAAATGCCTTTAGGAATTGGATGATTAAATTGAAGGAAGTATTGCACGTGAGCCAGACTCAAATCCACATGGCCCCGATTGCTTTAAGGTGAACTTTGAAAATTTAAATTTACTTTGTTTAATCCAATAATGTGGCAATTTTCTTGTTCTGCTGTTCCTCTGCGTGTTCACAGCCAAGCTATGATAATGCCATTCAGATCACTCCCTACTGTCCAGTCTATACATATAAAATTCAGAGGTATAAACAAATTCATTTTTAGTTATTTTTCTATAGAATTAAACATGGTTTCTTTTTTTTTTGAAGAATTATTTTATTTAACTTCATTTATCCATTTATTTTAATTTGACCAGAAAGGGACAGAGTGTGTGTGAGAGTGAGAGGGAAAGCGAGAAAGCAAGCCACCAGGTCCAGGACTCTGTGGTTGGCCATGTGGGAGTCCAGCACCCTTAACCACCATGCCACCTGCTAGCCCCTTAAACATGGTTTCTTGTCCTGTTTGTTTTTCCTGTAAGTGGTGTGTTTGACCCTAGGGTTGAGAATAGTTTGAGTCACTCAAGTGATCTTGAGAAGGCAACTGCTACTTTAGCCAACAGTTGGCTTTCAAACGTTTGAGATTTCACTCTCCCTTCCCTGCAGAAAATCACCTCTCTATGATAACTGCTTCCTCCATGCTCCTGACGGACAGCCCCTCTGCACTTGTGATCGGAGGAAAGCTCAGTGGTACCTGGACAAAGGCATTGGAGGTGTGAGACTCAGCTGCCATGGTTTATATGTAATTAGGTACAGATGGGAACTGGCAGGACTGGGGAGTGAGATATGGAGAGATGGCTAGCAGAAGGCCGAGACCATGAGACGTGGGGCTGGGTAGTCACAACTCAGAGTTCTGCCAGGGTGGTAGAGACCAGCTGTGGCAGTGCTTCTTCCTGGGACAGGACGGGAGGAAGGGGAGCAGTCACGCTAATTCTGCTTCTTTTCCCTTAAGAACTAGTGAGTGAAGAGCCTTTTGTGGTCAAGCTCCAGTTTGAACCAGCGGGAAGACCTGAATCCCCAGGAGACTATTACTTGGGGAGTGAGATATGGAGAGATGGCTAGCAGAAGGCCGAGACCATGAGACGTGGGGCTGGGTAGTCACAACTCAGAGAGAGTTCTGCCAGGGTGGTAGAGACCAGCTGTGGCAGTGCTTCTTCCTGGGGCAGGATGGGAGGAAGGGGAGCAGTCACGCTAATTCTGCTTCTTTTCCCTTAAGAACTAGTGAGTGAAGAGCCTTTTGTGGTCAAGCTCCAGTTTGAACCAGCGGGAAGACCTGAATCCCCAGGAGACTATTACTTGATGGTTAAAGAGAACCTGTGTGTTGTGTGTGGCAAGAGAGACTCCTACATTCGGTGCGTGTGGTGGTGGGCAGCCGATGTCTGCCTCAGGTGGAAGTTGCCCTTGGAGGGCACTTGCAGAGCCCTCTGAGTTTTCTTGGGTTTTGTTTTAGGATTTTGCTACAGGGCATGTGCACTTGTTAGAGAGAGACAGTGACAGAGAGGGAAAGTGAGAAATCCCCCCCATCCTCCCCCAAGAGGCATGGCTATGCCACAATCCCTTCTCCTTCATTTTCCTTTTGGGATTTAGGGCACACACGCACATGACTGGAGTGATTTTCAAGCTGCCAGGCCCAGCGTCTGAACTGTGGAGTCAGCTACCTGGGATCCAGCACCTTAGTCACCACACCACCTGCTGGCTCCCTCCGAGGCTTTTGTTGACTCTGCCCACCTTTCCTGAGAGCTTTGTCCATAAGGGACATCCTAGTTTCCCCAGGGGCCCCGACACTCTGCCTGGCCTTGGCTATAGTGGCCCTTACCCCTCCTGAGTCAGTTCCTAGTTTCTGGAATGTGATACTATTCTCAGTAGTAGTCTACCATGGGGAGAGCGTTCTCTTTTGCTTATGAAAGCCCAAAGTCTGGGTCCTCAGAAGCTGTGTCCCTGTAGTCTTCTTTTGAGTGGCTAGTAAGCACCCTGAGTCTTTGTGCTGTTCATGGAGTCACGGCTTACCAGGAGGCTGCTTTGGGCTGTCATTCTATTTGGTGTCTAGGTCCTGACTCAGTGGAAGTCAGGCTTCCTGTGCTTCCCTCCTGTCCTCTACAAAGTGAGACAAACAGTTGATGCCAAGAATTTTTCCTGAGAGCTCAGTTCTCTTTGGAAAGTAATGGTGGGCCGTGGTAAACTGGGGAAATAATGTCAGCATAAGGGATTCCACAGGTGAAGGACACTGGCTTTTCCAAGACACTAGGCTTTGACAGAGTTGTTTTCCAGATGTCAAAGGCCATTAGAATCTCTTTATCTCTTGAATACTTCCTCCTGGGAGCACAGTCTTCTCGAAGGTTGTTATTGAGAGCCTGGCACAGATGTTGGTACTTACTCAAGGAGCGAGGATACAAGCTCACGTAAGGCAGGCAGGTAGGACCCCTGGCACAGGCAGGGCAGAGGCTAGGAGAAGGTTGTTATTGAGAGCCTGGCACAGATGTTGGTACTTACTCAAGGAGCGAGGACACAAGCTCATGTAAGGCAGGCAGGTAGGACCCCCAGCACAGGCAGGGCAGAGGATAGGAAGGCAGCATTGCTTTCCTGTCGCCCCTTTTGGGTTGTGGTGCTCAGGGGTGCTCAGTCATCTTCAGGCCCAGGTTAGAATCCCCATAGCCTGCTGGCTTCATGAGTGCTCTGGTCACGTGCTAACAAACTCTGCCTCCTGGTGGATGGGCTTGTTCCAGGAAGAACGTGATTCCACATGAGTACCGGAAGCACTTCCCCATCGAGATGAAGGACCACAACTCCCACGATGTGCTGCTGCTCTGCACCTCCTGCCACGCCATCTCCAACTACTATGACAACCACCTGAAGCAACAGCTGGCCAAGGAGTTCCAGGAGGGAGCTGCTACAAGCACTCCGCGAGTTTTACGGCTCAGACACAGTCACAGATGAGCTTCTTCAAGAGGCTGCCGGCCTGGAGACCAGGTACAGTGAGCAGGTCTGCTCAGAGAAGGGATGAGGGATAACCCAGATGTTAACTGAGAACAGCAGTTTGAAGATAGACAGGCAAGTTTGTAGAAGCTCATGAGCTCAATATAAAATGTCTGCAAATCCCAGGGAGTGCTAACATGCTGGACCGATGGGCTCTCAGAACAGAGGATTAAGAATGGGTATGGAAGGACCAGCAGTTAGTGTAATGGCTATGTCACTGGACTCCCATATAGTTGACTGCAGTTCGAGTCCTGGACCCGGTGGCTTAAACTCACGACTGGTGCGTGTGTGTGCGTGCCCAAGATCCTGAAAGGAGAATGGAGGAGAAGGGATTGCGGCGTGGCCATCCCCCCTGGGGGGGTGATTTCTCGCTTTCTGTCTCTCTGTCTCTCGCTGTCTTTCTGGTGAGCACACACGCCCAATAGCAAAAACCTCTCCAAAAACAAAAAAAAATGGGTGTGGATATAGGGAGAGGAACAGAGTCCGTGCTTCCTTGAGAAAAGCCTTACTCCTCAGAGGTGAAAGGACTATTCACATGGACTCTGGACTCTAGGTCTCTCTGCCTAGTAGGGGGGTCAGGGAATGTTCTTCCGTTCAGTGGCACATTTGCACAACTGAGCAATCACAGCAGCATTTCACTGTGACTGGAACATTTCTCCTGAGTGTGGTTTGCATTCTTTTTATGAAAAAGAAGGCACTAAAGAAATGTATCACTGGACCAGCAGGTGGCATGGTGATGAAGGTGCTGGACTCTCATGTGGCCAACTGTAGCTCAAGTCTCAGACCAGCGGCTTGAAAATCATGTGGAGCACATATGCATGTGTGCCCCAAATCTCGAGAATTAAGAAGGGATAACAATATGACTATCCCTGTCGGGGATGGTTTCTCACTTTTCTTCTCTGTCTCCCTCTGGCAAGTACCCGATCTCTAGAGTAAAAAACTTAAAAAAAAAAAAAAAAAAAAAAAGGTATCACCTTGCTTTTTACATATAAGTATTAATACTATACTATGGGCACCAGCAGGTGGCGTGGTGGTTAAGGTGCTCGACGCTCCCACATGGCCGACCACTGTTCAAGTCCCGGACCTGGTGGCTTCCTTTCTCACTTTCCCTCTCTCTCTTTCCTCCTCTGTGTCTCTCACTGGTCAAATTAAAATAAATGAATGAATAAATAAAATTAAATAAATAATTTTAAAAAATACTATACTATGAAAACCTGGAACATGCAGGTGATATATTAGCCTCATATAAATCCTGAGTATGATTCAGAATGAAAAAGATGGGCAAGCTGGTCACTGAGTAACACTGGAATAAATACAGCATTCTTCACCATCGTCAGCTGGACAGTGGGATCCCTTTAGTGGAGGCCAAGTGTTTCGCAGTAGGCTCACAATCCCCAAGGGCCTTCCTCTGGACTGTGAGCCGTATGTCCAAACTATTAGAAAAGGAGAGATGAGAAATAAGGTATTTGGGAAATGTCACGTGATAACCTCTCGACGCACCCTTGGTCTGCATGCAGTATTTGAGACTGTTTCTGACACTGTCCCGTGCTTGTTTTCCTGAAACCCTGTGCTTCACATCTCGGCAGGATCTGCAATGACAGCTACGTTCCTCACGGGCTGAAGGTGGTGCAGTGTCACGCCCAGGGCGGTCTGCGTTCCCTAATGCAGCTGGAGAGCCGCTGGCGTCAGCACTTCCTGGACTCCATGCAGCCCAAGCACCTGCCCCAGCAGTGGTCAGTGGACCACAACCATCAGAAGCTGCTCCGGAAATACGGGGAAGACCTGCCCATCAAGCTGTCGTGATAACTGCTTTCCTCCCAGCTGAGGACAGTGAGAAGCCGCAGCCATGGTCACAGAGTTCCTGGTGGGATAGGTCTTTCATCATCAAAGCTTGGGTGACACGACCCCGAACACTAACCTGTACTAATCCCAGAATACTTCTGGTGGAGCCAGGACCTTATTTAAAGGGGAGTGTATGGTTTCAAATTTGAATTGGGCAGAGTCAGTATTCCTTTTTCCTCCCTCTTATATTATCTAAAAAAAAAAAAAAAAAAAAAAAAAAAAAAAAAAAGGTATCACCTTGCTTTTTACATATAAGTATTAATACTATACTATGGGCACCAGCAGGTGGCGTGGTGGTTAAGGTGCTCGACGCTCCCACATGGCCGACCACTGTTCAAGTCCCGGACCTGGTGGCTTCCTTTCTCACTTTCCCTCTCTCTCTTTCCTCCTCTGTGTCTCTCACTGGTCAAATTAAAATAAATGAATGAATAAATAAAATTAAATAAATAATTTTAAAAAATACTATACTATGAAAACCTGGAACATGCAGGTGATATATTAGCCTCATATAAATCCTGAGTATGATTCAGAATGAAAAAGATGGGCAAGCTGGTCACTGAGTAACACTGGAATAAATACAGCATTCTTCACCATCGTCAGCTGGACAGTGGGATCCCTTTAGTGGAGGCCAAGTGTTTCGCAGTAGGCTCACAATCCCCAAGGGCCTTCCTCTGGACTGTGAGCCGTATGTCCAAACTATTAGAAAAGGAGAGATGAGAAATAAGGTATTTGGGAAATGTCACGTGATAACCTCTCGACGCACCCTTGGTCTGCAGTATTTGAGACTGTTTCTGACACTGTCCCGTGCTTGTTTTCCTGAAACCCTGTGCTTCACATCTCGGCAGGATCTGCAATGACAGCTACGTTCCTCACGGGCTGAAGGTGGTGCAGTGTCACGCCCAGGGCGGTCTGCGTTCCCTAATGCAGCTGGAGAGCCGCTGGCGTCAGCACTTCCTGGACTCCATGCAGCCCAAGCACCTGCCCCAGCAGTGGTCAGTGGACCACAACCATCAGAAGCTGCTCCGGAAATACGGGGAAGACCTGCCCATCAAGCTGTCGTGATAACTGCTTTCCTCCCAGCTGAGGACAGTGAGAAGCCGCAGCCATGGTCACAGAGTTCCTGGTGGGATAGGTCTTTCATCATCAAAGCTTGGGTGACACGACCCCGAACACTAACCTGTACTAATCCCAGAATACTTCTGGTGGAGCCAGGACCTTATTTAAAGGGGAGTGTATGGTTTCAAATTTGAATTGGGCAGAGTCAGTATTCCTTTTTCCTCCCTCTTATATTATCTTGGTGGAGAAGGGAAACCTTGGCTGTTAATTTCACTCTCCTTCCCTGCACAGAAAGACAATGAAGTCTCCTTAAAATGACTTGGCAGGGCTCTCAGAAAATGTTTTTAATGTTTATTCCCCATCTAGTGTATTGGTTTATCTCAAACAGGGGCCGTCAGTATGTCAGTTCCATCAGGTGAGAAGGGAAGAAACTGTTCTTCCCAAGGCTGGAGAAGTGAACAGGGAGTTAGGAGTTAGATATGTTTTCCTGGATCAGCCTCATAATTATCATTTCTTTAGGGAGAGGGTGTGTGTGTGTGTGTGTGTGTGTGTGTGTTTTATTTTGGTGGTGTTTTTAAACAGAGTCTGGCCTCGTCACGCCCCTCTCGCCTCAGTCGCCTGGATCACTGGGACCATAGGTACAGGCCACCATACCTTGGATCAGTCTCATAATTATCATTTCTTTAGGGAGAGGGTGTGTGTGTGTGTGTGTGTGTGTGTGTTTTATTTTGGTGGTGTTTTTAAACAGAGTCTGGCCTCGTCACGATCCTCTCGCCTCAGTCTCCTGGATCACTGGGACCATAGGTACAGGCCACCATACCTGGCTCTCAGAATGTCTGTGGCTTTAGTGCTCTTCCATAAATCATCTGGCTGGGATCCATGTTTACTTTATATTCTTGAAACCGTTCCCCTTCACACATCCGGGACCAAAGCAGCAACTTCCTGCCATGGGCTTCCACCCTCACCCTGAGGGGAACCCTTTTCTGGAAACAAGCCACCAGCCGAAGCCGAGCGGAGAAGCGTAAACACCATCTCCCAGCCGGACTTTGGTCATTGCTCGTCTTTTCCCATCAGGCTACTTGTTGCCTGCTTGTTGCTCTCCTGCCCAGAATGGCAAGGCTTTTAGCTTAATCTCTTTCTCAGGGGAAGATCATCTTTCCTCTGAAGTAGTATAGCTCCTTTCAGTGTTCTTTGGCCCCCAGGTTTGCATGACTGACCTCTTGGAAGCACTGACTCCTAGAGTCCTTTGGTCAGGTTGCAGTGTGAGGACTTTGCCATTTCCTCTGAAGCTAAGACACTGAGACTGATCGCAGTGAATACGTTAGCTGTCCAGAAGGGTGCTAGTTCATTTTTCTAAATGCAAAGCCCACCACTCTGAGTAAGAAATCAACTTATTAGAGGTTAGTACTTTTCCTAAAGTAGGAGGAAAATTTTTCTTATTTTACAAGATCTTAACAGGCTTAGAAAAGCAGCATATAGCCAGCATCCAACAAGAGCTATATAAGAATTGTGCCCAAGTTGCTGATGTTTTAATGCTGATAAATAATAGTTCTCAGCACAGGGCTCCCTGATTGTAAACATGAAACTTTTATAACTCTATAGACTTGGTAAGCATTCTTGGGAGTAGAGGTGGCTACCCCCTGGGGCTCCGCCCCCTGGCAGTACCATGGCACGTGTACTCAGATACACCACGCAGTATTACGGGCCAGTGGTAGCACCCGCAGCCCTTGTGCGCATCCCACACTTTGTTCCTCTGCCCTTTCATTCCCACTTCACTTTAAAAGGGCATTTCTGAGATTAGAACTCCTTGGAAACAAATGCTAACCAGCCACTTCAGGGAATGTATGCTCAGTGTTGTAGGTTATGGCTCTGTGCCGCACCTGAAGATGCCTGGGGGAAGACAGCCAGTACTTGGTTGTGGTAACAGCCAGGCTTGCCACAAGAGGGCACTCACAGACTTGTTTTTATATTCATTCTCGAGAACTAAATGACTTTTGTACACGGTTACTGCACATAACTCTTGACTTAGATTTCAAAGTTTGCATTGCTGATTGGGTCAGTCTGTTAGCTTTCCAAGAAGAAAATTCTTTCCTCTGAAACAAGAGAGTAGGTCTCTTTCTCTTTCC
>NW_006209531.1:738420-758783 GCF_000334495.1 Tupaia belangeri chinensis | reverse complement strand
TTGCCTCTGAAACAAGAGAGTAGGTCTCTTTCTCGTTCCCTTTGATCCTTGTGCTAAAAGGGGAGACACACTTAGTAGGTCCTTTAAGTACCTTGACTGGGAACGGGTTATCCAGGAAAGCTCTCTGCAAGCCTCAATAAATTAGAACCAGCAAGTAGGTAGAGCAAGAGCTACCTTGTCACACAAGACTTCTAATCCTCTCAGAAGGGATTTGTGCAGATTAAAATAGTTTTTTGGAATGTTTTTGAATCTTTTTATTCTCTGAGTCTGCCTTGAATTTTAGCCGCCTTTTCTGAAAACTTACAATTGCCATCTTAAGTGAGAGATTTTAGGATAAGCATATTTAAAAATATATATTTATTGTTTTTATTTTCTGATATGAAAGTAGTATATGCTCATTAGAGAAGACTCTGAAGAAAGAATAAACATCATCCATCTTTTCTTTCATCTAGGATACAACTAAATTTTGCTAATATGTTTATGAATCTCCTTTCAATATTTAAGAATGTATATAATATGTATAATATTTAAACAACATTGCAAGTCATACATACATCCAGGTTGGTATCCTAATTTTTTCCCTCCCTTAACATGGTGTCACAAGTAATTTCCTGTGTCTTTAAATCTTTAAAAATAGATTTCTAGTCATTCTCTCTTACTTTAGTTACCCATTTCTACACTGCTGGAAATTTTGGTGGGTTTAGATCCACATAGATCCACGTAGGTCTTTTTGCCTCGGGTCATTTCTTGAGGATAGAACCCCAGAAATAGATTGTGAGGGGACTCACCTTGCTGGAGTGAGTACAGATTGGTACCACCTTTTAGGGATGTACCTCAAGGGGAGGCCTCTTTTTGCTCCTTCAACTCCGAGTGTTCCCGTGCATTCGCTGGGCCTCCCCATGAGCAGCAGCCACAGGGCCGTGTCATACCGAGGGCTGCTCTGCATGCTCCCTGATCATTACGTCTGTTGGTCCAGAGTCTCTTCTCTGCTTCCTTTCTGTCTCCCACCGCCTAGTGCCCAGTTTTCCCCTTCCTGTCATTGTATTTGTGAAAACACTGCTTATGTTTATTTTAAAATAAAAATATAAAAAATTTTTAATTAAAAATAAAATCGTATGTGTGTTGGGGGAGGCAGATGGTGGCAGGGCAGTCAAACACCATGTTCTGCAAGGCTGCTCCGAATGCAAAGGCACTGGATTTGCATCCAGACACCTCTCTGAGTACTCTGGGGTTGTGAGAGCCCATGACCCAGGATTGGTTGAAGCTAGGGGTGGATTGTGGCTTCCAGACCTTTTTGGGGGAGCCTTATGTTGGTGCAGTGATAACACAGTGCTCTATGAGGCTCATCCATAGGAGAAGGTTCTGAGTTCACGTCTGACGGGCTCCCTTGACATACCAGGCACGCACGTGCCCATGATCCAAAACTAGCTGAGGCTGGGGTTGGATCGCATTGTGAAGACCACGTTCAAAGTGCCTGTCTGTCACTCACTCATAGAAGAAAGAAAGAAACTTTTTAGAAATTCTAACATGGGACCAGCAGTTGGCATAATGGCTATGGCACTGGACTCCCATGTAGTTGACCACGGTTTGAGTCCCGGACCCAATGGCTTAAACTCACACCAGTCGTGTGTGCGTGCGTGCCCAAGATCCCGAGAGGAGAACGGAGAAGGGATTGCAGCATGATCATCCCCCATGGGGGGTTGATTTCTCACTTTCCGGCTCTGTGTCTCTCTGGCGAGCGTATGTGCCCTATCGCAAAAAGCTCTCAAAAAAAAAAATTCTAACATAAAAAAACCCTATTGGGGGTTCTCTCTGTCTCTTGCTCATGGAAGAATTAAATAAACTTTATAAGTAAATAAATAATTTTAATTAAAAAATAAAGCTAATAGGTTTTTATTTTTTCCTGATAAACAATTAGTGATTTTGCTGTCCTAAAGTGAATAAGCCACAATATTCAGGAATTTGTTACCAGTTAAGAGTGCAGTCATAAGTCACTTACTCTTATCTGTGTCATGAATAGCGATCAGATGACAAAATATGTTCTGTTGAAATAAAGCCATTTTAATTCCTCGTTTTATACTCTTAGGAACTCAGCGGGCAGAAAGAGCCTTTGTTGGGCTCCTTATTTTGCCTGTTAGTTTAGGGCCCTAACATTTGACCATAAGTCAAATTCTTAGATTACATGCCTTTCTTAGTTTTTCATTGATTGATTTATACCCCTTTTAAAAATTTGTCTGATCTTTATTAAAAGTATCTTTTTTATTCTAAAGATGACATTTTCTTGGAACTGGCAGGTGGCATGATGGTTAAGGCTGGACTCTGATATGATCGACCCCACTTTGAGTCCCAGACCTGGCAGCTTGCTTTCTCTCTGTCTCTCTCGTGACTGTATGTGCCCCATAGCAAATGAAATAATAATAATAAGTAAATAAAGTAAATAATTCCTTAAAAAAATATATCTTCAGGGCCAGCAGGTGGTATGGTGGTTAAGGGTGCTGGACTCTCACGTCGCTGACCGGGGTTCGAATCCCAGACCTGGTGGCTTGCTTTCTCACTTTCTCTCTCTCTCTTACTTTCTCTGTCTATCTCTGGTCAAATTAATAGTAGTAATAATAATACAATTAAATAATTTTTTTTAGAAAGATACCTTTTCAGTTTAGTAGTTTCCTACTTATTATGTATAATCATGCACCATGTAGCAGTGTTTCAGTCAGCAACTGCCTGCATATACCATCAGATCGTAATAGGCTACACATAGCCTGGGTGTATAGGAGGCTCTACCATCCAGGTTTGTGTAAGTACACTTTATGATGTTTGCATAATCACAGAATTGCCTGGACACATATCCCCGTTGTTAAGCAACATGACTGTATTTTAAATTAATCCTTTTGTCCTAGTCTTTTGTCTTTTCTACTGCAAGATGGTCGTTTTTAGTCCCCTGAGGAATATAGTATCAGTTTTTCTAGGGTAAGTTAAAAGGGAGTAAAAAACGATTCTCTGTTGAGCTGAATAATGCAAATACGTAATTCCCCCCGAGACTCTTATTTTGGAATTCTGCTCTTCCCCGTCTTCCCCGTGCACTGGAGCCCAGTCCTGGAGCAGTCTCACATCAGGAGGTGGAGCAGGGCTGACATGCAGCCATGCAGCCCGCCTGTTCAGAAGTACCTACTCCCCCAGTCCATGTGGAGGGCCAGTAGTCGCCGCCTTTGCTTGAGGCGCTCAGGCCCTTGCTCAAATGCCGGCATGTTGTTGGGAAGATGGAAGTATGTTAGACCATTGTTTCCTCCGAACTATTAATAGCTGTGCTGGTGGCTAACTCTGGTTGGAGGCCCCTAGACAATATAAGTCAGAACTAAATGGGCAATCATTTGGGAGATTAGCAAGCACAGGCTTCCTTTGTATAGGAATGGGGAATGCTAGAGGGCCTAGTTCATGTACCCCGGGCTGTACCCTCTTCTAACGGTGCACACTGACTTAAAGTCATTCTCTGCTCTGACGAATGCAGGCAGTTAATCTCATACTCCAGACTAAAAGCATTCGCCTGCCTTCTAGCGTCCTTACTTGTTATTAATTTTTGAATTTTTCTCTCTTGCTAGATGGGTAGCCTGTTGCCTTACTGCCAGGATAAGCTTCCAGAGCTGCTGAGTTTAGAGTCAGCGTTATTAATAAGCATGACGTGTGGTTCAGAATATTCCTGAGTTGGAGCAGCTGCTTACATTCTACCTCTGCTTCCCAAAGAGCTGCCTTCTCAGGCCACAACATGCTGGGACAAGGTTGGGGTTCAGACTACTCAGGTCACCAGGGCATCTATTATCTGTTCTCTGCATGAGAATCAGAAATTTGAGCTTGGTGAGCTACAGGGTCTGAATAGAAATGGGAGGTTGAAATACGGATAGTTGTATTTTTTTTTTCTTTTTTCTATTTTTTTGGAGAGGTTTTTGCTATAGAGCACGTATGCTCACCAGACAGACAGAGACAGAAAGCAAGAAATCACCCCCCAGGGGGGATGGCCACGCCGCAATTCCTTCTCCATTCTCCTCTCAGGATTTTGGGTATGCACGCACATGTGCCCGGTGTGAGTTTAAGCCACTGGGTCCGGGACTCGAACCGCGGATGACTACTTGGGAATCCAGCGACATAGTCATTACGCTAACTGCTGGTCCCAAATACAGGTAGTTTTAAAGGAGGTATCTTTTTGGTTTGTAGAAGGGGTGGTGGTGATAGAAGCTTGTTTATGGACTTAACTTTCTAATTTATTTTTTAAGAGAGTTTTTTTTTTTCTTTCTATAGAGTGTATGTGCTCACTGGAGACACAGAGAGAGACAGAGACAGAAAGCAAGAAATCATCCCCCAGAGGGATGGCCACACCGCAAACCCTTCTCCTCCTGTCTCCTCTCAGAATTTTGGGCATGCACACACACATGTCCGGTGTGAGTTTTAAACCACCAGGTCTGGGACTTGAACTGGTCAACTACCTGGGAGTCCAGCAATGTAACCATTATGCCAATTTGCTGGTCCTGAGACTTAACTTTTTTCTGTACTCTGTTCTGGCACGTGTTAGAAGAGTGGGCCGATGACCTGGGTTCTGACTCCAGCCACCAGCCATGTATCTTCAGATTAATCACTTAGCTTTTCTGGGCTCCTTCCTGCACCTGTAAAACTAGGGGTTTGAATTAGGTGTGCTGCAAGGGCCCTCCTAGGTGCAGCTTTCCGTGATACACGCCACCATTACTTTCTGCGCACTTTCCCTCGGGGACCGTGTACCTTCCGCTTCATCACACACTCGCATCCCGCCCCAGCTCTGGGAATGGGAACTGTGCACGGAAGAAGGGTAATGAGGGAAGCAGGATGCCACGCCATGCTCTTATGGCCTCACTGACCAGGAAGGAGCCTGCTCCCTCCATCTGGCGTTCCACCGGGGGTCCAAATTGCCTTCTCACAGAGATGTGCTGTGTGCGGCTCCAGGGAACTCACATTTCCACTCAGCTCACCATCGAGGCATGCAGGGATGGAAGTCTTGATCTTCAGCCACATTGCCAGCGCGGTAAGGTTTAAGAGACGTGTAAAGTGGAAGTGAGACAAGTGTCTCGTATTGTCATGAGGGGTTTGGGGTCATCATTATAAGGATGAGAGAATAAGGATCTCTTACAGAGAACTGAATAGAACTACTTTAAAAGGAAAACATTAATAAGTAAAAATACTCTTTTCATGTGCCTGCCTGAGAAATGTGAGGAGTCCACAGTGCTAACACGTTATCCGTCTGTGAGTCCTAGGGCAGGCTAACCTCACGGGGACGGGGAAGGGTCTCTGCAGCCTGTCTTATGTCACCATGGCTGCCTTGAACTTGTCCTGTTCTCTGCCTTTGCCTGGGCACTAGCTAGATGCATGTGCAAAATGTAAAGTCTGCATTTTATTTATAAGACGCTGGAAAACATTTCCGTATATACACCCATTCCCTGTGACCTGGCAGAAGATAGCCTTTCTAGTCCGTCCTTGTGCTTAGTTTCAGTCCCAAAGAAAGTACATTGGCTTTTCTTTGTGGCACACAGATTTGCACCAGGCATGCCCAACTTGGAAGTTTTTTTTGCACTAATCCCCTCGATGTGCACATGAACCCCCACTTTCTACCAAATTGGAAACGTTTTTAGTTGTCATTCCAGAGAAAGTAACCTGATAGCCAAAAAGGAGGTGTAAGTATATTTCTCTGCCCTCTCCTACAGGAACCTCAACTTTATCTAAAATTCTGACATCTTTTGTTACATTTAGAGTCAACTAAAGTCCCAGTCAGCTGGCTCGGGCTCTTTTTAATCAAGATATGTATGTTTAGCCCTGGAGGTTCAGTAGACCTGCGGTGTAGCACACATGGCTTCCTCGGAGTGCCTGGATCCAGGGAGCAGGACGAAAGTTGGCTCCAAGAAAGAACCTCAGGTTTATTTATTTATTTATTTTTTGGAAACGTCCGTACAAGCGCAGAGCAGTTGGCCGCCGTCCCTTCTCAAACCCTCAGCAGAGCCTGACCTTGGCCAAGATCTTGCCTCATCCTCTCGGCATTTCTGCATGGAGCTGCGTCTCCACCGTGGAATGCTTAACCCAAAGCACATGCTGCATGTTGTTTCCAAAGTGCAAGTTTTGGCCAAAGGTCTGCAGAATGTTGTTTTCTCACAACAGCTTTCTCTGAGCCACCAGCCCAGGGAACCTCTCAGGGAGCATTTCTGGACTGATTGGTACGCGGGTCTAGGGTTTTGTTGTTGTCAATGATACTGAAGTGCTGTATAACTACCATACGGCAAAGCACGCAGATCTTACGAGAGCACAGCCCCATAGACTTTGACAAGTACATGCACCCATATAATCATGAAGAGCTGGGGCTCAATGAAACATGAGACCCCTGTCCTGATTATGTCCATCTTGGTGTTGGAAGGTTGTAATTCATCGAGCTGAGCAAATGACCATCTAACCGTACATCCAGGCCAAAATGGGAGGCAGATCTGGTGGTCCGGTCTAGGCAGTTTGCCCACGTCACATCTAGAAGACTTGGTTACTGCAAAGCTTCAGGATGTTTGTCTTTAATAAGTTAATTTAAAAAAAAAAATAGGTAATATGTGCACTTTCCCTCTCTTTCCCCCTCTGTCTCTCCCAGTTTTTAAGTATAATGAAAGGAGAAGGTCCCAGATCGTTCCCTCCCTGGGTAACCAGCGTTGCTATTGCCTCAGAGAGATTGTGCCATGTGTGGTTTCGTTCTGTTTAAGTCCTAAGCTGCTGCCTCGGTTGTTAACCAAGAGTATGTTTTTCCATTCCTTCTCTTCATACTCTGGCTCTAGTCTAGGGCATTCGTGCAGAATTTTTTTTTTCTTTTTTTTTGGAGAGGTTTTTGCTATAGGGCGCGTGCGCTCGCCCGACAGACAGAGAGAAACAGAGAGACAGAAAGCGAGAAATCACCCCCCAGGGGGGATGGTCACGCCGCAATCCCTTCTCCTCCATTCTCTCAGGATCTTGGGCATGCACACACACGCGCCCGGTGTGAGTTTTAAGCCACCAGGTCCGGGACGCGAACTGCGGTCGACTACGTGGGAGTCCAGCGACATAGCCATTACGCTAACTGCTGGTTCCCATGTGCAGAATATTCTTGACTCCGCAGCCTCAGTAGAACTAACACTATTTGTCCTATACTGTATAGTTCATCTCTGTACCTGTCGGCTGGCTCAAACATCTGTGTTTCTTATTGGCTGGACCATGAGTTGATAATTGTTGGAACTGCGTTTATTATATTGGGCTCTCTATTTTTTTTTATTTCAGATTTTTATCATAGGGCACTGTGCTTGCTGGAAAGAGGCAGAGAGAAAGAGAGAGAGAGAGGGAAAGTGAGAAATGATCTTCTACAGGAGATGGCCACACCTCAGAAGTGAGAAATGATCTTCTACAGGAGATGGCCTCAATCTCTACACTTTCATTCTCCTGTTGAAATTTGGGGCACATCCACACAAGTGCCCAGTGTCTATTCCACCCCCCGCCCCCCTTGTGCATTTCAGGCCACCAGGTCTGCTTGAACAGTAGAGTTGGCTGTGTGGGATTCAGTGCCTTACCAGCCACACCACCTGCTGGCCCCTGGCTCTCCGCTTTTTTATATGTATTGGAAAATTTCCAGTGAAAAATTTCTTTCTTTAGTTTTTATTTGGCAGTTGCTCTGTAGCACAATCATCTGCTTTTTATTTATTTATTTATTTGCCAGAGGATGCGTGTATTCACCAAAGAAATGAGAGAGAGAGAGAAAGTAAGAAAGCACTCCCCCCATGGGGGATGGTCCTGTCGCAATTCCCATCACCTCCATTTCTGTCACAATTCCCATCACTTCCATTTCTCCCTCCTTTCAGGATTTTGGGCAGGCATGCACATATGCTGTTTCAAGCTGCCAGGTTCAGGATTTGAACCACAAAGTTGGCCATGTGGGATCCAGTCATCTGAACCACCATGCCACTGGTTGACCCTGCTTAAGTAACGCCTAGTCACAACTTAAAAGCAAAGTATAGGTGAATCTCTAGACAGCCCCCCCTCTCTGCCATCCAAACCAGACATTCAAAATTCCAAATTTGCAAATGTAAACTCAATTATTCATCTTCACAAGTCATTTTTCTTTTTAAACAGAGGATGGACCTCAAGTTTTTTAAAAAAGACACCTTCTCTGGCAGACAAATACAATATGGTTTGTATGCTATCAAAGGTTTTCAGGACTATAAAGCTCACGCAGAACAAAGGAGTTACATTCAGCCTTACAAAGTATTTTTTTCTTTTTTTTATCTTTTTTTTTTTGAGAGGTTTTTGCTATAGGGTGCATATGCACTCACCAGAAAGACAGAGAGAGACAGACAGAAAGTGAGAAATCACCCCCCAGTGGGGATGGCCATGCAGCAATCCCTTCTCCATTCTCTTGGGATCTTGGGCACGTACACACGCACGCCTGGTGTGAGTTTAAGCCACCGGGTCTGGGACGCGAACCTCAGTGGACTACATGGGAGTCCAGCAACATAGCCATTATGCTAACTGCTGGTCCCTCGGGATCTTGGGCACACACACGCACCATGCCCAGTGTGAGTTTAAGCCACTAGGTCCAGGACTCAAACTGCAGTCGACTACATGGGAGTCCAGCGACGCAGCAATTACACCATCTTCTGGTCCCTTACTGAGTATTTTACACAGCCTGGTGGCTCATGATCAGAGAAGGACACCAGGTATGTGTGCATGTGTGCCCCAAATCCTGAGAGAAGAGTGGCATAGAAGGGAGATTGTGGTGTGGCTATCCCTCTGGGGAATGAGTCTCACTTTCCCTCTCTTTCTCCCCCTCTCTCTGGCAAGCATACTCACCTTATTGCAAAACAAACAGGCCAGGGAAGGAAAGACCTCTCATCCCAGCCTTCTCAGTAGGAGGAGAAACAATGCTTTAGCAGATGGCTTTTCCTGGCCCCTTCTAGCCACTGCCTTATTTGGTTCCTCCTCCATGGCAGGTGGAGAAGAGTTAAGTCTTCTCCAGGCTAGAGCTTCCCCAAGATACACAGTCCAGGGAGGAGTGAGGCTCTCGGTCTTTTCCCATTCAAGTCCCGTATGGTTTCCCTGGGGCGGCTTCATCCTCGATGCCCCCTCGTGCTCTGGCCTTTGTCTTGCTGTAATCTAATCCCCCAAAACCTCCAGTCATCATTAAGAACGTTCCCACTGGTCAGAAAGTGCCCCTTGAGCCTCCCCTTAGAGCAGCTGTCATATCGGAGCAGCATCTGCTTTCTGACAAGCTTGAAGATGGGATGAAGGAAGTCACTTAGCGGAAGCGATATCGCAAGCAACCTTTGGGACTGTGTTCAGTATGCTAGGAGTTGAGTGGCCTGACAGCTTGGAGGGCGGGACGGAGTGGAAGGAGACGTCCTTTAGGATGGACAGGATCGGACAGGATCTTCCCGGTCTCGGCCCTGTGGCCCAGGCAGGGTCCTGATGCTGGAATGGCTGCCTCATTAGCTCCAGCCTCTTTTCTAGGCAGGGAAACAGAACAAAGCAAAATGTTTGGTGTGTTTTAAACAGACGCTGCAGCCAGTACGCCCAGCAGATGGAAGGGGAGAGACCCGTCCCGAGAGATTCGCGTTGCGCCATTTCTCTTGCCTTGAGCCTCTCGGATACTGGCCACCCAGCCCCGCCTGCCCGCCTCCTCTCTGACCTAACTCCACTAATGCTCAACCTCCTCTTGCTGCTCTCTGGATGGTTTCTCTCCAGGCCTTTCTGGTTTTAGTATTTATTACACTTTCTCACTCTGCTTTTTCTTTCCCTGGAGCTGTTTCTCCTCGAATCTTTTCATCTCTTGGAATCTATTTGTGTCCACTCTACCAAGTGCACATCTCCATCTACTGCTTCTTGGCTGATTCTCTCATGGCTTCTCATTTGTCTCCTTGCCCCCACCTTTCCACGGCCTGCCTGGGGACAACCCAGCCCCACCTGGGCTCATGTGCAGTTGTGGAGGCAAGAGAGGCTGCTCATCTCAGTGCTGGACACCGGAGCCAGTGGTAAAGCAGTCTGAGCTCAGCTGCCAGTGATCAGCACAGCCAGGGACCTGTGCTCGTGGGCTGCTTGGACAGCACCGGCAGAAGGTTCCTTCTAGCAGGGAAAGCCTGAGAACTTCAGAGGACAGTGTGGCCTCTTTCCACCCTCTACACAGAGACCATTTATAAGGCTTCAGAGTAACTTTAAGAATATATGAGGGGCTGGCAAGTGGCATGGTAGTTAAGGGTGCTCAACTCCCACGTGGCTGACTGTGGTTCATGCCCTGGACCTGGCAGCTTGCTTTCTCTCTCTCTCTCTTTCACTCTGTCCCTCTCTGGTCAAATTTAAATAAATAAATAAATAAATAAAGCTAAATAAAATAATTCTTAAAAAAAAAAAAAAAGAATATTTGAACTGGGCCATCAGGTGGCATGGTGATTAGGGAGCTGGATTCCCACATGGCCAATCATGGTTTGAATCCCAGACTTGACAACTTGCCTTCTCACTTTCCTTCTCTCTTTCTGTCTCTCTCAGGTGAGCACATGCAAACTATAGCAAAAATTTAAAAATGATAATAATAAATAAAATAATTTTTAAAAAAAAAACAGCAGAGGGTGAGAGATAGGGAATCAAGGATGGCAAAAAAAATCAGCAAAATATACAGGAAACAAGAAATGGAAATTATTTGTTGATGATAACACATATGTTGATGTGCTTGACTGAGTCAATATACAGTGTATTCTGAATGGGACATCTCATTTCGTATGTTGTAATGATGTATAGTGGATGAATAAAATTAATAAAAAAAAAGTCTCCCAAATAAGAAAAGCCCAGGTCCTTAGGACTTCACTTCTGAATTCTACAAAACTTTTTAAGAAGTGCTAACCCCCATTCTACCTCAAAAAAAAAAAAAAAAAAAAAAGATTTAAAAAAGAAGAATATTTGAACTTGGATCTCAGAATTCCCAGTAAGAGATAATGCAAAGGAAGGGAGCTAAATCTAATTACTTTTTTAAGAATTATTTATTTCACTACATTTGTTATTATTATTATTATTTTAAAATTTGACCAGAGAGAGAGAGAGAGAAAGGGAAAGTGAGAAAGCAAGTTGCCTGGTCTGGGACTTGAACCATGGTTGGCCATGCAGGAATCCAGCGCCTTTAACCATCATACCACCTGCCGGTCCCCTAAATCTAATTATGAATGGGGCCACTGACTGTGTTGAACCTGGAAAGGAACAGAGGGTGGGAATGTGAATGAAGGGTAGACGAACCTCCTGAACAGTCACAGTTGTGAGGCAGGCGACAGCTCCAGGCTGGAAATGGACCTCAACAATGGTGGCTGTTCCCTGGCGGTGTGGGAGGGCAATAGGAAGTCACACAGATAAGCCACAGGAGGAAGGGTCAGAGAATTCGAGGGGCTGGAGGGAAGACAGTGTAGCGGTGCTAGGGCACCACCCATCCAAGGTTATAATCAGAGAGGGAGGAGAAGAGCAGGTGGATGCTACATGTCAGTGAGGGACAGCTGATGAGCAGCTGGTACTGGGGAGAAAACCGGGGCGGTGCCACCTGTCAGAGGTGCTGCAGCCAGCTCCACCACGTAGAAGCAAGCAGCAGGGGTGAGGCAGGACAAAAGAGCTCCTCAAAGACCCTTCTTCCCAGTCATCACTGCCCCCTTTATTCTTTTTTTATGTTCCTGTCCTGGTGTTAGGTTAGTTGCAGAAAACAAACCCCAAAATTCAGCCTGTCTTTGAAAGGGAAACAAGGTCTGGAGAACTGCAGGCTGCATGCACTCACTTCCCCTTTGCTGGATTCTTAGATCTCTGCCCATCTGGTGGCTGGCGCCACCAGAGCCAGAGAGCAACCCTTACTGGAACACCCTGAATGGGGTCCCTGTACAGCTCAACAGTCCACAAGAGTGCCAGTGGCCAGGGCAGCCGGCAGTGGGTGTGAGCCCATAGAATCCTCCGAGCCCGTGGGCAGCCAGAGGGAGACCGTAGGCAGCCAGAGGGAGGCTGTGGGCCAGCCCAGCTGGAGAGCTGCAGCTGGTCTCAGGCAGGACCTGGTGGGAAGGGGGTGGCTTCCAGTGTGTGGTTCCAGCTCTAGCACTGGGCGTCTCTCCCCTAGGAACTGTGTAAGGAAGGCCCATTGCAGACGAGAGAGGAAGGAGAGCTTTTCTCTGCTTAAATTTTTTTTTCCCCTTAGGTAGGAAGATAATAAATGCATGTGGCAAAAAATCCAATAGGTACAAAAAGATTTACAGTGAAATCTTCCCTCCTACTCTTGTTCTCCCCAAGTGCCCCTCCTTGGAGGATCCCCAGGTGTTCCGATTTTTTGCACATTTTTCCAACTTCTTTTTAGATTTGCTGTTATCCAGAAATTTGCAGCATCTCAACCAACTGGAGTATTTTAAGTTGTTTTGATGAATAAATGTGTGTGTAGTGTGTGTGTGTGTGTGTGTGTGTGTGTAGGGGAAATCAAATGATAATAAAGAAAATTATATCCCAGTTTATTACCAGTAATTTTTGTTGGGATAGAATATTGTTTAATGTGACCAGCAGATGGCATAACAGTTATGTTGCTGGACTCCCACATAGTTGACCGTGGTTTGAGTCTCAGGCCCAACGACTTAAAACTCATGCTGAGCATATGTGCGTGAGTGCCCAAAATTCCAAGAGGAGAATGGAGGAGAAGGGATTGCAGTGTGGCCATTCCCTTTGGGGGTGACTTCTCGCTTTCTGTCTCTGTCTCTCCAGTGAGTGCACGTACCCTATAACAAAAATCTCTAAAAAAAATAAAAATAAAAAAGGTTTAAAATGTTCAAGTAAGTAAATAGAATCCTAAAATGCCAGCACTATTTAATTTGTATGTGTGTGTGTTTTGAGCGGCTGATGCTATAGGGCATCTGCGCTCGCCAGAAAGACAGAGTAAGACAGAGAGACTGAAAGTGAGAAATCATCCCCCGGGGGGATAGCACACCGCAATCCCTTCTCCTCCAGGGATCTTGGGCACACATGCATATGCACCCGGCGTGAGTTTAAGCCATTGAGTCCAGGACTTGAACCGTGGTTGACTACATGGGAGTCCAGCCACAAAGCCACTATGCCAACTGCTGGTCCCAATGCTAGCACTAGAAAGGGACTTCCAAATATGTTTTTATGAGAAGCCCTCATTTTAAACATGAGGAAGAGCCAGACAAGTGAATTTCCAAGGTGCTGCAGCCAGCTGATGGCATGCCTGTGACTCAAAGCCAATTTCCTGCCTCCCAACTGTCCTAGGTCCCCCCAAGAACATACTTAATACTCCATCTTTAGGGAGTGGCCTTTGTAAAGACATGTGATTCAGACACATGATTAGACATGGAT
Source organism: Tupaia belangeri chinensis (assembly GCF_000334495.1). Taxonomy (NCBI): domain Eukaryota; kingdom Metazoa; phylum Chordata; class Mammalia; order Scandentia; family Tupaiidae; genus Tupaia; species Tupaia belangeri. The sequence continues at coordinate 745,406 of NW_006209531.1, read as the reverse complement.
TTAGACATTTCCTTCAGTGGATACAAACATGGTGAAAAAAGTGAGTAATTCCAGGAAAACCCTGGAGTCAAATTCCAGTGGAAAAATAGTGTGTGTACACACACATATGCACGCAAAGACGGCAGAAGACAGAAGACGACAGCGAACAGTCTATTGTCCATCTGTCCTGCTGGGCCCCAGGCTGAGGTTCTGGCCAGGCAGAGGCTGTGAGAGGCAGTGCAGTGTCACCTCTCTGCTGAAAAACTGCACCCCTCAGCCCTCACATCCCTGGGCTGGAGACAGAGGCAGGTATTTTCTTTTTTTTTTTGGAGAGGTTTTCACTATAGGGCGCGTGCGCTCGCCAGACAGACAGAGAGAGATAGAGAGACAGAAAGTGAGAAATCACCCCCCAGGGGGGATGGCCACGCCACAATCTCTTCTCCTCCATTCTCCTCTCAGGATCTTGGGCACGCACGCACACACGCCCAGCGTGAGTTTAAGCCACCGGGTCTGGGACGCAAACCGCGGTTGGCTACGTGGGAGTCCAGCAACATAGCCATTACGCTAACTGCTGGTCCCGGTATTTTCTTATCAGGCAGGTGAGAACTAAACCAGACTGGAGGGTGACCTGCTGTAGCCGTGGGGGCAAGGATGACAAAGGAGAGGGGAAGATGTGCCTGACTGTGCCACTACGAAGCTCTGCCCCAACAGTTGGTCACAAGTAATGACTGACAGCTCAGCTTCTGCCTACCCAGAGGAAACTCTCCAGGATTTATGTGCTGATAAAATGGCAGGATGGTTTTTTTAAAAAAATTCCCCCTGCTCTGGCACCAGCTCCAGACACTGAACAACTCCAGAGTCCAAGGCAGATTGATGGGCCCTTTGATGGCTTCAGAGGGAGGCTTCAGTGAGAGGGGACATGTACAACTAGAAACACTAACTGTGAAAACCCTCAATTGCTTTGAAATGGTAAATTTCCAGGCATGGTGGATCTGATGGTACATGCCTTCTGCACTAACAGCTTTTTCTTCCTGTTCAATTATTTTGACTGGTAAGGGAATAGAAATTATACTTCAAACTATATCGATGGGTATTTTCAGCCTGGCTGAGAGCTTGAAAATATGTACCAATCCTGGGAACATTTTCTTAATTTTTTGCTTCCCAGTTTCACAAGAAAAATGAAGGTATTGATTATAGGCACCATACGATTGAAGGAAATGGAGGACCAGGGTCTCTTCTCAATTCAAATTCTCCCTGGTCTGATTCCCTGGCCACTTCGATATTGAACCAAATTTTGTTCAAGCTTGAGGTCTAGGAGTTCATCCTGACAGGTACCAGAAGTCATTGATAAAGAAATAAGTATTTTATTTTTAGAATTATTTATTTAATTTTACTTATTCATTCATTTATTTTAATTTGACCAGAGAGAGAGACACAGAGAAAGAGAGAGAGAAAGTGAGAAAGCAAGCCGCCAGCTCCAGGACTCGAACCATGGTTGGTCATATGGGAGTGTCACCTGGTGGTCCCAAGAAATGAGTATTCTTAAGGGCCTGGATCCAGGGCATCTGATAGCAGCAGAAAAAAATGTGAATTCTCTGTCTCTTCATCTTTCCAAGAAGGATCCAGAAGCCCTAAGCTCCGATGCACATGGCCCCTCCCTTTCCCGGGTGTGGGTACCTGGGTAATTGCCCAGCAGCATCCTCACCCCAGTTGTGTTTCTGGTTTTCTCATCTGTGTCTGACTGGCCCCATTCACCTCCTCCTGAGTCCAGACCTCAGTTTACAAAGGCCTTCCTGTACTGATCACAAACTCAAGTTCAGCTGAATAGGCCTGCCCAGTCTGCTCCTCTGCCGTGTGCTCTTATTTCAGTTAACGGTTACCTTACCAAATCACTTATCTCCGGAGCGAGAAATCTCTGTCATTCTCAAATCCTTCCTCTCACATCCACCTCCAGCTGATCATCAAGCCCGGTAAGTCTCCCCTCCCTCTCCTGTCCCACTGTTCCTACCTGAATTCAGGCCCACAGCATTACTTGCGTGGATGGCTGCAGTGTTATCATGGTTTTCTAGTCTCCAGCCTCCTCACTAAAATTTAAAACAGATCATGTTACTCTCTGTTTGGAAATTTGGGATAGTTCTCCTTGGCTTACCAGAATAAGTCCACATTCCTTACAAAGGCATGGAAGATGTCTGTTAACTGCCCATGTCTACGCCTTTAACCTCAGGTTCATCACCATCCTCTACATTGCACCCCAACCACAAACCAGACAACTCACCAGTGACCTCTCTTTGCCCCAATTCCCAGAATGCCCTTCCAGACCTTCCCCACCTGCATATGCGCCTCCTCAGCTCTCAAGTGACTTACGGCCTGTGACGATGCCCTCTCTATGCTCCCATAGAGCTCTAATATGTCTTCTTGTGATGCCTTCTATATATTTCCTTATTGTCAGTTACTGGGCTTCTCAGAGGCTGGAACCAGATTTTGTTCATTGTTGTATCCCCAATACCTAGAAGTTTCTGGCATGTAGGTGTTGAAGGAAAGCAAGGAAGGGGCTAGAAATACCCCTTCACAGGGCCAGCAGTTAGCGTAATGGCTATGTTGCTGGACTTCCATTAGTCGACTGCGAATCAAGTCCCGGACCTGGTGGCTTAAACTCATGCCGGGCACGTGTGCGTGTGTTCCTAGGATCCCAAGAGAATGGAGGAGAAAGGATTGTGGTGTGGCCATCCCCCCTGGGGGGCGATTTCTTGCTTTCTGCCTCTCTGTCTCTCTCTGTCTTTCTGGCGAGCGCACGCGCCCTATAGCAAAACCTCTCAAAAAAAAAAAAAAAAAAAAAAGAGAGAGAAAAGAAATACCCCTCACACACCATAATGGGCACTAGCTTTACAGTGTGAGTGGGTCTTGGGCATTTTCAATGGACAGAATGGGGAGTGTCAGCAGCCTAGAGACTCTTCTTTTACTCTGCACAGATATTTAGCGAGTGCTGCCAAGATGCCCAGTATGAGCTAGGAACTCATGACACACAAAAGAAGGCTGCCAGGCCCTGCTGAGAGGAACTCCCATTCAAGGAGAAGAGACAGACATGGGGTGGGCACCAGACTGGCATCTTAGTGGGCCATCTGGTCTACCCCAAGGATCTTCACCGCTCTACTGTACAAAGGCGGTGAAGGAGAAGGGGTGAAGGAGATGGGGAGTTCAGTGAGGCCTTGGAAAGGACTCTGCCTCTGGGACCAATTCTGCTGACCAGTTGGCTCTATTTATGCATTTCTCCTTTGTATGAATTCCTTGCTGATAATAAAAGCATTCGACACACTTCTAATTAGTCTGCAGCCTCTGCAGTCCTATTATTCCCAGATGTAACAGCTGGGTCATTTCATGATCCATGATAACATTTGTTGTAATTCCTGCAGTTGTCCAGCAGAATCTGGGTCATTTCTTCTTTGACTTCTGATGGGACCACAATGGACTTTTTCACCCCTTCATCCTCCCAGGATTGGGGGAGGGAGTCAGCTCCTCTGGGGGAAGCACCATCAGGGGACAGTACCACTACACTGGCCTACCCTGACTCTAGAGAGTTGCCCCCTTTCTCTGGGCTCTAGTCCTGTCCCATCTCACAAGGGCATGGTTCACAGAGTAACCCTATATTTCTTCCTTCCCCTCATTTCCTTCCCTTCTGTCAATAAAGATTTAATTAGCAGGGACCAGCAGGTGGTGTGGTGGTTAAAGCACTGGACACTCCCACATGGCCAACCAAGGTTCAAGTCCCGGACCTGGTTGCTTGCTTTCTCACTCTCTTTCTCTCTCTCTCTCTCTCTTTGTGTGTGCATGTGTCTCTCTCTGGTCAAATTAAAATATAAGAATGAATAAATAAAATAAATAATTCTTTGGGGAAAAAAAGATGTAATTAGCATGTACCATGTGTCACCATTATCAGCACTGTTCTGAGCATTGGGGAACTGGCAAACAAACATGTAAGAACCCCTGCCCTCAGGCAGCTTATGCTCCGTGGCAGAGACTTAAAAATAAGAAGCCAGGGGTTGTCAGATACATAGCAAGAGGAGGAGGATTGATGATCAGCAAGTTTCTTTAGAAACTTAACTTATAAATGTCATTTCCTTAGAGACAGTCAGTGCACTGAGTGCAGTCAGCTGGGAATGGGTGGCATTTGTGCCACTTGCTGGCTGGTGATCTCTGCAGGCATCAGTCTCCTCATCTGTGAAATGGGATTACAGAGCCCTCCTCACAGGGTCATTGAGCATTTGAGATCGTGTATCAGCACAGTAACACGTTCCAGTCACCATCCCTGCCTTCTTTTCTGCTTAGAGCAGACACAGGAAATGGGGCAGGGGGATCAGTGAGGTCCCCTCACTCACCTTCCCAGCCACTGCTGCAGCTGCAGACAGGGCAAGAGGCTTCTGAGCTGGCCTAGGGGCTCAAGGGTAACAGACATGGAGAAGCTGGAGAAACTGGAGAAGCTGGGATCCGGCTCTTTGCCTCTTGTTTGCTCAGCAGAGGCTCTGCAAGAGGTCGCCACCCGCCTGTGGATCAGGACAGTCTGTCTTTGTGGGACCCTAGGCGTGGCTGGGTTGGCAGCAATGCCAAGCAATCCCCCACATGTGTCCTGGGTAGGTATTTCAGGAGTCCCTCTGACCCCCAGTAGGCACCAGTAGTGCCGATGGTAGAGGGCCTACAGGAGACTGGGTGGTTCCCAGGCGCTGGATTTTACATGCTTGATTTTGTCCTACCTTTCCCAACAACGCTGCAAATTAAGGCCTGCCCATGCCCCTATTTTACAGTTGGGGAAACTGAGGTTAAGAATTTGCCCACGTCACTCTCCTAACATATGACAGACTTCAGGTTAATAGTATTAGAATTCAGGTTGTCAACTCCAGACCAGGGTCACTAGGCTGTACCCTTTCTCCCTTCTGTCACCCACTGCTTCCCTCCCCAAAACCTCCACAACAAAGGCACAGGGAGCAAAGAGCTCCCAGTGGCCTCTGGAGTCCCAGGGTCACGTGACACTGTCCCACTTACCCCAAGTGTGGGCTCAGCCAGCCTTAAAAGAGGGAAATGCCTGGGCGTGGGAGGAAGATTCCCGAGGAACTGAAGTCCAACATAGAACAGTCCAACAGAAGGGACCCTAGAGGGCACCTGGCATCCTTTTACAGAGCAGAAACAGGAGGTGGAGTGAAGTCCTTCAAACAGAACTTCTGGCAAAAGAGGCCTATTCCCCGTCTTTCCCCTGCTGACCTGAGAGCACGTGTGCAAACGGGGCACCAGCAGGCAGTTCCCTTCCATGCTCCTAGTTGACTGGAGATGCCTGGGGAGCCTGATCCTAGGGAGCAGGGTCTTCCCTGGCCTCCCACAGGTGATGTGACCACTGGATCTGCCCCACCCGCTTCCTGTGGAACTAGGCAGCGGCTTAGCCCCAGTTCTCATTAAACCCCACATGCAAATGAGCGAGGCTGGCCTGCTGCTCCAGTGCCCCTATTGTGTGACTGCCACACAGCTCAGGCCTCAGACCCCCTGCTGCTTCTGTAGATCCTTTGTGCATTCGCTTCTTTCTAGGGTCACCTTCCAGGCTGGGCCAGGACTTGTCTAGGTAGCCCTGTGACTAGTCTTCCGAGTGAGGGGAAAGCCATTGCAGTGATGACCCTGGGTTTTCTGCAGCGAAAAGTCAGCTAGGGTTTTCTTCACTTCGACAGAAGTATGTTGAGCGGCTCTTACATGCATGGTTTAGCCTGGAGGGCTGGAGGACCGGTGACACATCACCTGATTTCACTTCTGGGCCCTGGAGGAGTGCTGAGGGGGTGGACGCAGGGGCTGTGACCTCACTGTTTGTCTGACCCCCCAGGCAGCTTCTCTGGGAAGCCTGACCCTATCTGGGCCTTCAGAGGAGGTGCCGACAGACAGCAAACCGCACCTGAGTGGAGACTCACCCAGCCTGGCCAACCTCAACTCCCACCAGATCCTTCCCAGCACCCTTTCCCCCTTCCTTCCCCAGCCCCACCCCACCTCCCCCAATGCCAGACAGCCTTCTCCCTCCACACGTCCAGTATTTTCACCCTCTGGCCCTTTGCTCTGGCTCTTCCTGGGCTATTCCCACAGCAGGTACCCTGCCTTCCCTGCTTCTTAAGGATTTATTGGAAGATTTATCTGTGTCTCTCTGAGAAGCCTTCCCAAAGACCACCCGGCAGTGAATTATTTTCCCCTGTGATCCCTACTTCCTTATTTCACTTGTATTCTGCAGCGTCTGCTCTGTGCCCCGGACGATGAGGGGACCCTAAAACTCAGCTAGCCCACTTCGCCCCCGCCCGGAGTGAGTGCAGTCCACGCCAGATTCTCAATGTGTCCAGGACTGGGCGGAAACTCACTGATGTCCGCGTCCTCATCTCTCACTACGTGTTTTGCACTTTGTCAGAAAGTGTCAGATGGAGACGTGGCTTCTGGGCTTTGCCCGCTAACTAGCCCTGGGGCCTCTGAGGACCGTCCGGCATCTCTGCTCTCCCTTCTTCCCGAGGAAATGGTGATGACGATACCTCAGGGTTGTACAGGAGGCAATGGGGAGGGGGTGGAGGGGCGCATCATGAAATCTGGGAGTCCCAGGCCAGTGAAAGACTTGAGGTGGTGGTACCCCCATTCTCCTCGCACCGGCTGGGAGGCAGGTCGCGTCCCCTAGCGCTCCCCGACTTTTTTTTGACTGTCAAGAGCCCCAGCCTCCAATGCCTCCTCCGGGCGGGCCCTCGGGGGCTCAGAATCCGAGGCCGCGGAGGATTCCAGAGCAACCTCAGGACCCCCTCCCCCAGCCGCCCCTTCCCAAGGACTCTCAAACACACCTTGAACCCCGCGCCAGAGCGCAGTTCAGAGCACCGCCCGGAACTGCAGCTCAGCAGCGCGGGCGCGGGCCCGGGTCGGGGGTCGCGCATCTCCAGCGGGTGAATCAGGGCCGCTCGGCCTAGGGGTGGGTGTGGGTAGGCGGGACCGACCAGGGCCGCGCGGGGGCAGCC
>NW_006209531.1:709793-738122 GCF_000334495.1 Tupaia belangeri chinensis | reverse complement strand
AAACAGCTGGGGCTGCCCGCGCCCCCGCTCCGGCCCGGAGAGCACGCCGGTCCCGGCCCCCACCCCGGGCGCCCGTCCGCCCACCATGAGGAAGATCCGCGCCAATGCCATCGCCATCCTGACCGTAGCCTGGATCCTGGGCACTTTCTACTACTTATGGCAGGACAACCGATTGTTATGACAACCTCTCCGGGCCTGCCTGGGGAGCAAGGATGAAGGGAGGGTGACAGCGAGTGGGGGGCTGGGAGAAAGTGCTGCAAGTTTGGTGGGCCCCGCGTGTGCTCGCGCCTGGGAACGTGGCGGCTCTCCAGGCGCTGAGCTGCCTGGGCGGGGGGCTGGGGGCTGCGAGCTCCTCGCCCGCCGGGTGAAGGCGGCTGGACCTAGCGCGCAGAGCGGCGGTGAGAGCCGCTTGCAGCTGAGCGCGTAGGTGGCGACGGGGCGCACCCCCTCTCCAGCCTCCTAGGGCAAAGGACGTCGGGTGGCGGCGTGGGTAGGGAAGTGTCGCTAGGCGCTACGCCTGGCCTCGCGCCCACTTCTGAACTCGGGCCAACTTGAACCTGCTAGTTCCCTGGGTCGAGGAAAGGTCTCTTCCTGTACGCGTCCCTCACCTCCGACATTAGGGTCCACCACCATCGGTGAGTGGGCAGCGTGTGCGCCCGACTCGGCGATTCCCTCTCAGGAGGTCGGCCCCGCGAAGTGTAAGCGAGCCGGGAAACAAAGGCGATGTTACAGTGGGGGCCTCAGCGGAGCTGCCGGGGCCCTTGGTGCTCTAGGGACCCAGATGGGGGCGTGCGGAGCCCTAGCCGCCCTGCAGGGGGCGTTCCTATCCCCGCCTTCACTCGGGCTCCCGGTGACAGCTCTACGTGGCCAGCCTGGGGCACCTGTTGAGGCGGGTGGCTCTGGGACCTGCCGTGCGGAGGGCGCGCTCTGGCCGGCGCTTTCCTCCGATGCGGACCCGTGGGCGCTAGCTTTGGGCAACTCTCCCGACACAACCGACCGCCTAGCGGGGCCAGCCAGGTCTGACCAGGACTATGAGGAGCGAGAGCAAAGAGGGGGGCAGGGGTAGGAGTGTGGAGTCAGTGGCAATTTTCACTGGAAAATCTGGGCCTGAAGGAGGAGGGATGAAGAGCTCGGTGGAGAGATGCAGGGTTGGAGGGCACAGGCTCGTGTAAGAATACTAACCTCAATCAGTTCTGAACCGTAGGAACATGCGGAGGGTCAGCGTGATTGCGCCCTCATACCAACCCTGCCGCAGATTCAGTGCCTCCTTACTCAACTGGGAAGAATGAAAAGTCCCCTGCAAAAGAATGATTATTTCCTGACTTTGCCTGGAGAGACACTGGTGAGGGGGGGAAGCTGGGTTTCTCCCTAGGCCCCAGTCCGTGGGAACTCTTGCAAAACAAGCCTGATTAGAAGTGTGCCCTTCTGGGCTGTGGGTCCTGTCCCTAGGACACTGTTTCCAGAGCACTTAGTGATGTTTGAACCAAAAGACTAATGAGGCAAAGTATTCTGTGCTAAGGGACCCCCCCCCCCCCAGCAGTAGGGAGATCTAGGTGGACTGACAGGTTGCAGCTGGAACTAGTCAAACAGTAGTGGTCCCTAGACCCCAGGGAGCTCCCACACTAGAACCAGAGATGCTCACATTCTTGCTCCGGAGAGGATCAGCCCTGGTCTCAGGGAAGGCAGGGTCGGACAGGTGTCTGGTGTCTGGTGAAGTGATAGGAGGAGGGTCTGAGCTGGAAGGGGAGGAGAAGAGGGAAAGGAGCATAGGGAAAATGCTGCTTCAGAGCCTTAAGCTCTGACCTTGCGACCTTGCTGGTCTACCTTTTCCCTGCTCCTCCTGTGCCTTGCCGGGTCTGCCCCCCCCCCCCCGCCCTTGTGTGTGTGTGTGTGTGTGTGTGTGTGTGTGTGTTGGGGACAGGCCTGCTACTCAGAGTAAGAGTGAGGGGACACTCCTGGAAGGAAGCAAAGGACTTCTCTGGACACCTAGGAGCACGGCCAGCTCCCTCTCTGTCTTATGCTCCAGCCCCGGCTGTCTGCACCACTAGCACTGGTCCTCAGTCACTCACTGCCTCCAACACTGCCTCGTGTTGTAGTCCTATCTTCACGTTATTTCACCTCCATAGAATAATAGCCAAATGGAGCTATGCCTGCAGGGACCGGGCTGGAAGTTTCTTGTGTCCCCACATTGATGCACACAGCAAGACTTAACAAGTGCTTCTTAAAGGAGTGAAATAGGAATTTGTCCATTTCTGGGAACAGTCAATGGCCCAAGCTTCACATCTCCTTAATATTTTCTTCTTAGGTCCATCCCGACTGTAAGTAAGGAGGTGGGAGAATGTGTGCTCAGCTTTTCCCGGAGTTGAGCTCTTTGTTCAACTTAAAAGGAGGCAGGTGCAGCTGAGGATTTGCTTTCTCCCTGAAATTTGTGGTAACCACTCTCGGCTTTGCCATTCTAAAACATTTCTCTGTCTAGTTGGGCCAGGATGCTGCGTGTGGATTTTCAGATTCTTAGGGAATGATGTGGCCAGCCCTGCTGTCAGAGGCTGAGCAAATTCAGACAGGCGTCATCATCACTCCCTGGGGAATCAGAGAGCTGAACTGGGAAAGGGAGGGTCTGCGTGAGAGTCTGGGCCAGGAGGCAGCTCTGCCTTCACAATGCCAGCCTATTCGAAGCCAGCCAAGTTGCTTCTGGACCTTGGAGACTCTGGTTTGGCATTGCGGCCTATCGACATGGCAACCGTAAGGCCAGATTACCCAGGGAGGTCCTGATTTTTAATATTCACTTCTGCTGTGAGCCCATGTGTCACAAATTTTGATGTGAAACATTTGGATACAGAATCTGTAAAACTAAAAGGAGACTTTATCTTTATGTGGCTGCTTAAGATGTATGTGATATTTCCATACTGTACTTTATGGGCAAGGTTGGGGGACTTTTTAGGGACTTCCCTCTGAATGTATATTTTTGCATGAAGGCACAGGATGACAGCTAAACCAGAAGGCAGAGTAGACATGGCTGGCCTTGAGTCGTCAGGCCTCACGATTTGGGAGAACATTTAGGATTGTTTGATTTGGGACTCATGTTTTCCATATGCCAGTTCTCTAACAGGCATAGGTGGGAGGGTAAGTTGCTACATGGAATTTTGCTTTACTTTTTCTTTTTTTAAAAAAAGAGGTTTTAGGGAGAGGGTATTTTTAAATTTTTAATTTGCTATAGGAGGGAACAGCAGATGGCATAGAGGTTACGTTGCTGGACTTTCAGATGGTTGACCGTGGTTTGAGTCCCAGACCCAGTGACTGACTTCAAAGTCATGCCAGTGTGTGTGTGTGCATGCCCAAGATTCTGGGAGGGGAATGAAGAAGGGATTATGGTGTGGCCATTCCCCCTGGGGGGTGATTTCTCACTTTTCCTCTCACTGTCTCTGTCTCTGTCTCTCTCTCTCTTGCTAGCGAGCACATGTGCCCTAAGGCAAAAATCTCTCTTAAATTAAAAAGAAGAAATTTACTATAGGGGCCATGTGCTCACTGGAGAAAGACAAAGAGAAAGAAAGAGACAGAGGGGGAGAGAAAATAAGGAAGCACTCCCCAGAGTAGATGGCCATGCCACAATCCTTTCTCCATTTTCCTCTTGGGGTTTTGGGTATGCACACACATAAACCCAGTGTGTTTTTTAAGCTGATGGGCCCAGGACTTGAGCCATGCAGTCAGCTTTGTGGATCCCGCTGCCTTAATCACCATGCCACCTACCTGGCCCGAGAAAGGGCATTATTTTTTTTAAAGTGTATTTATTTATTTCATGAACAAGAGAGGCCAGGGGACAGAAAGAGAGAGGCAGAGAGACAGAATCTCCAACAGGATCTTGATACTGTGATCAGCCTCCGGCCTCAGCCAGTCCCCGATCATGGGCACATGTATGCTCTGCATACTTAGGGAGGTCTCTGGATGCAAACCCAGAACCTCCTCATGTGGGTCAGCCTTGCAGAGCATCACCATCTTGTCCCCTCACTTTACATGTTCAAAAAGACTATCATGGTGCATATCTTTATTTATTTATTGAGAGAGGGAGAGTGACAGAGACCCTCAGCAGGGTTCTCATGCCAGCCTGGGGTTCTCACTCCCAGCCTCAGTGGGCCCAGGTCCCGGGCGGGCACATGCACCTGGTAAACTTAGGGAGACCTCAGAATGCCAGCCTAGGACCTTCCCCATGTGGGGCCATGTGCATCATTGCTGCACCACCACCGCCTGGCCACGATGATGGACATTTTCAGCATGAGTGACAGCAGTATCCTATGTACAACCGTGACAGATTTCGACAAAAGTTTTTTTTGAGAGGTTTTTCCTATAGGGCATGTGTGCTTGCCAGAGACACAGAAAGCAAGAAATCACCCCTCCGGTGGGGGGTATGGCACACAGCAATCCCTTCTCCTCCATTCTCCTCTTGGAATTTTGGGCATGCATGTACACGTGCCTGGCGTGGGTTTTAAGCCACTGGACCCGGGACTCGAACCGTGGTCGACTATGTGGGAGTCCAGTGACATAACCATTATGCCATCTGCTGGTCCCCTTGGCAAAGCTTTTCTAAACTGGAGTTTTTTATCCTGAAATTGGGATACTGCTGTGTGACCATGGACAAAATACTTACTGAGATTGAAGGTTTATTCCCTGTCTGCTTCTTTTTTTTTTTTTTTTTGGAGAGATTTTCACTGTAGGGCGCTTGCGCTCGCCAGACAGACAGAGAGAGACATAGAGACAGAAAGCGAGAAATCACCCCCCAGGGGGGATGGTCACGCCGCAATCCCTTCTCCTCCATTCTCCTCTCGGGATCTTGGGCACGCACGCACACGCGCCCGGCGTGAGTTTTTTTTTTTAAGCCACCGGGTCCGGGAAACGAACCGCGGTTGACTACGTGGGAGTCCAGCGACATAGCCATTACGCTAACTGCTGGTTCCCCCTGTCTGCTTCTTGAGCACACCTGAAGCATCTTCCCCATGAAGAGCAGGGCCAAGACCCAGCCAGACTTGGTTTCTTTGTGTGTTAAATTTGGGTTAAATACGAGGTTTGTGATTCTCTAAACAAATAAATAGCTTTATGGGAGTTTTCCTGAAGGGGTTACTAGGTTTGTGCTATGAACTTTCTCCCTGCCAGGGAAAATCCACTGTAACCCCGTAGGCCTTGCAGTGGTCCCCCCCCAACCTATCAGAAAGGGTCACAGATGATAGCTTTTCTGGCTCTGTTCTCTGAGAGCTGAGGCTTCCATAAGATCTGGATGCATTTATATTTTATTTATAATGTGTGCATTTTGGAACTGTGGGAATATGATTTGCCTAACTGACAGAAAATGGTTTTGTATTTAATATGTCTACACCACACGTGAGAGAGAGGGCGGTGAGGGAGAAGCGCAAACACCCACAATTCCCTTTACCAAACTGTTCCAATTTAAAGGGCCTGATTTCCTGTCAGTGGAATCTGTTCTTGGGCCACTTTGAGACCTGCCATTGGGACATGGGGACAACCCAGAGGCACCCAAGATTGGTGGGGGCCCTGACATCCCAAGAGTCCCTTCCGAGGAGGCCAGAGGCCTGAGGGCACAAGATTGCTTTAGGGTGCTGCTTGTTCTCCATTCATTCTGCACTGTGACAGCGGTTCCTCCACCCGCTGCTCAAGGGCTCTGGGAGTGTGGCTGCCTTCTCTGGTGACTGCGTTTGTTGGCTTTGCAGTAGAAGAAGCCCTTGGGTCTGGAAATGCCATTTAAGGTAGCCATGGAGGGGACACTGATAGGCCAGGCTAGGCCAAGTTGCCCAGGGGACCATCTTACTGAAATGGAGGAGCTGCCCCAGGTCAGAGGGGAACCTGTAGCTGAGCTGTTCATTACAGTTGCGAGATTGAAGGTTTATTCCCTGTCTGCTTCTTGAGCAGACCTGAAGCACCTTCCCCGTGAAGAGCAGGGCCAAGACCCAGCCGGGCTAAGCAGATATAAGACCCATCTCTCCTGGAAAGGAGCAGGGGAGCCGAGCTTTCAGACGTAAGTCAAAGGACGATTACATCTGCAAAAAGGTCAGTTCACTTAATTGGACAGTGCTTGCCCGGTGCAGTCCCAGACTCCCACAGCCCACCCTGAAAGCAGTTTTAAGTGGCTGAGTCCCTCTCCCCAAGTGCTTGTAGCCTTTGATCTCTGCCTGTCTAGCCTCTGTAATGACTGACTACTCTATCATACTCATGAGGGCGGTGGTCATTGGCTGCTCGGATGTGCAGAAGTGTTGCGTAAGCTTTACTCTTTGAATCCCACTGACAACCCAATGAGAGGTTCCATTGGGTCCAGTTAACACAGGAGTAAATTGAAGCTTAGCTGTGGTCTGACAACTAGCAAGTGCGTTCGCAATGAGAGGTTTCTGACTCGAAAGCCCATGCTTCTGTCTTCTTTTTTTTTTGCCCCTGGAGCATCTTGGGGCAGATCTTGGTCTGAGATATCAGTGTGTCTTTTTCTAGAGTGCCCGGACCAGCAGGGTGGAAAAACAAAAGCCATCCAGTACAGTGTTAGCAGTAGCGAAATAGGATGATGGGTAATCACCCCTTCCATCTTTTAGGCTTTTTCCTCCTGAACATTTTCTTTTTTTTCTTTTTTTCTTCTTTTCTTTTATTTTTTTTAAAGTTTTTGCCATAGAGTACATGTGCTCACCAGAGAAAGAGGCAGAGAGACAGTGACAGGACAGTGAGAAATGACCTTCCAGGAGGGCTGGCCATGTTGCAACTGCTTTTCCTTCATTTCTCCCTCCTTTAGAGATTTTGGGCACACACACGCACACACACACATGCACCTGGCATGTGTTTCGTGGCATGAGTCCAAGACTAGAACCCATGCTTGGCTATGTAGGATCCAACCTCCTTAACCACCACATCCCATGCTGCCTCTCTTATTTGTTAGACGGTACATGCACTCACGAGAGAGAGAGAGAGAGACAAAGAGACACATAACCCATTACACCCCATTTCTTCATCCTGTCAGAATTTTGAGCATGTCTGCACATAAGCCCATGTTTTTCAAGCCACCCAGGTAAGGGCTTGAACTATGGTCAACCGTGCAGGATTGAGCTCCCTCAGCCACAAGGCTGCAGACATAGCCCCTCCTCCCCAATATTTCTATAATAAGCATCTATTAACATTATAGTGATCAAACCAATAAAGATAACTATTTAAAAAATATTTGTAGGCATCAAAATCATGCTTGATGTCTCAAAATGTAAACTTAACTGTCCCACACTTCTGAACCCCCATCAGTGTTTATTACTGCGTGAACAGGAAAAACAAGAGACTTATTTGAATTATTCTGTAGCATTCCGAGAAGTGGGCCAGAAGGTGAAAGTTGTGGGGAAAGCGATTTCTTTGCAGTAGAAAGAAATGGTCTCACAGAACCGTCCAACTTGGAGTGGTTCAAAGGCCTACCTGGCTTCTTACCACGCTCCCTTTTAGCAGATTAAGTGCTTCCAACAGCAGCAGATCAGGGAGAGAAAGACTCGCTGTCATGAACTAGGGCCCAAATGCACTGCAAGAGAACCGGGCACCCTTGGACACAGAGTTGGGTGAGCCCACAGGGAGGAGGAGACCCAAAGAAACCGTACTTCCTGGGTGCCCATCCTCTCCCTGTTCCTTTGGAGTGGCCATACTGGAAGGGCAGGAGGGGACCAGGCAGGTTACAGGCAAAGCTGCAAAGTAGGGAGTACTGGTCTTTAGCGTCTTTCCTGTCCCCCAGGACTGAGGCTGTCACAGCTGCTCCTGCCTGGCAGAAGTGCCTTCAGTCTAACCCTCCCTTATCTCTCTCCTGTTTCCTCTGCCCAGCCTAGGCAGAGTTTGCAGGTTGCCTGTCCTGTCTCCCGGACCTCTGAGCATTGCTTTCCAGGACGGCATCTGCTGACAACCGACCTGAGCTGTGTGTTCAGGGAGGAGGTCCCTCCAGCCCTGATTTCACCTGCACCCTTGAACAGTTGCAAGCTCAAGCTAGTGGGGCACCCCGCTTTTGTGAACATTTCAGACCAGGTCCAAGCGGCAGACTAGGAGTAATTTGGGAAGGGAGTGGGGCATGGAAGAACCTCAGTGAGTGAACTGTGTAGGCAAGTGAGGCTGGGGCAGCATTTGAGGGGACACTGAGGCAGGTCTGCCCAGGTGTAGCCTTTCCACTCCCATTAGGAAAAGTTCATGTGTCCCTGAAGAGCCCTAGTGCGGCTTCCTTGCAACTTCCTAAGGTGAGATGTGGCTCTATAAAGATCGAGAATGTCATTGTCCCAAGCCCAGAGGTGAGTGACAGCTCTTAACATGCCCAGAGATCCACTGTAGGATTCCTGGGGCCCCACATGAGGTAGAAGTGACCCCCCTCCCACACGCACACACTGGACTGAATGCCAAAGGCTTCAGTTATTCCTCTCTTTTTTAAAAAAATTATTTACCTTATTTTACTTATTCATTTATTTATTTTTTAATTTGACCAGAGAGAGACAGAGGTTGAGAGTGAGAGAGAGAGAGGAAGTGAGAAAGCAAGCCACCAGATTCAGGACTTGAACTCTGGTCGGCCATGTGGGAGTGTCCAATGCCTTAACCACCACGCCACCTGCTGGTCCCCAATTATTCCTTTTTTGACAAGGATTTACTGAGCACCTACTATGTGTCAGAACTGTTCTAAACAGGTAGGGCCACCTCTGTGGCGCAGTGGAATGCACTGTTTAAGAGAAATTGGATCCTGCGTGGTGACTGAGGTTCAAGTCCTCAGCTTGCTCAGCCTGAAACACAGCAGGCACCCATGCAAGGGTCACAAGCCCATGACCTCATGGGCGAGAGGACTGGAGGAAGAGGATTGCAGAATGACCAGATCCTGTAGAGGGTGTTCCTCTCTCTGTCTCTCATGTACATGGGCTCTATCATGATAAAGAAAACAAAAACAGGTAAACTGCAGATAACAAAACAAGTAAAGTCTGGGGCCAGCTGGTGGTGTGGTGGTTAAGGCACTGAACTTCCACGTGGCCAACTGTGGTTCGAGCCCCAGACCTGGTGGCTTGCTTTCTCATTTTCCCTCTCTGTGTTGACCATATATGCCCTATAACAAATTAAAAAATAAAAAGATAGATAATACTTTTAAAAACAGGTAAACTGCAGATAACAAAACAAGTAAAGTCTGGGGCCAGCTGGTGGTGTGGTGGTTAAGGCACTGAACTTCCACGTGGCCAACTGTGGTTCGAGCCCCAGACCTGGTGGCTTGCTTTCTCATTTTCCCTCTCTGTGTTGACCATATATGCCCTATAACAAATTAAAAAATAAAAAGATAGATAATACTTTTAAAATATACTGACCATATATGCCCTATAACAAATTAAAAAAAATAAAAAAAGATAGATAATACTTTAAAAATATACATAAATACTAACAATAAATAAAATTAAATAATTCTTTTATAAAATCGACTTTTATCTACATTTATTTTATGCTGACTTTATTCCCGTGCCATAAGTTTTTGTTTCTCCAGCTTCTTCTGGGGTATCTTTTTCTTCTGTGCGACTTCCTCTTTTGGTTTAGGAACAATTTTTTCTTTTTCAGTGAGGATCATCTCAGTGTGGCAGGGGGAACTTACGTATGGGTTAATTCACCCATGAGTTCTGTACGTACGACAGCGCATCTTGGGTGCCTTGTTCACTTGAACACGCTCAATGACCAGAGAATCTACATCTAACCCCTTAAGTTCAGCATTACTCTCTGCACTTTTTTTAAAGGATGATTTTATCTTTATTTATTTATTTTAATTTGACCAGAGAGGGACAGAGAGAGAGAGAGAGAGAGAGAGAGAGAAAGCAAAACGCCAGGTCCAGGACTCAAGCTGCAGTCAGCCATGTGGGAGTCCAGCGCCCTTAATCACCACGCCACCTGCTGGCCCCACTGTCTGCACTTTTAAGCATGTACAGCAAAAATAAAGCACTCTTTTTGGGCCACCGGCCTTGTGTCCAGCCCGGCTGTTTAGCCTGGGCACAGCTACCAACTCCACCATTGTAATGACGAAATGGCACACACTGGCTCTGTAAAGTGACATCTTTCAGATACTTGGCTTTTCGGATATGCACACCCTTGATGTCCTGGGCAGTTTCGCGATTGTTTTTAAAGTGGACAGGAAGATTTGAACCTCTTGATTTGCACGACTTTGTGGAGTTCTCTGAGTCAAGTGAACAGCGAATCATTTTCAAAGATCACCTTAGATCACTTAGGAGAAGAGCAATAAATACTTCTCTTAAAAAAACAGGGGCCAGGCGGTGGGTGTTGGTTAAGACCCTAGACACTCCCACATGGCCAACTGTGGTTCAAGTCTCGGACCTGGTGACTTCCTCTTCCTTTTTCACTTTTCCTCACTCTCTCTGTGTCTCTCTCTGGTCAAATTAAAAACATATACATATATATCAGGAGCCAGCAGGAGGCATGGTGCTTAAGGCACTGGACACTCCCACATGACCGACCACAGTTCAAGTCTTGACTTTCCCTCTCTCTCTCTCTCTGGTCAAATTAAAATAAATGAATGAATAAATAAAATTAAATTAATAATTCTTTTTTTTAAAGAATGAATAAATGGGATGAAATAAATAATTCTTAAAAAACAAAAAGCAAAAACACAGGTGAAATCCTTGCTTTCTTCAAAAGCTAGCATTCTAGGGTCCAGCAGGTGGCATGGTGGTTTAAGGGTGCTGGACTTTCACATGGCAGACTGCAGTTTGAGTCCCCGACCTGGTGGCTTGCTTTCTTACTTTCCCTCTGTCTCTCTCTGGTCAAATTTAAAAATAATAATGAATAAAATAAAATAATTATTAAAAATAAAAGAATGCAACATAAAAGGGGAGGAAGGGAGGATGGGGATGGCCAGGAAAGGCCTCTCTGATAAGGTGGCGTCTGAGCTGAGGCATAAGTGGAAAGAAAGTGAGTCATGCAGACAGCTAGGGCCCGGGGCACCGTCCCTGGGGCGGCCTGAGCAAGGGGAGGGACAGCCGGAGGTGGAGGCTGGGTCAGCAGCCCTCGTAGCCATGATGAAGGCAGGCTCAGAGCATGTCCCTGAGTCATCAGGAAGTGATCAGGTACAGTCAGTGTCCCGCTCGGGAAGTCAGGGAGGCACGTCACTCAGTTCAGGCATGTCCAGCAAGAAGGTTGGATTGACTTCAAGTGTTGGTCCTGAGGAGGCAAAGGGAAGTTCTTCCAATGTTGTGAGATTGGGAACACTTGGTTTCCTTAGTGTGGACCACCGAGGTACTTATGTGCTGTGTGTGTGTCATGTGTGGCATGTTAGTGTGGTGTGTGCCACATGTTATGTATGTCATGTGTATGTGTGTGGTGTGCTCTGTTATATGTGGCCTGTGCATATAAGATGATGTGACATGTGCATGTTCTATGCATGGCATGCTCGTTTGTATGAAGTATGTAGGGTGTGTCATGTGCCATGTACCATGTGTGGTGCATGTCAGATATGTATGTGTCGTGTGTGTATGTGTGGAATGTATGTCATGTACATTATATGTAGTGCATGTGGGGTGCTTATGCGGTGTGTGAAGAGTGTATTATGTGTCACGTGTAGTGCACGTGGGATGTGTGTGCTGCATATCGCGCGCCATGTGTAGTGCACGTTGGGGGTTGTGGCATGTGGTGAGTGGTGGGGAAGGAGGGTGCTGGCGCCTGAAGACATTTGGAGTCGAAGATAATGGGCCCTTGTGAAGTGCTGGAGGAGTGCAGGGTGGGGAGGATGTCTCCGGAGGAGGGAGGAGGAGGGAGGATGCGTGGGATCAAGTTGGTCTTTGTTTCCTACCCCGCCCCCAGCCCTCCCTGTTCTCTCCAGGTACTGTGGACTCTGGAGACATTTGCTGGTGGCAGTGCAGGAGCTTGGTCTTCTTGCCCTTTCCTTCCTCCCGGCTCAGGTTCTGTCTGTACAGCATCCCCTCCCTAGGCAGGAGCCTTCCAGGGCCTTCCCTCCACGTGGGGTGGGCACCTGCGCTGGGCAGCCCCAGCCTGGCAGGAGTGGGCCCCAGGGGCTGTGTTTCAGGCTGGCGGAGGGTGAAAGGGCTGCTTTGAGGAGGAAGCTGGCTCTGCCTGGCCTGTCTGAGCCCACGGCCTCAGGTTCAAGGGGCTCCCCTAGTGCCTAGGTGATGTGACTGGCATGGCCTGACTTGTGTCCCTGGCAAGCAGCCAGTGCTTTATTTCTGTGGTTTGGATTGCACGCGCTCAATTCCCACCCCCTTAGCCATGCCCTTTCAGATGCCGCTTTCCCTAGTTCAAATCCTTGCACTAGGGATCTTCTCACGCAGCTCTGGCTTTGAGCTTCTGGAAGCAAACTGCTGGAAGGGCTTCTGACATTACAAGGCCTTTCATTTCGAGGAGATATGGCCTTGTGGTGCCACAGCCAGAGGGGACTGTGCTCCCTTCCAAAGTCACCAACTGTGCGGTCACCGAGTCAGCGTTCAGCTCCAGGGAGAGTTCACTTCTGGTGCCTCACAAATCTGTGACCTGGTTTTTTCCTTATATGCCAGCTTTCCTCCACCCTGTGGAATCGCTCATGGGGCTGGAGTGTGGAGGACTTGGGGCATTACCTCAGGGCTTGGGGCAGGGCCCAGCCAGAGGCTCAGAGGGAAAGAATGTGTGATTGATTAGTAATGTCTGCTAGGCTTTTGGTGGATGGAAGGGGTGGAGGAGTCAGGACTGAGCACAGCCCCCCAAGTAGTTTACCAGCCCAAGAGACCAGATGAAGGAAGGAAACCAAGGGATAGGACAACACAGGGACTAGGGAAGGCAGCAGAGGCCCTTTTGGAGCAGCAAGCGGAAGGGATTCTGCAGGTGGAAAGCCGAGGCTGCACGTGGTGATGTTTTAGTACAGTCTCAGTGTTACCTTATGTGGGTGTGGAAGTGGTAAGGGCCTTCTCCTAAAACACCAAAAGGAAATGGCTCATGTGTAGATGTACCCCAAGGTTGTCAACCCTTGTTTTTTTCTTTTATGTCTTTTTTGGTTTTGTAGAGCATAGAACTTCTACACCTATAGGTAGGTCATAGCAGCATCACCCAAATAGCTCTTTCAGACAAGCAGAGTCCCTGAGCCACCCCTGGTTTGGGGCTCTGGAGTGGGGGCCCACAGAAGAGTGGGTAGTTTGAGAACTCATAGCATGGAGCCTGGGATATCTGAAAGTCAGTCCTGGGGCAAAGCTGAGGGCAAGGTAAGCAGAAAGTCCAAGAAGGGGCCTGGACAGTGACTAAAACCAGGTATGAGGTGACAGGCTTAGTGAGAGCCATCAGAGGGTCCAACCTAGAAGTTCCCCAGAAGACCTTGAGAAGAGAGCTCCTCTCACCCACAGCCTCACACAGATCAGACCTGCATGGTTGGGTGTAGTAGTCACCAACTGCATGTGGCTGTGGAGTGCTTTAAATGTGGCTAGTGAGGGGCCAGTAGGTGGCATAGTGGTTGAGGCACTGGACTTCCACATGGTCAACTGTTGTTTGAGCCTCAGATCTGGCAGATTAAAACTCATGCCAGGCACGTGTACGTGTGTGCCCAAAATCCCAAGAGGAGAAAGAAGCAGAAGGGACTGCAATGTGGCCGTCTGCCCTGGGTGGTGGGAGTGGGTCCTCACTTTCTCTCTCTCTGTGTCTCTGGTGAGTGTGCACATCCTACAGCAAAAATTTCTCTTAAAAAAAAAGTGGCCCATTCAACCGAAGAACTGAATTTTACATTTACATTTTTGTACTTTTAAATTTTATAATGAACATTCTTTTTTTTTTTTTTTGGAGAGGTTTTTGCTATAGGGCGCATGCGCTTACCAGACAGACAGAGACAGAGAGACAGAAAGTGAGAACTCACCCCCCAGGGGAGATGGTCACGCCACAATCACTCCTCCTCCATTCTCCTCTTGGGATCTTGGGCACGCACGCACACGCGCCTGGTGTGAGTTCTAAGCCACCGGGTCTGGGACACGAACCATGTTCAACTATGTGGGAGTCCAGCGACATAGCCATTATGCTAACTGCTGGTTCCCAAACATTCATTTCAGTTATTGGAAAACTTTTAAGAGTATAGAGAAGAACTTACTATGTAGAATTTGTTTTCAACCGTAAATACTGATAAAATATTTTTGGTAAAAATTTAGTATCTAATTTAAATGTGCTATAAAATACACAATAGAGTTAGAAGAGTATAAAAAAACAGAATTACAAGGGTCAGCAGGTGGTGTGGTGATTAAGGCGCTGGACTCTCACATGGTCCACCGCATTTTTTTTTTTTTGAGAGGGTTTTTGCTATAGGGCGCGTGCACTCACCAGACAGACAGAGAGAGACAGAGAGACAGAAAGTGGGAAATCACCCCCCCGGGGGGATGGCCACACCACAGTCCCTTTTCCTCCATTCTCCTCTCGGGATCTTGGGCACGCACGCACACACAACCGGCATGAGTTTAAGTCATTGGGTCCAGGACTTGAACCGTGGGGTCGACCGCATTTCAAGTCCCAAATTTGGTGGCTTGCTTTATCACATTCTCTCTCTGTCTCTCTCTAGTGAGCGTGTGTGTACTGTAGCAAATTCAATAACAATAATAATAACTTAGGTGTTCTCTGGAAAAAAAAAAAAAAAAAAAAAAAAGGACCAGCAGATGACATA
Source organism: Tupaia belangeri chinensis (assembly GCF_000334495.1). NCBI lineage: Eukaryota > Metazoa > Chordata > Mammalia > Scandentia > Tupaiidae > Tupaia > Tupaia belangeri. Next base: position 723,478 of record NW_006209531.1, on the reverse strand, counting down.
ATAATGGTGATATCTCTGGACTCCCACATGACTGACCATGGTTCAAGTTCCAGACCTGGTGGCTTGAAACTCACACCAGGCACATGTGTGCATGTCTAAAATCTGAGAGGAGAATGAGGAGAAGGGATTGCGGTGTGGCCATGCCCCTTGGAGGGTTGATTTCTAGTTTTCTGTCTCTGTCTCTCTTTGTCTTTCTGGTAAGCACATGCACCCTTTTACAAAAATCTCTCTCTAAAAAAATAGAAATAAGGAACCAGCAGGTGGCATGGTTAAGGTGCTGGACACACTCACATGGCTGACCATGGTTCAAGTCCTAAATCTGGTGACTTGCTTTCTCGCTTCCTCTCTCTCTCTGGTCAAATTAAAATAAATGAATGAATAAATAAAATTAAATAAATGATTCTTTATTAAAAAATAAATAAAAATAAAAATAATTAAAATAACCTCAATGGTCTTTTTTTTTTTCCATATTGAAATGATAATATTTGGTTATATTGGGTTAAATAACATGAAGATTAGTTTCATCTGTTTCCTGTTTTTAACTTTTTTTTTTTGAGAGGGTTTTGCTATAGGGCACGTATGCTCGCCAGACAGAAGAACTCACCCCCCCCCCGGAAGGGGGGCGGGAATGGCCATGCAGCAACCCCTTATCTTCCATTCTCCCCCTGGGAATTTGGGCATGCACACACATGTGCTCAGCATGATTTTCAAGCCGTCAGGTCTGATCACTCCAACAGTGGTCAGCTATATGGCAGTCTAGCACCTTAACCACCACACCACCTGCTGGCCTCCTTTTTTTTCTTTCTGCCTTATTAACTTTTTAAAAGACTTATTTTATTTAACTTTATTTACTTATTTATTTTAATTTGACCAGAGAGGGACAGAGTAAGAGAGAGACAGGGAAAGTGAGAAAGCAAGCTGCCAAGTTTGGAACTCAAACTATAATCGGTCTTGTGGGAGTCCGGTGCCCTTAACCACCATGCCACCTGCCAGCCCTGCCTGTTTCCTTTTTTTAACTTGTTTAATGTGGCTACTAGGAAATTTAAAATTATGCACACGGCTTGCATTCATTTCCACTGGGCAGTGCCGGTCCTCACATTCTTTCATGACCCCTCTACAGGACTAGGACATTGAGGAAAGGTTATGTATAAAGTGAAGAATATGTCTGCATATCTGCCTAACCTTGACTTCAGGGTAAGTCCTTTCGGGTCCTGCCGCTGCTGTGCCATTGATTCACCATCATCTATGGGCATGGGACACATCGCAGCATGGGCCCTAGTTCTTATCCCGTCATTAAAATCAAGGTCAATGTTTTCTTGCAGTGTCTTCTCTTTCAGAAATCCCTTCTAAGCTCTTGCTGTGATGAAAATGGGTTTTGGAGAAAGGATAGGAGCAGTGAGGCAGGAAGCATTTTACTCCCCCTGGAAAGTAGAGGGATTAGTTCCAGTCTATTGCATTTGGTGTTTCGTTTTCGTCCTGTTAGAGCCAAAATGACAAATAGGTTTCAACTCTAACGCCAAGTCAGAACCTGTAGCCGTGGTAGCCTGGGGCATCCTGGTGAGAAGAATTCTGAAGCTGTGTTCAGACTGAGTGGGAAGGAGGCTGTGATCGATTAGCTATGTCTGCAAAGGGCTTGGAAAGGGGCCCTAGAAAAATCTCATGTGTTTACTAATTCTGCATGAGATGAAGTTGCCTTCTTTGAGTGGTTTTCTCCACTTTGAAGACCTGACATACTGTAAGACCTTGGCCACTTTGAAGAAACAGGGATGAGGCTTACACTGAGTCAGAATATGAGCAGAGGAGACATTAGTCATCTCCAAGGACTAGAACCCTAACTAAGAAGATGAGCAAAAATTTTTAAAGTTTATTTTATTCATGAGGAAGAGCATGTACATGTGTGTAAGTGAGAAAGAGAGAAAGGGGCACCCTCTACAAGGTCTGGTGCAATTGGGGCTGCGGTGCCCTCCCCACAGCCCTCCAGCTCATCAGGATCTCGAGGATGCTCACTCCTGGTGTGTTTTCAGGTCGACGTGGATGCAAACCCGTGGTTGCCATGGGCTCCCACGAGGCTTCCAGCACTGGGGTTAGTTATGCTATGGCCAGCACCACCAAGGCTGGGCCAGAATGTGCCATATTTTAATAACCACTGCTGTCAGGAAAATCTCAGTACCCCCTTCACTTACTTGGTGGAGGTGAGTGTGGTTCAGGGCCAGCCTACTGGCAACCATAGAGTTAGAACCCTAAACCCAAGGAGGTTAGGAACCTGGAGTGGGGGATGGTCTGAGGGAAGGGAAGGATTGGTTCATTTCCTTTTTCTCTGATCTCCCTTCCTCTAAAAGTGGTTCTGTGGATTTGAGATGGCGTCTTACCTCTTGGTGACAAATATTTGGTTATAGTTTTTTTTTTTTTTTTTTGAGAGGTTTTCGCTATAGGGTGCGTGCGCTTGCCAGACAAACAGAGAGAGACAGAGAGACAGAAAGTGAGAAATCACCCCCCAGGGGGGATGTCACGCCGCAATCCCTTCTCCTCCATTCTCCTCTCAGGATCTTGGGCACACACGCACATGCGCCCAGCGTGAGTTTTAAGCCACCGGGTCCGGGACGTGAGCCGCAGTCGACTACGTGGGAGCCCAGCGACATAGCCATTATGCTAACTGCTGGTTCCCCGGTTATGGCTTTGTTTAGCATGCAGCATGGGATGTGATTATGGGCACAGATGCTGGAGCCAGAGAGCTGGGGTTCATGTTCCAGTTCTGCCACTTACTAGCAGACTATTTAACCATTCTGTGTCTCAGTTTTCTCATCTGTAACACGAGGATACTGGTACTCTCCATTTCAGGGGATTGCTGAATAGAAGAAATAAGTTAATTCATATAGAGTTTAGAATTGTGCCCAGCACATAGTAAGTGTTGTCTAGGCATTCACATACAAGTTGTTAGTAATAACAAGTTATTACTTGCTAACTTATATATTAGCTATCTAATGCTGCATAACAAATCACCCTAAACCTTAATGACTTAAAACAATCATCATTTATTCTCTCTTTGGTTCTGTGGGTCAGGAGTTGGGGAGCGGCTTGGATGGATGGTACTGGGTTTTCTTATGAGGATGCAGTCCGATGACAGAGGTGGGGGGGGAGCTGCAGACATCTCAGGGGTTCAAGGTGTCGTTCTCCCATGACTGGCAAGCTGGTTCTGGCTGTTGGTGGGAGGCCTCAGTTCCCCATACAAATCTTACCCAAGCGGGAACCAGCAATTAGCGTAATGGCTATGTCGCTGGACTCCCACGTAGTCGACCGCGGTTCGCGGCCTGGACCCGGTGGCTTAAAACTCACGCCGGGCGCGTGAGCGTGTGTGCCCGGGGTCCCGAGAGGAGAATGGAGGAGAAGGGATTGCCGTGTGGCCATCCCCTCTGGGGGGGTGATTTCTCGCTTTCTGTCTCTCTGTCTTTCTCTGTCTGTCTGGTGAGTGCACACGCCCTATAGCGAAAACCTCTAAAAAAAAAAAAAAATCTTACCACAAGCCTGCTTGTGTGGCATCATGGTATGGTGGCCAGCTTCTCCCAGAACAAACGCCATCCAGGAGACGCCGACCCAGGTGGATAATGCAAAGCCTTTTTTTGTTTTTGTCTTTTTTTTCTAGAGAGATTTTTTTTTTTTTTTAGAGGTTTTCGCTATAGGGCGTGTGCACTCACCAGACAGACAGAGAAAGACAGAGAGACAGAAAGCGAGAAATCACCCCCCCAGAGGGGATGGCCACACGGCAATCCCTTCTCCTCCATTCTCCTCTCAGGATCTTGGGCACACATGCACACGCACCTGGCGTGAGTTTAAGCCACTGGGTCCGAGACTCGAGCCGTGGTCTAACGTGTGGGAGTCCAGCGATGTAACCATTACGCCATCAGCTGGTCCCGCAGTCTTCTTGACTAGCTGTGGAAATCACATAAACAGAGTAATGCAATTTTGAGAGATTGCTATAGCTGCTGGTTTGAGAATAGACTGAAGAAGAGCAAGGGCAGAAGCCTTTTTTCTCCCCTTGGTGAGAGCGAGCACAAATGAGAGCATACACTGGCAAGAAAGGCAGAGAAGGGTGTTTTAAAAATAGCGTATTTATTTACTTCATCTGCAAGCAAGAAAGACAGAGACAATGACAGAGAGAGAGACAGAGAGATAGCACCCCCAACAGGATTTTTGATGCCATGATCCACCCCCAGCCCCAGATCATGGACATATACATGGCTGTCTTACTCAGGGTGGCTCTGGGCACAAACTCAGAACCTTTGCATGTAGGTCAGCCTCACAGAGCCTCAAGTGTTACCATTCCACCACTTTCTGGCCCAGAGACAGAGTCTCACCACGTTGTTATCCTCCTGTCCCAAACTCCCCATCAGCTCGGACCACAGGTGCTGTGCCCAGCCTGTCCAGGGTGGGCCAGGAATCAAACCCAGGCCTACTTCGTGGCCTCAGCCTGCTGAGTAGCAGCATCAACCAGTGCATGCTACCATGGCTGGGACTGTTTTTAATTTTTTGAGGAACTCCCATACTATTTTTTTTTTTATCAAATTTGGGGCCTGAGTCATCCAGCACAGTGCCTGCCCCTAGAAAGTGTGCAATGAGCACTAGTTGGATGAGGCTCATGGAGATTGCGTCACTTGTCTGAGGTCCCAGAGCTAGAGGAGAGGGAAGGATAGAGCCAGATTTGCACCCACAGGCCAAATCTGGGGGCCGAAGGCTCTTACCTCCAGGCTGTCCTGGCTTCCTGAGTGGGCCTGGCTCTCATCAGTACCATAAGTCTCCTCCCTCCCTTCATCTGGGGCAGAAATGGATGCAGTTCTTAGGGGAGTCCTGCTCCTTCACTGCACTGAGTTGCAAAGGTTGCTAATAATGGTTGTGACTCTTAGTAAACTAGAAGACAGACAGTGCAGCTTCAGTCACTGAAGAAAAAGGCAACAGCCTGGGCTACCCATGGTTAATACAAATGCAGGGTCTAGCCCAGCCTCTGTAGTGCAGCCATAGTAGCATACCAGGCTGTAGAGCTGGAAGCCACATGCTAACCATGGTTTGAATACCCAACCTGTTGACCTTGAAACACACTGGGCATGTGTATGTCCAGGATCCTGGCAGGATGGAGAACCGGAAGAAGGGGATCGTGGCATGACCAAGTCCTGTAGAGAGTGCTTTTCTTCTTTTTCTCCTTTGTTCTTCCTTCTCCTTTTCCTTTCTCTTTCTCCTTCCCTTTATTCTCCTCTTTTCCTCCTTCTCCTCGTCTCTCTTTTTCATGCTTGCCATGAATAGAAAGAAAAATAATCATTAAAAAATAATAAAATAAAATAAAGGCAAGCTCTTCACCACATGCGTGTCATATCACATTCCTTAAGACCGGGGCAGCAGATGCTGCGTGGTCAGCCCAGCCGAGCCAGGGATTGCTTTTCCTTAGCTGGTCCTCGTATACCCAGTGAACAGGTTCTGTGATTGTACTTGACGTCCCCAATGCCTGGCTTGTAGTGAACACTTGGGGACTTGACAGCGATCAAACCCACAGGGCAAAGAGCTCGGCCCATGTTCTCTTATATAATGCTGTGGGCCATGGGCTGTCAATTTCTCCATGATTCATCTCTGAGATGAAGAAACTGAGGCTCACAGGCCAGCTGATAAGTCACAGTGCTAGGATAAAAAGCAGGCATCATGGTCCCTAGCCGCATAATCAAATAAGCTGAAGAAAACCTAATTCAGCTCCAGCCTACTTAGATGTGTGGGGCCCCACTCAAAGCCCGCATAAGACCCCTGAAGCGGAATGGAGGACAAGAGGGGCAGTTCCAAAGCCGATGGACCCAACGCTCTGCTGAGCCTGGCTGTGGAAATTCCTCTCCTTTGTTGCCAGCAGGACAGGAGGCTGTGTCCCATGACACCAGCTGGACCCTCCATGGCTTCTGGAGCTCCATGTGCTCACGTGGCCCTGCTCAAGAACACTGACGTCACTCTCTCTTCATCCCAGGACTTGGGTGTGTAGCGTTATCTGTGACCCGACATGTTACTGTCTTATAGTACCCGGTGCGGTCCCCCATTACTTCAGACACAGTCCGCTGCCTCTCGGTGGAGTGCTGGGTAGGAGCTGAGCCTGTGCCCAGGGCCCGTCTAAATCCCAAGTGGCTATCACAGTCATTAAACAATATTCATTCTGAAATTGCTTCCTGCTGGTAAGTACTTGCATACATAGAACACTTCAAAGACCAGCGTTAGGATTATTCATTTTCATAAATTACATAGTAGGGTTTGTTCCAAAGGACCCATGTGAGACATCAGAATCGATAAAAGATTGTTTCTGCACTAGCTGAGGTGTTCTTCTTTATGAACAGACAACTCAGATTGCATGGCGAGGTTGCATCTCCTTCAGAGGGGCTTATTGGGGGCCAGCAGGTGACGTGGTGCTTAAAGCACTGAACTTTTGCATGGTTGACTGGTTTGAGTCCCAGACCTAGCAGTTTGAAAACCATGCTGGGCACATGTGTACACGTACGTGCCCAAAGTCCCAGGAGGGTGGAGGAGAAGAGAGCGCCATCCCTCCTGGGGGGTGATTTCTCACTTCCCTGTCTTTGTCTCCATCTCTTTCTGGCAAGTGCACATAACATATGGCAAAAACCTAAAAAAAAAATGAAAAGAAAGGCATCCAGTTCTTTGTAAATACTATATAAATCGATTATTCTCCCTTTGCTTTCTCAGCTCCCCTGTGTCATGTATTCATTTTTTAAAGATACATTCATTAACTACCTGCTGTGTATCAAGACAGTGCAGGGGCCAGGGAAGCAAAGGGGAACAGGATGTTCTGGCCCCTTTCCCAAGGTGCTTACAGAAAGTCGGGAGAACAGGCCAGCTGCAGCAGAGCACAGCTGTGTGAGGCTGGGACCACACAAGAAGCTCAGGTTTAGTTCCTGGACCAATCTAACAGTTAAGGGATCTGGATCCCATATGGCCAACCATGATTCAAATCTCGGCCTAGGAACTTAATATGCCAGGTGCATGCATGTGTGTGCCCCAAATCCTGACAGGATGGAGGAAGGGAAGAGAAGGAATTGAAGCACAATCATGCTCTACTGGAGGATGCCATTTCTTTCCTCCACTCTTTGTCTTTCGCTTGCAATTATAAAGAAAAAAGAGGGACCAGCAGGTGGCATAGTGGTTAAGATGCAGGACTCCCACATGGCTGGCTGCAGTTCGAGTCCCAGACCCGGACCCAGTGACTCGGAACTCACACAGGGTACATGTGTATGTGCACCCAAACTCTCGAGGGGAGAATGAAGGAGAAGGGATTTTGGCATGGCCATTCCCTTTGGGAATGCTTGCTTGCTTCCTCTCTTGCTTCCTCTCTCTTTGTCTCCCATGAGTGCACACACCCTATAGCAAAAATCTTTCTTAAAAAAAAAAAAGAGAAAGAGGGACCAGCAGTTAGCATAATGGCTATGTCGCTGGACTCCCATATAGTGGACTGTGATTCAAATCCTAGACCTGGTGGTTTAAACTCACACCGGGCACGTGTGTGTGCGTGCCCAAGATCCTGAGAGGAGAATGGAGGAGAAGGGATTGCGGTATGGCCACTCTCCCTGGGGGTTGATTTCTCACTTTCTATCTCTCTGTTTCTCTCTGTCTTTCTGGCAAGCGCACGCGCCCTATACCAAAAACCTCTCAGAAAAAATAAAAAGAAAAGAAAAGGAAAGAAAGAAAGATAGAGAAAGAAAAAAAAAGAAAAGCAAAGGAAAGAAGAAAGGGAGTGTGAGCAAGCAGGCTTTGGTTGGGATCTTGACACAATTTCACAGTTTGCTGTTTTTCCAGTCAAAAACACAGGACGCTTTGCCCCAGGCCCGCTACAGAAGGTGCGGCCTCTTGTTGACCAGGCTAGCTCCCATCAGAAGCCAACATGAGTCAATGAATAATTGAGAGCGTCTCCAGGACATGTGAGTCACTCACCGTGCCTGGTTTTCCAGATCAAGTGCCCGCATCAAGCCAGGTCTCCGGGAAGTGGCATACCTAGCTGTGATTTGTGATTCAGCCTGCCGTCAGAGCATCTTTGTAGAATTGCAACTCTGCATCACATCCTTCACCTTCATAGGGTCTCTTTCGGCATCTTTTATACAATCATCAATGTCATCATTGTTGTGTTTCCACTGCGTGAGAATCCCAGAGATAAAGTACCAGCTGACTCCCGGGGGGCAGGGGCCTCGGGTCTGCTTGCTGTTGTAGGCCCAGCACGGCGGCCACCTCTCCGGGTTCTTAGTAACTGTTTACTGGCTAAATGCAAGGATTAGAGTTGTGGAATTCAGTGCAGAAAAGAAGCATTCCTCTCCTGACTGAAGCGTAAGCCTTCTGTTAGCCAACGGTGAGAACTAAGCAGCCTAAGCAGCATACAAGGCTTCCTTTCTGGTGCAGCTAGAAATTCAACATAGCAATTACAATTGCTCCTGTCCCTACTCCCTCCCTCACAAGACTCAGATTTTTTGACTGTTTCTTTTTGGGCCTCCTGTGTCTAATGGTCCAGGGAATACAGAGTAAGTGAACAAAAATTCTTTCTTTTCTTTCTTTCTTTCTTTTTCTTTTCTTTTCTTTTCTTTCTTTTTTTTTTCTTTTCTTTTTTTTTTTTTTGAGAAGTTTTTGCTATAGGGCACGTGCACTTGCCAGGAAGACAGAGACAAATAGAAAGCAAGAAATCAACCCCCACGGGGGATGGCCACACTGCAATCCCTTCTCCTCCATTCTCCTCTAGTGATCTTGGGCACGCATGCACACACGCCTGGCATGAGTTTAAGTCACCAGGTCTGGGACTCAAACCACATCGACTACATGGGAGTCCAGCGACATAGCCATTATGCTAACTGCTGGTCCCAGTGAACAGAAGTTATTAAGTCCAACCTCTCATTTGCTGACAAAGAAACCAATTCAGAGAGGCTAAGGGACTTGTCCAAACAGCAGTCTGCTGGACAGCCACTCACATCCCTCTTTTTCTGCCTCCACAGTTCTTTTTCCTGGAATATGCCTCTTGTGTTCAGGTCTGAAACACATCTTGGAAAAGATGTTGTTGCCTCTAAGGGAGCTACCCTAACCAAAAATCATAATTGCAGGGCCCACATCCAGTAGAAAATTCTCCACTTGACCCTTGTCTGGTAGTTAGTGACTAATTCTGAGGACTTACACAATTCTCTGTAGCACCAGGACTTCTGAATTCTTTCTGGTCTTCCAAGTCCTTGAAAACCAGCGTGCTAATGCTGGACTTCCACATGATTGACTGTGGTTCGAGTCCTGGACCTAGCAGCTTGCTTTCTCACTTTCTCTTTCTCTCTCTCTCTCTCTCTCTCTCTCTCTCACTCTGTTCCTCTCTGGTCAAATGAAAATAAATAAGTAAATCAATAAAAACAAAAGTTAAAGAAAACAAAACAAGGGACCAGCAGTTAGCGTAATGGCTATGTCGCTGAACTCCCATGGTTCGAGTGGTTCGAGTCCCAGAACTGGTGGCTTAAACTCATGCCAGGCGCATGTGCGTGTGTGCCCGAGATCCTGAGAGGAGAATGAAGGAGAAGGGATTGCGACGTGGCCATCCCCACTGAGGGGTTATTTCTAGCTTTCTGTCTCTGTCTCTCTCTGTCTTCCTGGCGAGCGCACATGCCCTCTAACAAAAACAAAACAAAACAAAAACAAAAACAAACCTCCAAAAACAAAAATACGAAAACAAAACTAAACGTGTTTCTTGGAATCAGTGAACCTCCAGGTTTAAAGCAAGCTAACAAGCTGCCTGTCTCAAATCCTGGTCACTGTTCTCCAACAGGGGCTGAAAGAAGTCAGGAGAATCTGAGGAAGTGGCCTGAAAGGCTGCCTAGTGGCCTGATGTACAGAGGAGCAAATGAAAGTCAGGAGACAGTGTCATTTGTTTAAAGTCACACAGCTTGTTTGAGCAGAGGAGGACCTGAATCCAGGCCACAACTCTCCCCACCACACTATCCTGCCTCTTTAAAAAGCCGCAGGACATTTGTTCTGCATTAAATGCAAATCTGGAAGCAGTTGAAACAGGTTGACAGCCAGCAATGAAGAAGGAGCTGATGCAATTGGTGGTAAATGAATTTTAGGGGGGATGCTACCAAATCTGACCACCACCAAAATGCTAGTATCACATGAGACCACAGCTTCCCGCCTCTAACCTGGCACCAGCACATCCCCGAACCCCAGCTGGGGCTGGCAGCATTGCCTTCATGTTTTCTGCACCAAGTGGACACCTGGCTAGGCCCCAGGTGCATGGAGGCCCCAGACCTCACTAGCTCACCTCCTGGAATTACTAGGAGATAACGAGAGTCATGGAACCTCACGGGGTACATCCTCAAGGAAGGTATCAATCAACCGAGAACTCTATAGATTGGAAATTGATCAGTCTCTACAGCATCAGAAACTAAAAACTCCACACATGATGTGGAAAAGTCAGCTCCTAGATAATAGGAGACACCGCATGGTGCATGTTTGGATCTCATGTTGGCACGGACTCTCTTCCTGGCCAGAGGATAGGAATTCAGTTGTTTTCCCTTGTGGGACTTCCTGAGTGATGTTGAGATGCCAGAGGCCTCAAAGAGTCAGTGTCTGAATCCATATAGAAGTCTCCTGCCAACACTTTAACTTGCACATGTGCAGGGTCTTAATAAAATTAATGAAAAACATGTATTATGGAAATCTCCATGGATTTCTGGGACCAGCAGTTGGCATAATGGCTATGTCACTGGACTGTCATGTAGTCGACCATGGTTCCAGTCTCGGACCTGGTGGCTTAAGCTCACACCAGGCACGTGTGCGTGCGTGCCCAAGATCCCAAGAGGAGAGTGGAGGAGAAGGGATTCCGGTGTGGCCATCCCTTTTTGGGGGGCAATTTCTCGCTTTCTGTCTCTCTGTCTCTGTCTTTCGGGTGAGTGCACGTGCCCTGTAGCAAAAAACCTCTCAAGAAAAAAAAAAAAACCTCCATGGATTTTAATTATTTATTTGCATCAAAATAAATGTGTGTGTGTGTGTGTGTGTGTGTGTGTGTGTGTGTGTGTTTTTTTATAGAGCGCGCATGCACAGAGAGACAGAGAGACAGAAAGCGAGAAATCATCCCCCGGGGGGATGGCCACACCGCAATCCCTTCTCCTCCATTCTCCTCTTGGGATCGTGGGCAAGCACACACACGTGCCCAGCGTGAGTTAAAGCCACCAGCTCCGAGACTTAAACCACAATCGACTACATGGGAGTTCAGTGACATAGCCATTATGCTAACTGCTGGTCCCAATAAATGTATATTTTAATTCCATTTCCACAAACTTTTTGAAGCCCCCTCCTCTATAGGCTAGTGAATCCAGTTTGAGTCTCTGGTTATAAGTTAGTATGACTGACTTAAGTCCCCAGGGAATTCATTGTTAGGATGTGAGGGAGGCTGGGACCCAGGCTGCAACAGAAGGTCTCTGAAGATTTTGCCTGCCAGAAGACTCAGGCTCTACAAATTCTCTATGACTGGTCTCAAACTTAAGGGCTAACAGGACTTCGTTGGCTCAGCCGAAGTCCGTAGTTGCCAGTTGGTAGGAAGCAGTGGAATGTCTCCAAAGGGCCTGTAAGGACCCCTTGGCTTCTAGAGTGGTGGTGATGGTCGGGAAGACCCTTGGTTTTATCCTCCCAACAAGACTGCCTTCAGAGAGCGAGGCAGTTGCCAGAAGGAAACCAGGGTGCTCTTAGGAAGAGGAAAGGATAGTAGACTTCTCAAGCAAAGGCTGTCCTCTACATCCAGTGTAGGAACTGTTCTGAGTTATTTTTGGTAATTAGCTTGTGAACATGTGCTTTGCTGGTCACCGTCCATGATCTAGTGTGTAAGATTTTGAAAGTGAGAGACCGTGCCATCATGGTGGTTAGTGTTGCCTGCCTGCATCTTTATTGTCAGAACTGCTATTGGGAAATGCATTTTGCACTTTGACCTGCACAATCTCACCTGATCTCTGCAAAGTTCCTGGGAGGCAGTTGTTTTACTGAATTCAGTGTTCCCAGGAGAAAGACTCTTTGCCTCAGGAAACCAACAACTTGGATAGCCTTGTAAGAAAACAGGAAGGCGGGGGAAGAGCAAGCTGTCCCAAAACATCAGAATTGAACCCAGGCTGCCTGCAGCTGGGAACAGCTCTGCAGGGGCAGACTCCCAGCAGCATCTGTCTTGGGTGCCTCCCTGGAGGAGCAGAGACACCGCTGGCATGGGCTTTGCCCTTTGGTTTCTCTGCTGATGATTTTAATCTGACAGAAGTGAATGAAAAGGTTATAAAAACAGTAAGGCTCTCAGTGACCCCAAGAAGCTTTGGCAGAGAGTGATTGAGAGATTCACATTAAGAATGTGGCTCATGAAGGCGCCTTCCAGCACTCAGACTGGCTTAGGAAAATTCCCTGTGTCTTCACCTCTGGGTTTGGAATAACATCTCAGCCCAAATAGTAATGGTCTCGAAAATCATCAGCCCTTGAAAATGAGGGTGGAGAATGAAAATGCTTTCTCATCCCTAACTGGAAAGAATTAAATGCCAGTCCTCTGTCTAGGTTCCGTGACTGATGACAGTTAAACTGTGCTAGGGGACGATAATGTCACCTGGGAAGGCTCCTGCTACTTTCGGGACCACAGAGCCCCCTCCACACATGTGCTTCTTGCCGGAGGGGTGCTTTTACCCACTGGTGGAGAGAAGATTAGAGGATCATGTGTCAAGGAAGCTTCTAGACCCAGGGAAGCTCAGAGACCTTTTTAATATTTAAATTTTCAGCTTCAGTGGTCTTCATCTCAGAGCTAAAGGTTAAGGGAGATTCTCTTTGGGAGAGCAAGTCTTTGTTTTTTTAGTAAGACTTAAAATTTTTAAATATTACATAGGCATGTTTGAGATTTGTCCCCAAAACGTCTTTGGGGACTTGTCCCTGACTTTCTGTATCTCTGTGCTGGGTGACGCAAATAGCCCAGCTATACAGACAACTGGCTTGAGGAGGGCGCAATTCAGTGAAACCAGGGCCTGTCCCTACCTGTTTTGCTCTTGGTCAGCTGGTCACTGACCCCTGAGCACAGTCGCTCAAGAGGAAAGTGAGTGTCATAGAGCAGGACAACCCTTGCCCCACCTGCAAGGCTCAGAATATGAGCAATGCCAGCCCCATATCCTGGGTCTCAGCCCTTCATGAGCTGCATAGTCTTCCTGACTCCCCCGATTTCTGCATCTATAAAATGGGCATATGATAATACAGGTACATTGAATGAGAACTCAAATGAGATGATGCATGTCACTTTGCTTTAAAAACTGTCCCATGCGGGGGCCGGCAGATGGTGTGGTGGTTAAGGGCACTGGACTCCCACATGGCTAACCATGGTTTGAGTCCCAGACCTGGTGGCTTGCTTTCTCTCTCTCTCTCTCTCTCACTCTCACTCTGTCCCTCTCTGATCAAATTAAAATAAATAAATGAAGTTAAATAAAAAATAATTTTTTAACAACAACAAAGAAATCTGTCCCATGCCATAAAACCACTGTCATTACTGTAGTCGGTGTCCCAAATCCTGTAATGGGTGTGATCCTGTAGGCACAGATAACTTGGGAGCAGTTCAAATACCTCTTCTGGGCATAGGCTTGGTGGTATCCTGGGTCCTTTTTCCTTTTTTTTTTTTGGGGGTCTTTTTTTTTTTTTTT
>NW_006209531.1:706149-709762 GCF_000334495.1 Tupaia belangeri chinensis | reverse complement strand
GCATACGCTCACCAGAAAGACAGAGAAAGACAGAGAAACAGAAAGCGAGAAATCACCCCCCAGGGGGGATGCCCACGCCGCAGTCCCTTCTCCTTCATTCTCCTCTCGTGATCTTGGGCATGCACACACATCCGGCATGAGTTTAAGCCACCGGGTCCGGGACTCAAACCACAGTTGACTACATGGGAGTCCAGCGACATAGCCATTACACTAACTGCTGGTCCTTCTTCCTAAGATAAGAATGTTGGGTGAGAAGGGAGACCTGTGGATGGCTTCACCTAGCCTCAACAGTAGCTTTATAATAGCTGCTAATCATGGAGCACGACTGTGTACCCAGGTGTGCTAAATGTTTTACACATATGATCTCATTTTCTTCTCCCCATATCCCTGTGGGGCACAGAGAGGTTAGGTTCCTTGCCCAAGGCCGCACAGCTGGTAAGTGGCAGAGCGGTGTTCCCACATCCACCAAAGCAAGGCTATTTTTACCCTTCCTTGGGTAAAGTCCTTCTCTACCCTCCCATGTAAAGTCCTTCTGTTTGCCCAGCCAACCTTCCGCCCCAGCCTAGACCCAGTGGCTCTTTCTCTGTTCTGTGGGGAGATGGAGAATTACTCCATCCTGCCCATAATACGCTTTCTTACACCAAACTCACAGATCTACTCAAAGCATCTTAACCTTTTCTCATTAGTCTGGTGAGTTGGCTTCCCCATGCCTGTCCGGTTTACAGGGCACCCTGTGGGGAGGCTGGCAAATGCCTACTGGGGACAGTGGCTAAAGTTCCTTTTGTCCATCTAGGATGCTAACAGGGTTGGCCTATTGGACAGGCTCTTCCCGCCGTGCCGTCAGATCACAGTGCTGACAGCACAAGACATTTCGCTAATCTTCCTCTACGAAGGGCTACACTTCCATAATGAGCTGCCATGAGAAATGTCACAATGTCTGTGGGTGACAAGAAAATTAGGTGGAAGACAATAGCCTCAGTGTAGTAAGCCCTAAGCACGTTCTATAAGCCCATGTCAGGTACTATGCAAGGGTTCAGTGTAAAGTCCTTTCAACCCCCGTGGGTTTTCTTTTTTTTCTTCAACCCATTTTACAGACAAGGAAGGTGAGACTTAACAGAAGTTAAGTATCTTGTCATTGACCACATGGCCAAACTGGTAGAGGAGCCAGAATCAAACTCTTACCCCTCTTTTTTTTTTTTTTTTTTGTAGGTTTTGACATAGGGTGCACTTGCTGGAGAGAGGAGAGAGGGAAAGGGAAAAATCACCCCCCAGAGGAGATGGCCTCGCCACACCACAATCCTTCTCCATTCTCCTCTCAGGATTTTGGATACGCATGCACATGCTCCTAGCATGATCCTCAAGCCACCAGCTCAGGGACTTGAACTGCAGTTGGCCATGTCAGAGTCCAGTGCCTTAACCATCATGCCGCCTGCTGGCCCCTCAAATCCCATTTTATCTTGTCCCAGAACCTTGGCTCTAAACTCCATAGCACCCTACATAATTGCCTCCCAAAGAAGCCCAGGCACCCTGGGTACTGCAGTGACTTCTCCTCACCCTCTCTGTCCCTCATGTCTAAACCAGATAGAAAGGAATTGTTCTATGGCTGCTCTGTAGAGTTTAACAGTTTTATTTCAGATAAACTATTTCCTAAACAGACTTGGCCCCGCACACAACATCTCACAATACAATTGGACAAACCTAAGCCATTTGCATCAATTAAATGGTAGTTTCCTCCTCGACTAGCATTTATTGAACACTTATTATGTGGCAAGCACTTTGTATTTATGTTTTTGTTTTTTTAGTTCTCATAACAACCTGATTGGCTGACATCACTGGGAGCTCGTGTAGTATGTGGTTAAGCATTTGCCCTTGAAGTATGGCTACCATTTGCCTGGCTACTTGCTAGCTACGTGGCCTGCGTGAGCATGAGCAAGTCGCTTAGCCTCCCTGTGTCAGTTTTCTTATTTGTAAACTGACAGTGATCATAGGAGATTGTGTCAGGGTGATCTCTGTAATATGTTAGGGTGGCCTTGGTCATAGGCTCTGAAAGAATTCATGAACTTAGAGAGAAAGCGGATAGAAAAGAATGTATTCACTTTCCAAGGGAAGAAAGGGGCCGAATGTGGAGAATTGCGGGGGCCCTGAAGGGTGGGGAAAAGCTTTTGGGAATTCAGGAGGGGTTAAGGTTGAGTAATTAGGGGATCCTGGGACAGGACATCTGTTGGTCACTGGGTTGTTTTGTTGTTGTCTCTGCGTGTCATATCTGGCTGTTGCAGTCTGCCACGTATTCTGTCCTTAGTTTTGGTGCCAACCGTTGACGGATATTACAGTCTTTGTCTGAAGGCGAGAACTTAGAAAATACAAGGTCAGCTGTCTGCCACGAAGTGAAGAAAGGACCATCTAACTTGGGAAGAAAAAGGGAGGAGGGGAAAGAATGTCAAAAGCACCTGAAAGTTTAGATGTGCCTTTCCAATGAAGTGATCTAAGGTGCAGCCTAGACACTGAGTTAACTCTGGCATTTGGGGAACATTTAACTCTTGTAAGGCTAAGAATGGTAAACGTATGTAAAGTCCTTGGGGCAATACAAATATCGTAAGGTTAGCTGTGATCAGGACTGCTTTACAGCTAAGGACGTGGGCAGTAAAGGAGCTACACTGGAAGAGCTGGCCTTTTAAGCCATGAATCTAATGTCAGGACCCGTGCTCTTAACCACTACCATCTCTTTATCTGTTTAAAAAAAAAAAAAAACCAGTTTGGGCCAGCCAGGTGGCTTGATGGTTAAGGCAGCTGGATCTCACATAATTGACTGTGTAGTTCAAGTCCCAGACCCGACAGCTTGAAAAACAAGCCAGCTATGTGTGCGTGCGTGCAGGTGTGCCCAAAATCCCAACAGGAGACTAGAAGAAAAGGGATTGTGGCATGGTCATCTCCTCTCAAGGGTGCTTTCTCACTTTCTCCCCCGTACACCCCATGAGTGCACACACGCTATAGCAAAAATTTAAAAACAATACAAAAATCCACTTCATTGAGGTGTAATTGACCATAAAAATCTGGTTTTCAGTGTACAATTCAATGATTTTTATTAAATTTATAGTGTTGTGCAACTATCACCATAATAAAGTTTAGAACATTTCTTTTTTTATTTCATTTTATTTTTTTATATATATATATGATCAGTTATCTAATTAGGTTCTTAGCAAAAAATTTAGAACGCCAATTTGTGAGGATAAACTCCATTTGTAAGGGCAAACACGGATTGCAGGTAGCCCTGGAGCTGAGGAACAGCTTTGATTTTTGGTAAAATTTGTGAGTCCACAGCTTTCTGATCAACCTTGCGCTGCTCTGAAATCTCGTATTTCTCCTTCTCTGTGTGGAAGATCTCACCTTCCTGGTGTCTGGGCTTCCGCAGTTTCTTTTTCTTGAAGTAAGCATCGGTAAGGTGCTTTGGGATTTTTACTTTGCTAATATCAATTTTCGTGGAGGTGGCAATGACAAATTTCTGGTGTGTTCTAACGCAGTGGAACTCAATTGGGAACCAGCGGTCCAGTTACAAGTAGCAAGCCACTGCTCAGCTGCTTCAGGAAAACCACTCTCTTGCCTCTGTGGCGTCCAG
>NW_006209531.1:696077-705957 GCF_000334495.1 Tupaia belangeri chinensis | reverse complement strand
ACTAAGATGGGGTTTCGGCTGCAATGGGGCTTCCCCTTCTTGGGCTTTTTAGCCTTGGGGTCACCCTTTTTAACCTTGCCACTGGCATCAGCCTTCTTGGCTTCAGGTTTCTTCTCCTTAGTATCCTGCTCCGCAGCTTTATCGCCTGCCATCGTGTATAGTGGGTAAGAGCAAGAACATTTCTATTATCCCAAAAGGATAGCCTATGCCCATCCCCTTCCTGCCTCTGGCCCTGGGCAACTGCGGGTCTCCTCTGGCGCTATGGATTTGCACTTGGCTTTGGACATTTCGTACAGGTGGGCTCAGGCACTATGTAGCCTTCTGTGACTGGCTTCTCTCTGGTCACGTGCTATTTGAGGTTCATCCATCTTGTACTTCACAGTAGTTTTCTCCCTTTTATTGCTGACTAGTATTCCATTATATGGTTTTATCAGATGATTTCTCATCCACCAGCTGGTAGACATTTGGATCATTCCATCTTTTGATTTTTATGAATGCTTTTTGAAGTTTTAATAGTTTGCTTTAAAATTTTTCAAATATTCAACAAACCCCTACAGAGCTAGATCTCCTTAGATCTCTAGACCTCTCCGACCTTTTTTATTTTTCTAGGGTACTTTATAGCAAATTCCAGACATAATGTCACCTCACCTTTAACTTCTTTTTTTTTTGGAGAGGTTTTTGCTGTAGGGTATGTGTGCTTGCCAGAAAGACAGAGACAGAGAGAGACAGAAAGCAAGAAATCACCCTCTGGGGGGATGGCCATGCCACAATCCCTTCTCCTTTATCCACCTCTTGGGATCCTGGACACGCACTCACATGTGCCCAGCGTGAGTTTAAGCCACCAGGTCTAGGACTCAAACCACGGTTGACAACGTGGGAGACCAGCGACATAGCCATTAGGCCAACTGCTGGTCCCTTTAACTTCTTTTTTTAAAGCATTTGGATTTTTTTTTTTTTTGAGAGGTTTTTGCTACAGGGCGCGTGCGCTCACCAGACAGGCAGAGAGAAACAGAGAGATAGAAAGCAAGAAATCACCCCCCCCCCCGGGGGGATTGGTCATGCTGCAATCCCTTCTCCTCCATTCTCCTCTCGGGATCTTGGGCATGCACGACATGCACCCGGGGTGAGTTTTAAGCCACCGGGTCTGGGATGCGAACCGGTGTCGACTACGTGGGAGTCCAGCTAACTGCTGGTTTCCCAAGCATGTGGATTTTTTTTAAAGATAGATTTTTGTTATAGGACACACACGCTTGCCAGTGAGACAGAAAGCAAGAACTCACCCCCCAGGGGGCATGGCTACACTGCAATCTCTTTTCCTCCATTCTCCTCTTGGGATTTTGGGCATGCATGCACATGTGCCTGGCGTGAGTTTATAGCTGCCAAATCTGAGATTCGAACCACGATCGACTATGTGAGATTCCAGTGATATAACCATTACACCATCTACTGGTTCCCAAAACATGTGAATTTTATTTAATTTAATTTTTTTTTCTTAAGTTTGCTATAGGACACATGTACTTGCCAGAGAGAGACAGAAAGAGAAGAAGAGGTGGAAAGTAAGTCAGCTTCCCTAGTGGAATGGCCATGCTGCAACCCCTTCTCCTCCATTCTTCTCTCCATATTTTGGACACACATATGCATGCATTTGTGCCCAGCATGCTTTTCAGGAAGCTGGGTCCAAGTCTTGCAATAGCACAGCCAACTGTGTGGCATCCAGCGGCCTTAACCACTATGTCACTGGCTGTTCTTATTTAATTTCTAGTAGATAATATATTAATAAAATTCTAAGACCAAATGGTGTAAAAAGGTACATGTTTTCACCCTGCAAAGCCTTAGCCCCCATCTGCTTAGTTTTCACTCAGTGCTCTCCAACCACTGTGATGTTCGTGTGTCCTTCCAGAATTTCTTTATGCATGTGTGAAAAGATATTAATATATAGTCTTCCTCCACTTTTTTCCTCATCTTTTTTTTATCGCCAGAGGATGTTGTATTTGCCAAAGAGAGATGGGGGGGGCAGGAAATGGCATCAACGGGCCATGGTCACATCACATCTTCATTTCTCCATCCTGTCGGGATTTGAAGCATGGATGAATATATTCCCAACGAGTTTTTTTTTTTTTTTTTTAGAGGATTTTGCTATATGGTGTATGTGCTTGCCAGACAGACAGAGACAGAGAGACAGAAAGCGAGAAATCACCCCACAGGGGAGATGGCCACACCGCAATCCCTTCTCCATTCTCCTCTCAGGATCTTGGGCACGCACGCACACGCGCCCGACATGAGTTTTAAGCCACCAGGTCCGGGACGCGAACCGCAGTCAACTACGTGGGAGTCCAGCGACATAGTCATTATGCTAACTGCTGGTCCCCCCAGTGAGTTTTTCAAGTTACCAGGGCTGGGATTGAAAAACTGCAGTTGGCTGTGGATCCAGCTCTCTTAATCACCCGTCCAAAGGGCTGGCCCTAGTCTTCCCTCACTTTTTATGCGAAAGGTGGCATATTATACATATCATGTTTTGTACCTTGGTTTTCCCCCAAGAATTAATAACATAGCTTGAAAATTTTTCCATATTAGGAGATAGTTTTCTCATGGTTTTATTTTTATTTTTACAGCTATTTATTATTTCACTGGATGACTGTACCATAACTTATTCAACCAGTCATCTGTTGGTGTACATTTGGGCTCTTTCCAGTCTTTGGCTTTTACAGGCAATGCCCACTGGCAATATACCAAAGCATCTGATTCCCCATTGCCTCACCAATAGAATGAGTTACCTAGTTTTATATAGTTTTGCATAATAGTTCTAGTTTTTAGCTCTTGTTTCATTATCTTTTTCCTTTCTTTTCCTTTTTTTTTTTAAATGTTAAGAATTTTTGAATGGGTTATCCCTGGACACCCTGACTCATATTTTAAGGCTTTTTAAAATAACAGCTTTATTGGTATGTAATTCACATTCCATAAGATTCATCCATTTAAAGTGTTCCATTCAGTGATTTTTAGTCCTTAGCTCATTTTTAATGTTCATATCTAACCTCTAAGAAAAGAGTTTTTGGGACCAGCAGTTAGCATAATGGCTATGTCGCTGAACTCCCATGTAGTCGACCACGGTTCGAGTCCCAGACCCAGCGGCTTAAACTCATACCAGGTGCATCTGCCTGCATGCCCAGGATCCGGAGAGGAGAATGGAGAAGGGATTGGGGTGCGGCCATCCTCCCTAGGGGGTTGCTTTCTCACTTTCTGTCTCTCTGTTTCTCTCTGTCTTTCTGGCAAGCGCACACACCCTATAGCAAAAACCTCTCCAAAAAAAGAAAAAAAAAAAGAGTTTTTTTTTTCCTAATTACAAAGTATTTCATGTTTAGTTTAGAAACACTGGAAAAACAGGAAGTACAAAGAAAAAAAGTAGCACTACCACCTAGAGCACTATGAACTTTTTTCCTAAATAAAAATAATGCCATCATGTACGTGTTATGTTGAGGCTTGCTTTTATCAGTCTCTGCATTTCTTGTGTCTCCAACCTCTAGATCCGCTAATGGACAGAGTCATCATCGATGATGTTACAGTAAGAACAATGACAATAACCCCCCCTACTTATGGAGAGCTGGCTATTGGCTAGGTACCGCGTCTTTGCATGCTTATCTTTAATCCCACATGTTTTTAATCTTATCAGTCCTTGAAATTGATGAGGTTGCTACTATGCCAATCTCATTTTACAGCTAAAGGCTCAGAGAGGCTAAGTAATTTGCCTAATGTTGAACAGGTAGTGGGGCCATCAGGTGGCATGGTGTTTAGGTTGCTGGACTCCCACATGGCCAACCGCAGTCCAAATCCTGGACCTGGTGGCTTACTTTCTCACTTTCCGGCTCTCTCTCTGTCACTCTCTGGTCAAGTTTTAAAATAAATGAATTAATTTAATTAAATAAATAGTTCTTTTTTTAAAAAAAAAATTAAAAAGACCAGGTAGCAAGTGAAGGAGCCAAGGCTTGAACTCTTACTGTGTGATTTCATAATTTCAAGTCACTCAGCTGTAGTTCAGACCAGAGACTTTCAGAACCAGTTAAAAGAAAGAGCCCCTCTCTCAGGAAGAGCCAGTAGGCAAAGGGATTACAGCCCTTTAGAGCAGCCTTGGGGTCCTCACTGGCCCACTCTGTCCCGGGGCTGTGGGTACCTAGTGCCCCTCACTAGCATTTGCAGTGTTCTCTGTCCCTGAAGGTCTCCTTCCTCCTCCAACTTGCAGGAAAACCATGGAAAGGGTGGGAGGTGCACTGGAGAAGTGGCCTAGATCACAAGACCATGGGGGGACCCCGCTGGCACAAATTACTTTACAGCTCTCTTTGCTCCTGCCTGTTGGAAGAGAATTACAGAACCATGCCAGAGCATTGAACTCTGCCCTTTACAAACACCGTCCCATCCTTCTCCTCTTCCCAGTCCTCGCACCATGTTCCAGCCGCTCAGACACTTTAAGGGTATCTTCCCCTGCAGTTCCTCAAGCCAAGTAACCAGCAGGAGTTTCGTGGCTGTTAGCTAGAACAGCAGGCTGGCTGCTCAGTTGCTGTGGCAACAGCTGTTGTAAGTAAGTGGTTCTTGTGGCAGAAGACAATTCAATAAACCAGATCCGGGGGCCCGGTGGGAAGATCTGGTGAAGACTTTATTGGGTACCTTCTGTGGTGCTGGAGATGCAGGCAGGGGGTGTGACTGAGGAGGCTAGAGTTGGGGAAAAGCAGGTGTCTGCATTTACTTGGGGGCTGTGGGCTCGTCCTGCAGAGGTAGGGCCAGTGATTGGCAGGCTGCACCTTGTGTCCTCAGAGATCCTGACACTCAGCCCTGGACATCACCAAGGCTGAGGCCTCGCACTTACGCTCCAGCTGGGAGGAATGAGCTTGAGTCGGAGCAGCCCCCTGCTGAGAACAGCTGGAAAGTCTGGATGAAGCACAGACGGCAGTGTAAAGTTGTAAAGTTGAGATAGAGGTGGCAGGGCAAGGGTCCATGCCTGGGGACCATTTTGCCACTGCAGTAGGCCTGTCTCCGTGCTGGGGTGAAGGAGCAAAACCCCTGGGAGAAGTAGGCTGTGCTTGCTGCTCACTTTCTCTCCTTTGTTCTCGAATCCACGTCAGTGAGGGTTTTGTCCTTATCACTCCTCCAGTGACCTCCATGTGTGACTCATCCTTTTCTATCAGTTGCTTTCGACACTGTTAGCCACTGCCTCTTCTCCTTGTCACTCACCTGCCATTCCTTCCCATCCTCTGTGCTGGGGCTGCCTCCTACCCTGACTCTTGAGCTTTGGAGGGGTCCAGGGCTCAGGGTTGGCTCTCTCGTCTGTTCTTTTTTTTTAGAGAGGCTTTTATTTTATTTTATTTTATTTTATTTTTTGCTATAGGACACTTGTGCTCACCAGAAAGAGAGAGACAGAGAGACAGAAAGTGAGAAATCACCTCCCAGGGGGATGTCCATGCCGCAATCCCTTCTCCATTCTCCTCTCAGGATCTTGGGCATGCATGCATATGCACTAGGCATGAGTTTGGGCCACCGGGTCTGGGACTCAAACCGCAGCCTACTACATGGGAGTCCAGCGACATAGCCGTTACGCCAATTGCTGGTCCGTCTCGTCTGTTCTAACTTCATTTGCTCCACAGGGGATCTCACCTAGAGCTTAGGTTCCTGGGAAGCTGAATCTGAGACAGATTTGCCTAGGGCAAGTTTCTTGGATGGCATCTGGGAATGCCAACTAAGGCAGGAGGGACACAGGATGGGCAGAGGCAGCAGGTGGGTAGGGATGCTGTGGCAGCAAAGAAAGGCTTCAGCTGGGAGCCAGCAGGTGGAGTGGTGGTTGGGGTGCTGGACTCCTACACGGTCCACCATAGCCCAAGTCCCAGACTTGGTGGCTTGAAAATCACGCCGGGCACATGTGTATGTGTGTCCAAAATCCCAGGAGGAGAATAGAGAAGAGATTGCAATGTGGCCATCCCTCCTGGGGGGTGACTTCACTTTCCCTCTCACTGTCTATCTTTCTTCGGTGAGACACACACACACTATGACATAAATCTTTAAAAAAAAAAAAGAGAGAGAAAGAAAAAGAAAGAAAGGCTTCAGCAGACCTCCAGGAGAGGCGTGGAGCGGGGAATGGCCAGAACTGTGCTTTCCAGGCCTTGTCCCACTGAACCCACCCAGTGCCTAGGAGGAAGACGTGCAGTCATTGTCCCCATGCTGCAGGTGCAGAGGTTGTACAACTTGCCCACTAGGGAAGCTGAGACGCAGACGGGTCTTGCTGCCCTCTCAGAACACTAACTTCACTTCTGCTTAACAAGGCCTCTAAAAATCAAGTTGAGTAAAACTCCTGGGCCCTGCAGGACCCTGGGAAGCCTTGCCAGAACTCACAGCTCTGCCGCTTGTTTCCCTTAGCCCTGGCACCACACCTGCAGGGCCCTGCTGCCTGTCCCTAGAAACTCTCACCCTGCTGAGGGGGCACCCATGTCTCCAGAGGTGTGGGGTAGGTTCTCCACAAAGCTGTGAGAATCTTGTGTCATTTTCAGATGCATGAGAAGTTTGTTTAAATGTCTTGTCGAATAGAAAAATACCATCTAAGCCTTTGAACAAAAGGCTGGTGTATTGTGTTTGCCTCCTGTCTTTGCATTGTCCTTGACAGATTTGCACCCGTATCCTTGAGGCTCAGGGCCCTCCTTTGATAAGCACAGACCTACGCCCTTCAGCTAAGGAGACTGGACAACGGCAAGAGCGAGTTCCTGCCTCTCACTGCCTGGACCCACCCTGAGCACCCTGACCCTCCTGTCCTTTCCTTCCTGGCCTATAGGCCCTGTGACTTGTGCTCCCCTGGGCTGGCTGCTGGACATGCCTAACCTCACTGTAGGTTGAAGGTGGTGCCATAAAGGAGCAGGGCCTCACCGAGATGCCATCCTGACCTCCTCCTAAGACACCAAGGCCGCCGTGATTCAGGGCCTGGCGGAGCTGCTCTAAGATGTCACAAGAATTTCAGCAGTCCCAGGGACCAGATGAAGAGACGAGGCCGGAGAGCCAGGCTGCCCTTCCCCAGTCCCCAGCGGCTGCTTTTAGTTCATGTGTGTGCAAACTGTGGGGAGAGGTGTTCATACGGTGCTGCCTGCTCCCACTAATGGCTCTAAAATTAAAAAAAAAAAAAAAAGTCAGTTCCAAAGAAGCAAGACACTGGGGTGAGCCGCTCCCTCTGTGCCTGCTGAAGGGTCTGTCTATTTAAAGTGTGTGTGGGTGTATCGCACACAAGCCCACCTGCACACCACACGTGTGCCCTGGTGCACACCAACAAACCCATGTCCACACGTAAGCGCACTGTGCCACCTACAAGCACACCTGTGTACACACGCAAGCACACTCACGTACTCACACACACGCAGACCCAGCACTGCGAACACTGGCCAGAGTCCAGCGTTGGGTGAAGCTGTTCCCGTTGCTGTCACCGGGCCGTGGCTGTGGTGCTGCACTCCCCAGGGGCTGGCAGCATTCTTTAATCTCTCAGAACGCCACTCCGGCGTTTGCTTACTCAGGGCCCGGGTGGTGTCTGATGCTGGCAGGGGTGGGTTTGAATGCTGATGTGAGGAATGTTGAGTCACCTGCAGAATTTTCAGTGTCCATCAGGATGGGTACCTTTATCTTCAGGATAGCTACTGTCTCCACCCACCCCTCCCTGCAGGCCCTCCTCCCAGGCTCTCAGCAGTCTCCTTCACCTTGCAGGTTGGCGAAGGTCTCTGGGTTCTCAGGGGGCATAAACTGGATTGCATATGGGTACAGGGGCTTGGGAGATCCTTCTAAGTGAGAGGGCAGCCAAGCTGGGATTGAAGTTCTCCTGTCTCCCACCCCACAGCCCACCGCCTGCTCCACTCACCGTCCCATAGGCATAGGTCTGAGGAAGGAGGTACCAACTTCGCGTTTACATTCTGGTTCTTCTTCCTGTCTGTGGAGCCCTCCCAAATCCAATGCTTTCCAGCAGTTCTCAGAGTGCAAGAAATTCTCCCCATGCATTCTGTCTCTCACACACACATACTTTGCTTCAAATGCGCTCGCTGGGAGGCAGTGCCCTTAGAGTGCTGAGCTAGATTCCATCCCTGGCTTTGTCTCTTTTTTCAAAATTCATATATAACCAATTTGGCCCTAAAGGCACTTAGCCGTGTCTGGGCTCCAGTGAGGGCCAGAGCCTTAGCATTTCGCCAGGGATTCCGAACCTGGACTCTGAGAATGGACCCCAGGGCTTTGCAAACCTCTCAAGCCTCCTGCAGCAGCAGATGAGTTTATGTGTGCTCCCCCCACCCCCGTGGAAAAAGTTCATCGCTTCTCATGGGGTCTCAGAGGAGGTGTATGATCACTCCCCCCACACAGCCTCAAAAGGTTAGGAACCACTGCCTCAGGGACAGAGCAAGTAGCTTTAGAAACAGGCACGGTGAAAGATCTGCATTCTAGAATCTAGGGAGGGCTTCTTAACAGGAAGTGGAGGATGGGGGGGGGTCTGTCTGCAAAATATGATGCAAATACTCCTTCTGAGAATAGGACACAGATTTTATCAGATCCCCAGCGTTCCTAACTCTCAAATTTAAGAATCATAGACTCAGAGATGTAATGACGTTAGAGTATTAATGCCATCTGAGAGGATAGATATTTTTAATACCGATTCTTTTTCAGAATATAAATACTTTAGTCCTTTGTAGAAAATATGGGGGGGAAAAGCTTCTGGAAATCTCCCCCAAATCACCTATAATCCCAACACTGAGAGATAAAAAAGGACTTTTTTTTTTTTTTAAAAAAGATTTTTCCAGAGCGTCTGATCTATATCTGCTGTCTGTCTCTCTCTCACTCTGTGTGTATGTGTGTGAGCATGCTTGCACGAACCTAACATCATATTAATTTTTTTCCTAATTTTATTTTGCTAGTGGGCACATGTGCTTGCCAGGGAGAGAGTGCGAGACACACACACACACACACACACACACATACACACATTAACTATCCCCCAATGGAGATGGCCACACCACAATCCTTTTTCTTCTATTTCTCTTCCCATCAAGAATTTGGGCACATCAGCTCATGCACCCAGCATTTTTCAAGCTGCCAGGACCAGGATTGAACCACAGTGGCCACGTGGGATCTGGCTCCCCGTGCATTGCACTTAACCGCTGCTCTGTGAGGCCAGCTCATCATACTAAGTTGTTCTTTTTTTTTGGCTATAGTTTGTGAGCAGGTCTTAGGTAACTGCTGCTGAGAGCAGTACCCAGTCTACTCTGGCCTTGCCCTGAAGGACCTGGATGGCAAAAGCTCCAGAGAGAGGTAGTTCCTGTAGCTGCATAGCCTTTTCCCCCCAACTTATTTTCACTTTTTCCTTCTCATGCAAACAGAGCCAACTCACTCACCAGCCAGCTCCCACTCCTTTCTAAATCCAGCCTATCAGCAAGTGAAACTCTAGAGAGCAGACTCCATATTTGATTTGTCTTTGGTGCAACATTTGCCTGAGTTCTGATCTCTGCTGGGAGCTGGTGCTCTGCTAATCCCAGTAGGTGCGTGTGAAGCAAGATAATACATGCCTGAGGAGGTGAGGGCCTCAAATAACTCTACTTTGCCTTTCTTTTTTTTTTTTAATTTATTTATTAATTCACTTTACACCATCACAACACACAAATGAATTTTCCATCCAAAATACACTGTGCATTGTCTCAATCAAGTACATCCACATATATGTTCTCAGCAAATAATTTTCCAATCCTTAAGTCCTGCATACCTTGCCCTTTGTCTTGCCATCCCTGATTCCCCATCCCCCACCCTCTGCTATGTCCCACCTTCCCTCCCCCTTTATCCCTGGCATCCATGGTTGCCCTCCATACCTTCCTCCCCCCCCCCTTCCATTGGT
>NW_006209531.1:671770-695296 GCF_000334495.1 Tupaia belangeri chinensis | reverse complement strand
GTGAGTTTTAAGCCACCAGGTCCGGGATGCGAACTGCAGTCGACTACATGGGAATCCAGCGACATAGCCATTGCGCTAACTGCTGGCCCCAATTGTTCATTTTTTTTTTTTTTTTAAGAATTATTTATTTAATTTTATTTATTCATTTCTTTATTTTAATGTGACCAGAGAGAGACACAGAAAGAGAGAGAAAGAGAAAGAGAGAAAGTGAGAAAGCAAGCCACCAGGGCCAGGACTCAAACCAGGGTCGGTCATGTGGAAGTGTCCAGTGCCTTAACCACCACGCCACCTGCTGGTCCCCCATACTAACTTTTAACATGCTTTTTTTCTACTTGATATTTTGAGGACTCTTTCCTATCATTAAATAGCTTCCTAAAATAGTGACTTTTCAATCTTATTTTAAAAGTGAACCTCTTATTTTTAAGTCAGCTATTACACAGAAGTCTGAAAATCAAAGAGAAAAGGTAGTCAAGCTAGCCTATGGCATGTTGGTTAAGGCAGCTGGACCCCACCTGGCTCACAGTGCAGTTCAAGTCCTGGACCTGGTGGCTTGGCAATCGTGCTGGGCACACGTGTGTGTGTGTGTGTGTATGCCGCAAATCCCCAAAAAAGAACAGATAAAGGTGAACGAATTATGGTGTGACCTTTCCCCATGGGGGGGTGGGGTTTGCTTTCTTGCTTTCTCTCTCTTAAAGTACACACACCTGCTAGCAATTTTTTTTTTTTTAAAAAGCGATAAAAAAAGTGAGATGTTCAGGCCAGCAGGTAGCAGGGAGGTTAAGGCAGCTGTATCCCAATGGCCGGCTGTGCAGACTTGGTGACTTAAAAATTACGCCAGGTGCGTGTGCATGTATGCCCCAAATCCTGAGAGAAGAATGGAGGAGAACGGATTGTGGTGTGGTCATCCCCCCTGAGGGGGTGATTTTTCACTTTCTCTTTGTCTGTCTGCCTCTTTCTGGTGACCACATGTGCCCTATAGTAAACTACCAAAAAAAAAAAGAAAAAAAAGAAAGAGAGAAAATAACAATGGGCACATGTGTGTGCATGCCCAAAATCCCAGCAGGAAAATAGAGAAGAGACTATGGCATGGCCATACCCCGGGAATGGTTTCTCACTCCTTCACCCCTTGTCTCTCACTCAAGTGAATACATGTGCCCTATAGCAAAACTATTTAAAAAAAAAAAGTGAGAAATTCTAATTAAGTCATGGGGAGGAAAGAAACACCATTTGGAAACCACTGTTCTAAAGCCATGACTTTTAATGGCTATGTAGTATTTGGGATATATTCACACTAAAAAAATGATTCATTGTTTATCTGAACTTTCATGTTTAATCTGAACTTGTCATTGAACTGAGTGTTCTGTATGTTACATGACAACCTTATGAAGTGCCATCATTTAGCTAGCCAATCTCTATTGAACATTTAGATGATTTCCAGTGTTTTATAAAAGATTGAGCAATATATCTTTGTATCCACATCTGAATATCTTATTTTACAACACACCATGATCAAAATCGCTAGACTGGGGGCCAGATGGTACGACAGAGGTAAAATGTCCTATGAGGCTGACGCATGTGGGAAGGTTCTGGGTTCCTGTTTGGAGACTTCCCTGAGCACACCAGGCATCTGCACGTGCCCATGACTTGGGACCAACTGAGCTAGGGATGAGTCGTGGTGTCTGGACCCTATTGGGGGTGCTGTCTCTCTCTTTCTCTCTCTCTGTCTTTCACTCATGGAGAAAATAAATACATACATTAAAAAAAATTTGCTAGGCCAGAGGCTGTGAACATTTTAGAGACTTTTAATACATTTCCCAAATAGTTTTCCATAAAGAAATGTACCCTCAAGAGCCATGTGTGAGAGTGCCTGTTTCAGGAGATGTTAGATATGTGTTGATCCATTTGTTATTGGTGGTTTACATTAGCTTGTCATTCCATCCCAAGCTCCTGAGACCTTAAGCTCAAGGCTGGCAAGTGTGACCCATGAGCTCCAGGATAAGCCAAAAGGGGGTGAAACTCAAAGGTACTGAAGAACCCAAGGGAGGGGCTGGTTAGCTCTGAGGCACGGGCGTGCTCAGGTTCAGGAATCAGGGCTGATAAGAGGCAGGGTAGAGATGGTAGAGATTTCACCCAGGTTAAGTAAAAGTAAGCTTCAGCCATCAGTTGAAGAGACCATCCTCTCCCCATGTAAAGTAACGTTAAGCTGTGAATCAGACCCTTGTAACATGTTCTTCTCAGTAAGCAGCCTTACCATGCAGACAACCATTCCAAGGCTATAAAGGAAAAAATCTGAAAGATTTTTTTTTCCATTTAAAAGATATTAATTACAGAGCCATCCAGCGGTACAGAGGTTAAGGCACAGGGTTCCATATGACTGATATTGTGGTTCGAGCCCTGGATCCAGCGGCTTGAAAATCACTCGGGTTGTGAGTAAGGACCCAGAACGGAGGAGATGGAATTGCAATGTGCCATCCTCCCTGAGAAGAGAGCAGTGATTTCTCACTTTCTGTCCCTTTCTCTGTCTTTGACAAGCACACACGCCCTACAGAGAAAACTAAAAATTAAAAAAAAAATTCAATATATGTAATCTATATTTATGTAAATACAAATTACATAAACATAGTAACAGTAACTGAGAGGATGGAAAATCGCTCATAATCTTCCCAGCCTAACCAATCAGGTTTTGTTTCTTGCTATGTCCTGCTTTTCGAGGTCCATAATTTTTGGACTACAGTCACAGAATATATACAATTTTTATCTTGTCCTTAATTCCCATCATTATGCAAGCATATTTCTGTGCTGCTACAGAACTTTCAGAGCTAATATTGTTAATGCCATTTTTTCTTGATCTCATAGGTAATAATTATTCATTAAGATAAATTAGAACATCTAGATAAATAAAAATGGAATCACAATATGCATTTTAATTTGTAGCTTTTTTTTCCCATTTAACTGTGTATGGTGAACATCTTTCCATATTAAAAAATTCCTTCTACATCATTTTTTAAAGAATTATTTATTTAATTTTATTTATTAATTCATTTTTATTTATTTATTTATTTGACCAGAAAGACACAGAGAGAGAGAGTGAGAGGGAAAGTGAGAAAGCAAGCCACCAGGTCTGAGACTCGAACCATGGTTGGCCATGTGGGAATCCAGCGCCCTTATCCACCACGCCACTTGCCGGCCCCCATCATTTTTAATAATCACAATGTATTTTATTTACATGGTATCTCATAACTTTTTTTTTAGATTCTGCTATGATTTGATTTTATAAACGAAGAGATAGAAATTCAGAACATTTTAAATACCTTCTAGCAGATCCCACGTCAATGAGTGAAAAACTGCAGGTCTTTCATTCCACATGTAGTGTTTTCTCTCCAACTTTATTATAGTGAGAACACTTAAGATGATCCACGCTCTTAACAAATTTTGAAAGTGTACACATTTGAAAGGTACAGTACATGACTCTTGACCATTGATACAACAGCTCTCTGGAACGTCCTCATTTTGCTCAACTGAAACTTTATGCTGATTAGTTAGTAACTCCCTGGGTCTGCTCCATGACCTAGTGGTTAAGGGAGCTGGATCCCACATAATAGACCACACAGCTCAAATCCCGGAGAAAATAACAATGGGCACATGTGTGTGCATGCCCAAAATCCCAGCAGGAAAATAGAGAAGAGACTATGGCATGGCCATACCCCGGGAATGGTTTCTCACTCCTTCACCCCTTGTCTCTCACTCAAGTGAATACATGTGCCCTATAGCAAAACTATTTAAAAAAAAAAAGTGAGAAATTCTAATTAAGTCATGGGGAGGAAAGAAACACCATTTGGAAACCACTGTTCTAAAGCCATGACTTTTAATGGCTATGTAGTATTTGGGATATATTCACACTAAAAAAATGATTCATTGTTTATCTGAACTTTCATGTTTAATCTGAACTTGTCATTGAACTGAGTGTTCTGTATGTTACATGACAACCTTATGAAGTGCCATCATTTAGCTAGCCAATCTCTATTGAACATTTAGATGATTTCCAGTGTTTTATAAAAGATTGAGCAATATATCTTTGTATCCACATCTGAATATCTTATTTTACAACACACCATGATCAAAATCGCTAGACTGGGGGCCAGATGGTACGACAGAGGTAAAATGTCCTATGAGGCTGACGCATGTGGGAAGGTTCTGGGTTCCTGTTTGGAGACTTCCCTGAGCACACCAGGCATCTGCACGTGCCCATGACTTGGGACCAACTGAGCTAGGGATGAGTCGTGGTGTCTGGACCCTATTGGGGGTGCTGTCTCTCTCTTTCTCTCTCTCTGTCTTTCACTCATGGAGAAAATAAATACATACATTAAAAAAAATTTGCTAGGCCAGAGGCTGTGAACATTTTAGAGACTTTTAATACATTTCCCAAATAGTTTTCCATAAAGAAATGTACCCTCAAGAGCCATGTGTGAGAGTGCCTGTTTCAGGAGATGTTAGATATGTGTTGATCCATTTGTTATTGGTGGTTTACATTAGCTTGTCATTCCATCCCAAGCTCCTGAGACCTTAAGCTCAAGGCTGGCAAGTGTGACCCATGAGCTCCAGGATAAGCCAAAAGGGGGTGAAACTCAAAGGTACTGAAGAACCCAAGGGAGGGGCTGGTTAGCTCTGAGGCACGGGCGTGCTCAGGTTCAGGAATCAGGGCTGATAAGAGGCAGGGTAGAGATGGTAGAGATTTCACCCAGGTTAAGTAAAAGTAAGCTTCAGCCATCAGTTGAAGAGACCATCCTCTCCCCATGTAAAGTAACGTTAAGCTGTGAATCAGACCCTTGTAACATGTTCTTCTCAGTAAGCAGCCTTACCATGCAGACAACCATTCCAAGGCTATAAAGGAAAAAATCTGAAAGATTTTTTTTTTCCATTTAAAAGATATTAATTACAGAGCCATCCAGCGGTACAGAGGTTAAGGCACAGGGTTCCATATGACTGATATTGTGGTTCGAGCCCTGGATCCAGCGGCTTGAAAATCACTCGGGTTGTGAGTAAGGACCCAGAACGGAGGAGATGGAATTGCAATGTGCCATCCTCCCTGAGAAGAGAGCAGTGATTTCTCACTTTCTGTCCCTTTCTCTGTCTTTGACAAGCACACACGCCCTACAGAGAAAACTAAAAATTAAAAAAAAAATTCAATATATGTAATCTATATTTATGTAAATACAAATTACATAAACATAGTAACAGTAACTGAGAGGATGGAAAATCGCTCATAATCTTCCCAGCCTAACCAATCAGGTTTTGTTTCTTGCTATGTCCTGCTTTTCGAGGTCCATAATTTTTGGACTACAGTCACAGAATATATACAATTTTTATCTTGTCCTTAATTCCCATCATTATGCAAGCATATTTCTGTGCTGCTACAGAACTTTCAGAGCTAATATTGTTAATGCCATTTTTTCTTGATCTCATAGGTAATAATTATTCATTAAGATAAATTAGAACATCTAGATAAATAAAAATGGAATCACAATATGCATTTTAATTTGTAGCTTTTTTTTCCCATTTAACTGTGTATGGTGAACATCTTTCCATATTAAAAAATTCCTTCTACATCATTTTTTAAAGAATTATTTATTTAATTTTATTTATTAATTCATTTTTATTTATTTATTTATTTGACCAGAAAGACACAGAGAGAGAGAGTGAGAGGGAAAGTGAGAAAGCAAGCCACCAGGTCTGAGACTCGAACCATGGTTGGCCATGTGGGAATCCAGCGCCCTTATCCACCACGCCACTTGCCGGCCCCCATCATTTTTAATAATCACAATGTATTTTATTTACATGGTATCTCATAACTTTTTTTTTAGATTCTGCTATGATTTGATTTTATAAACGAAGAGATAGAAATTCAGAACATTTTAAATACCTTCTAGCAGATCCCACGTCAATGAGTGAAAAACTGCAGGTCTTTCATTCCACATGTAGTGTTTTCTCTCCAACTTTATTATAGTGAGAACACTTAAGATGATCCACGCTCTTAACAAATTTTGAAAGTGTACACATTTGAAAGGTACAGTACATGACTCTTGACCCTTGATACAACAGCTCTCTGGAACGTCCTCATTTTGCTCAACTGAAACTTTATGCTGATTAGTTAGTAACTCCCTGGGTCTGCTCCATGACCTAGTGGTTAAGGGAGCTGGATCCCACATAATAGACCACACAGCTCAAATCCCGGCCCCAGCGGTTTGAAAAACACTCCATGTGTGAGTGCATAGTTGCCCCAAATCCTGACGAGATGGGGATGGAGAAGGGCTTGCGGCCTGGCTCTGTCCCATTGGGGTGCTCGCTCGCTCTCCCTCCCTCTCTCTGGTGAGAACATGTGACTTCTGGCAAATTAAAAAAATGAAAAGATTAGTAATTCCCCACTTCTCCTTATCCCCAGCCTCTGGCAACCATGAATTTGACATTCTGAGTCTATGAATTTGATATTTTAGATACTTCATATGAATGGCATCATGCAGTATTTGTCTTTCTGTGACTGGCTGATGGCATTTAGCATAGTGTCCTTAAGGTTCATCCATATTGTTGCAAGTGGCAGGATTTCCTTGTTTTTAAAAGGCTGACTACGGCCAGCCAGGTGGTATGGTGGTTGAGGCGGCTAGATCTCACATGGCCGACTGTGTGGTTCAAATCCCAGACCCGGTAGCTTAAGAAATACCCTGAGTAAACGTGCATGTGTATCCAAAATGCTGAGGAGAAAAGACCGTGGCATAGTCATCTCCCTGGGGGTGCTTTCTCACTCTCTCTCCCCGCTGACGAGTACATGCACCCACCCTATAGCAAAAAACAAAAACCAAAACAACAACAAAACTGCACAGAGTTCCATATAGTCATGTACTACATTCATTCATTACATAATGTTCTTATACCACATTTTCTTTCTACATTCATTTGTGCATGGACATTTAGGTTGTTTTCACATCTGGGCTATTAGGAATAATGGTGTAATAAATATAGGAGTGCTAATATATCTTCAAGATCCTGATTATATTAAGTAATTTTGGGTAAATACCCAGAGGTGGGATTATTGAATATTGTGGGAGTTCTTTTTTTTTTTTTTTTTTTTTTTAAGAGGTTTTTGCTATAGGGTGCGTGCACTCACCAGAAAGACAGAGACAGAGAGACAGAAAGTGAGAAATCTCCAGCGGAGATGGCCATGACGCAATCCCTTCTCTTCCATTCTCCTCTCATGATCTTGGGCATGCGTACACACACATACCCAGCGTGAGTTTAAGCCACTGGCTCCAGGACTCAAACCATGGTTGACTACATGGGAGTCCAGAGATGTAGCCATCTGCTGGTCCCACCGTAGTCCATTTTTTAATTCAGGGTTTTATTTTTTTTACTTAGTAGTGAGAGATTCTTATATATTTTGGAAATTAACCCCTTATCATACATATGATTTGCAGATATTTTCTCCCACTCTGTAAATTGCCTTTCTACTCTGTTGTCTGAAATTTTTGCTGCACAGGAGTTTTTTTAGTTTGGTTTATTCCTTCTTGTTTATTTTTGTTTTTGTTGCTTGCATTTTTTTTTTTTTTTGAGAGGTTTTTGCTATAGGGCCCGTGCGCTCGCCAGACAGACAGAGAGACAGAGAGACAGAAAGCAGGAAATCACCCCCCAGGGGGGATGGCCACGCCGCAATCCCTTCTCCTCCATTCTCCTCTCAGGATCTTGGGCACGCACGCACATGCGCCCGGCGTGAGTTTAAGCCACCGGGTCCAGGACTCGGACCACAGTCGACTACGTGGGAGTCCAGCGACATAGCCATTACACTAACTGCTGGTCCCGTTGCTTGCATTTTTGATACCTGGCCCACAAAGTTATTGCAAGACCAATGTCATGAAGATTTTCCCCTTAGAGTTTTATACTTTCAGGTCTTAACTTCTAAGTCTTTATTCCATATTGAGTTGATTTTTGTGTATTGTATAATATAGGGGCTCAATTTCATTCTTTTACAGTGGATGCTCTGTTTTTCCAACACTGTATAGAAGACACTATCCTTTCATCATTGCGTATTCTGGGTACCCTTGTCAAAGATCAGCTGACCCTACATGCATGGATGTATTTCAAGGCTCTCTACTCTGTCTCATTGAATTATCTGTCTGTCTCTATTGCCAATATCATACAGTTTTTGATTACTGTAGCTATAGCTTTGTAATAGATTTCAAATCAGAAGTGTGATGCCTTAAGCTTTGTTCTTTTTCTTTTTCTTTCTTTTTAAGAGATTTTTGTTAAAGGGTGTGTATACTTGCTAGAGACAGAGGGAGAGAAAATGAGAAATCACTCCCTGGGATATGGCTATGCTGCAGTCCCTTCTCCTCCATTCTCCTCTTGGGATTTTGGACACACACATGCATGCACATGCCCAGTATAAGTTTCAAGCTTCTGGGTCCAGGACTCGAACTGCGGTCAGCCATGTGTGAGTTCAGCACCTTAACTATTACACCACCTGCTGGCCCCCAGTTTTGTTCTTCTTAAAGTTTACTTGAGTGGGACTGCCAGGTGGCATTGGTGATTAAGGTGCTAGACTCAGTATGGCCGACTATAGTTCAAGTCCTGGACCTGGAGGCTTGCTTTCTTACTTTCCTTCTCTCTTCCTCTGGTAAGCACTTGTGCCCTGTAGCAAATTAAATAATAATGATAATGATAAATAAAAATAAATAAATAATTATTTAAAACATTGACTTAACATTGTTATACCATAACTTTTGAACCAATTTTCTATTGTTGAAAATCTAGGGATTTTTCTCCACAATCTCTTGTTGTTATAAGTGGAATATGTTTTTAATCATATCCTTAGGAAAAACTGAATTGCATGTACACATTTTTTTCAGGCTCTTAATATAAACTCTTAAATTTATTTTTAGAAGATTTATACCAGTTTATATTCACAGCAATAAGTTATAAAAGAGTACTTTTTGGGCCAGTGGGTGGCATAGTGGTTAAGGCACTGGACCCTCACCTGGCCATCCGGAGTTCAATTCCTGGACCTAGCACCTTGAAACTCATGCTGGGTATATGTGCATGTTTGCCTAAAATTCCTGGAAGAGGATGGAGGAGAAGGGATAGCAGTGTGGACACGCCCCCCAGGGGATGGTTTCTTGCTTTCTCTCTCTCTGTCTTTCCAGTGAGTGCACACGTCCTATTAAAAAAAAAAAAAGACTGCTTATTTTCACACAACCTATACCAAATATTGTAAATTGTTGCCAAATATTCTATTCAGTTAATAGAAAATAATGTACTTATTTCCATGCTGCTAGTATATAGACTGTTTTAAAGTTTTCATTCTTATAAATAAGACTGTTGTGAACATCTTTATCTCCAATTTGAATCATAATTAAAATAGGAATCCTGATTGAGAGGGCATATTTACACATGTCACTCCCTCTTTCCAAAAGTTAAATTTAAATCTGGGTATATGGGAGATTTGGGGCACCCACCATTGGAAAGGGATAGGTAGCAGAAAGAATGAAATAGAAAAGGCTGGCACCAGCAGTTAGCGTAATGGTTATGTCACTGGATTCCCATGTAGTTGACCGCGGTTCAAGTCCTGGACCCGGAGGCTTAACCTCACACCGGGCATATGTGTGCGTGTGCCCAAGATCCTGAGGAGAAGGGATTGCGGTGTGGCCATCCCCCCTGGGGGTGATTTCTTGCTTTCTGTCTCTCTCTCTCTCTCTCTCTCTCTCTCTCTCTGTCTTTCTGGCGAGCACACGCACCCTATAGCAAAAACCTCTCGGGAGGAAAAAAAATAGAAAAGACCATGTGCCAAAGGGTATAGTACTGGAGATGTACTGCCAGACCGATGTCCAAAAGGGCTAATTTAATGACTATTCTGGTGGCTTAAAAACAATTTAATGTGATATTCGAAGATATTAGGTAAGGAAGAAAAGCACTATCCACCATTAACCCACAGTAATGTCCTTCCTCACAGAGGGCTCTTCAAACACAATGAAGCACACGTCTCTGCCCACCCTCCCCAAAGCTGGCAGATGGATTAATATTTATTGTCATGGAAAGATGGCCCTAACATATTATTAAGTAGAAAATACAGATTAGAAAATAGTATTAAAGTGTGAGCCAGCTTTTATTTTAAAGCTGTGTATGCGATGTAAGAGACCCAGAAGTCTATACTTAGACTTTACAAGGAGTGTCTAATGAGAAGACTAGGATGGGCTTTTCTTTTTTAAACTTCTTTTAAACTTTTTTTTTTACTCCCCCCCTATTTACATTTAATTCTTGTTTCTTGTCCAAAGCACATATCCCACCCTCAAGGGAGCAAATACCACTTTGGGGATACTTAGATCAGAGTTGCTGACCACTCTTCCATCTTCTGCAGAACCCAGGTCTCTGGGATAGAATGGACACACTTCCTCATGTGACAAACACACCCTGAGCACCTATGACATGGCAAGCACAGCGACAGGTCACATACGAAGAAGTCCAGGCTCTTCTGCAGACCTGTCCAGAGACCTAGTCCTCGGAGTTTTGGCCTCTGCTCCAAGATCTGCAGTAAATGTGTACCAGACAATGGTGGAATGAGTGGAGGTTGTGGCAGAGGTTCTGATGTTCGAGGTAGAGCTCCCTCCTTCATGTGATTATTCGTGAAGGCCTTCCATGAACCCAATGCAATGATGTTATTTAACAAGCTCAACACCCTGGGCAGCATCATGACCTCCTTTTGCAGCTGTAGAAACTGCTGCACTCAGGTTAACCCACCTCCGCAGCACAGTGGCTTGTGGACTAGCCTGAGGACCTTGACTGACAGCCCTCTTCAGCTCTCCTTGGCCTGCCCATCTCATTAAACTAAGTTCCTTTTTAAATTTTTTTTAAAGAGATTTTTGCTATAAGGGTGTGTGCACTCACCAGAGAGACAGAGTAAAGCATGCAAAACAGGTACTTTCGTTCTGGCTTAGCTGACAGATTATTTGATCACTTTACATTTTTATGTATTAGCTCCCTCCCATGCAAAGGGCCTAAAATGAACAAAATGGGAAAGGAAATGGCATCAACCTCCCACGTGCCTATGTACTGGTTCTTCAGGGTGTTCTTCTGTGGTTGGTGTCTGCAGTACATGTGAGGCTGATGGCCTTTGACCAGGGCTTACAGTCTTGTTTCCTGTCCCCGCTGCTGCCCCCACCTCCACTCGGTTTTTAGTTATGTGGCTTATGCTTTGGAGAGAAAGCGGAAGTCAAAGCTGGGTCTCTAGGTGTTACTCAACAATGAATTCATCTGCAAAACACCCCGGCCCCTCCTGTGGCGCAGCCTCGTATTCTGCATCTCTCCCTCTGCTTCCTCTCCTCTCCCATGCATCAGGAATGGGCTACTCTGGACAGGTGTCCCCGCCCCAGGTGTGACAATTGGGAGAGACGTACTTTTCATCAATGTATTTACCCCTGGGATTCACTCTAGGATAATGACCACTATTAACTCAGCTAATTAAAAATTTAATTTTGCCAGAGGCACATGCACCAGCTGGAGAGAGACAGAGAACGAGAGAGAAGGAAAGTGAGAAAGCACCCTCCACCATCACCCCATGGGGAATGGTCATGTTGCAATCCCTTTTCCTCCATTTCTCCCTCCTTTCAGAATTTTGGGCACCCCGGCACACACACCGGGCATGTTTCTCAAGCCATCCAGTCCTGTACTGAAACCACGCAGTCAACCATGTGGGATCCAACCTCCTTAACCACCATGCCATGGACTGACCCATTGTAACTCCTTTTTCTTAGATAGAAAGGAGGTAAGATTTATCTGGTTGTTTTGGTTTGTTTATTTCAGCTGCTGCCCTGATTTGGCCCTTTGTTCTGCCAAGGGTTATAAACTGAGATTCCCAGCTGGTGATCAGGACCTTCCTGGAATCTAATGGGTTGAATTTGGTCCTGGCCTAGCAGGTCCTGACCTTAGTCAGTGGGGTAGGTTACCCCACCTCCGCAGCACAGTGGCTTGTGGACTAGCCTGAGGACCTTGACTGACAGCCCTCTTCAGCTCTCCTTGGCCTGCCCATCTCATTAAACTAAGTTCCTTTTTAAATTTTTTTTAAAGAGATTTTTGCTATAAGGGTGTGTGCACTCACCAGAGAGACAGAGTAAAGCATGCAAAACAGGTACTTTCGTTCTGGCTTAGCTGACAGATTATTTGATCACTTTACATTTTTATGTATTAGCTCCCTCCCATGCAAAGGGCCTAAAATGAACAAAATGGGAAAGGAAATGGCATCAACCTCCCACGTGCCTATGTACTGGTTCTTCAGGGTGTTCTTCTGTGGTTGGTGTCTGCAGTACATGTGAGGCTGATGGCCTTTGACCAGGGCTTACAGTCTTGTTTCCTGTCCCCGCTGCTGCCCCCACCTCCACTCGGTTTTTAGTTATGTGGCTTATGCTTTGGAGAGAAAGCGGAAGTCAAAGCTGGGTCTCTAGGTGTTACTCAACAATGAATTCATCTGCAAAACACCCCGGCCCCTCCTGTGGCGCAGCCTCGTATTCTGCATCTCTCCCTCTGCTTCCTCTCCTCTCCCATGCATCAGGAATGGGCTACTCTGGACAGGTGTCCCCGCCCCAGGTGTGACAATTGGGAGAGACGTACTTTTCATCAATGTATTTACCCCTGGGATTCACTCTAGGATAATGACCACTATTAACTCAGCTAATTAAAAATTTAATTTTGCCAGAGGCACATGCACCAGCTGGAGAGAGACAGAGAACGAGAGAGAAGGAAAGTGAGAAAGCACCCTCCACCATCACCCCATGGGGAATGGTCATGTTGCAATCCCTTTTCCTCCATTTCTCCCTCCTTTCAGAATTTTGGGCACCCCGGCACACACACCGGGCATGTTTCTCAAGCCATCCAGTCCTGTACTGAAACCACGCAGTCAACCATGTGGGATCCAACCTCCTTAACCACCATGCCATGGACTGACCCATTGTAACTCCTTTTTCTTAGATAGAAAGGAGGTAAGATTTATCTGGTTGTTTTGGTTTGTTTATTTCAGCTGCTGCCCTGATTTGGCCCTTTGTTCTGCCAAGGGTTATAAACTGAGATTCCCAGCTGGTGATCAGGACCTTCCTGGAATCTAATGGGTTGAATTTGGTCCTGGCCTAGCAGGTCCTGACCTTAGTCAGTGGGGTCACCACGCTGGCAATAGCCACATTCTGTGAGTTCTATGTGCACATGGCCCGTTACTGGTTTTGTTTTTCCTGCTAACTTCTGACAGGTTCAAGGACAATAGAATACCCAAAGTGCAATGATAGCATGCAGACTTGACACTT
The DNA here is from genome assembly GCF_000334495.1 of Tupaia belangeri chinensis. NCBI lineage: Eukaryota > Metazoa > Chordata > Mammalia > Scandentia > Tupaiidae > Tupaia > Tupaia belangeri. The sequence goes on along the minus strand of NW_006209531.1, from coordinate 681,968 downwards.
GTGACTATACCAGAATTAGTTGGCTGGGAGGGTATTCACTGGGACCTGGGAAGCCCGGAGGTTGCCCATCTCAGCAGTTCTCTCTTCACCTTCTTTCCCTCAGTCACAGAGCATGGCTAGATTATTTAGGGGATCAGCATAGCCAGGCAGACAAGACCCTGAGTGGAAATCGACTTTGTCTCCCCTCTGATGTGACTGCAGCTGAGGATCAGCAAGACCCTAAGGTTGTTGCTAGCTGGGACAACCCAGGATGGCCTGGGCTGACCCGAGGAAATCTGGGCTGTTTTGGTCTGAGTAACATGAACTCTTGTATTTTTCCATTTTTCCATGTTCTTTTGAGCCATAAGCAAAGAAGTGTTTCCAAGCCTGTGTACAGGCCAAGAAGTGACAGCATTGGGCAAGTCCCCATCCGAGCCATGAGCTGATGTTCTGATCCCTGAGCCAAGGAGGGAGGCCACCTCCAGTCTGTACTGGTCAAGGTCTATTTGTGTGCTGGGCATCAGAGTCTAGTTGCTTTGGAATTGGAGCACTCAACTGGAAGAGGGTGCCAAGCACACCTGGGCCTAGGAGTAGTCCGTAGACACATAGAGAAGACTTTGTGCTTAGGCTTTGTAACCAGACAGCCTCAGTTGCGGTCCCAGCCCAGCCACATCGCAGCTATGTAATGAGGGCGTGCTATTTATTATACCTCTTTGAGCCTCAGTTTTCACCTCTGTAAAATAAGGACGAGAAGTGCACTTGTTTTGCAGGATTATTTGAAGATTAAAAATAAGCAGTTGGTATAGTAACCAGTGCACGGTAGACCCTTGCTGCACCATCAGTATCGCCTCATCACCGTAGAAGAGGCCAATCTTCCCTTGTACCCTGGGCTACGGCAGCTGTGGGGGAGGGTAAGGCAGCATTCGGGTATGCTTTGCAGACCCAGCAATGCTCTTCTTGGTTTGGGTAAGCAAGTGGAAACTGAGCTATTGCACCACGCATCTCTGACATGAACCACCCTCAGAATCCCTCCATCCCAGCATGGTCTCTGGGCTGGGCAGAGGGTGGGAAATGGAGACCTGGAGAGCCTGATGGACCTGGAAAGGACTCCCCTAGATCTGAACAGAGACTGGAATGGTGGGCCTGATGCCTCATCTCAGCCTTGATTAAAGGACCCTGGTGGCTTGGATCTACACAGGAATGGACAGTGGGCCCCACATCCACTTTCTAGGTGAGATCACTAATGTCACAAGGCTGTGTGTGCATCAGCAACCCTGGGTGGCCATATTAGGATGGGTGGGAGACCTACTTGAGGTCTTAGGTAAGTTTTCCCAGGCAGCCCCTATCTTGTGCTCTTTGACATGAAACTGACCTAAAGCCTCCTGGACTGCAGGACAGAAGTGTTGCAAGGTGTTAGACTTCCATGGTCACCAGGAAGGCTCTAGCTGGTTGTAGTTGGCTCTGCTAATGGTGAAGCTCTTGGTCAGGGCAAAGAGAGGCCAAAAGACCAACCTGCAGCAAGGCTCCAGGAAAGGGGTGGAAGATCAGAGGAGATAGCCTCTGAGATCTCTCATAATTCTAAGATCCTATGGTTTCACCAGCCATGACTAGCAGTCCCTCTCCAACGTGTGTTTGTATAGAGCAGTGGCTCTTAACCTTGGCAGCACTATTGAACTGCTTGCAGTGATTTAAGTACACCCAGTGCTTGTGTTCCACCTCCAGAGATCCCAATCTATTTGGTCTTGGGTATGGTCTAGACCTCAAGTGCTTAAAAATCTTCCTAGGTGGGGACCAGCAGTTAGCATAATGGCTATGTCGCTGGACTCCCATGTAGTCGCGTCCCCCATCCAGTGGCTTAAAACTCATGCCGGGCGCGTGTGCGTGCGTGCCCAAGATCCCGAGAAGAGAACGGAGGAGAAGAGATTGCGACGTGGCCATCCCCCCTGGGGGGTGATTTCTTACTTTCTGTCTCTCTGTCTCTCTCTGTCTGTCTGGCGAGCACACGCACCCTGTAGCGAAAGCCTCTCAAAAAAAAAAAAAATCTTCCTAGGTGGTTCTAACAAGTGGTCAAGGTTGAGAACAACTGATAATAATTAAGAATTGCCATTTAATTGCCAGGTACTGTCCAAAGTATAGTATACACATCATCTCTTTGATCCTTGGGACAATTGCCGTTTTCCAGATGAAGAAATATGCTCAGAAAGGGTAAGAGACTTTCTTAAGCCAGAGAGAGCAGACAGAACTGGCATGCCATCCCAGGGCCATCAGATTTCAAAGCCCCAGCTGGTCATTGTTATAATTACTGCTAACGTGAAGTGAAAGATGGGGCCCTGGCTGGAGCCAGCTGGAGTCCTCTCAGGACCTCAATACCCTGTTCGGGGTTCCCCTACCCCAGCCAAAGGTTCTGGCTCTGTGCCCACCAGAGCATCTTGTCTGTTGGATGAGAGCCCTGCTGGCTATGTGGGGTTGGCCACTTCTTAAGGAAGAACCAGCGGGTCAAGGGGAAGTCTTACGGGACACATCTTTTCTTTTGTGGGAGCAGGAACCTGAGAGCTTGAGCTCAGAAACGTCCAATCATGTGCCGAGCTTCCTGCTCTCACAATGAATGGCAATCTTCCAACCAGGACCAAAAATTAGATGAGATTTTGCTTCCAGGGGCAGGGGGAGTGGTTGGAAATCACATTTTGTTCACCAGGTGTTTTTGGTTTATAGCAGACTCAGAAGAAAAGTCAGGAGCCATCCATAAAATAGGGCCAGAGCCTTTTTATTTGCAGTTTCACTGAAATTTAGTGAAAGGCAAACAGCAGGTACCTGTTTTACTGTCAATAAAAGAAAATTGGGCAGTGGTTATTTAAAAGGAGTTGGAGCTGTTTAAATCCAAAATTTAGGGGTATGTGTATATTTTAAAAGAAAGTTTAGGGATTTGGATTAAATTGGGTTCCCCACCCCACCCCCTTGGGTTGAACTGTTTTTGATGAAAATGACATGGAAAATATTTGCCTTTCTTATTTTAAACCTTTCCCTTCGCTGTGTCTTTCCTAAATTTAGCAGTCCGAGAAGCAATAAGCAAATTTAGCTGGAAAATAAAAAACTGAAGCAAGTCAGGCAAGTCTCAAAGTTTAATCGAAGCAATAGATGAAAATAAAACTCCCCAACATGAGAAGTAATTCTTCCCGTTTTATAGAGCAGAGTCATTATGTTGGCTTAAACAATTTCAGATGTGATGGACCTTATTGGACAAGGAAGTGCTGGATATGGCACTCCCTACAAGGACCAAGACTGGGGAGAGAGGCAGCTGCCTAAACATCAGCTGAGAGCTCTGTGTGAGGCTGGAGGGATGTGGGAGGCTCTTCAGGCCTTTCCTCATCTTCTCCCAGCCTCCTTTTTCACCATGATAATGCAAGGGCTTCTCAAGCCATGGTCGAGACGAAACCCCTGCTTCAAAATCTGAACACGGCCCTGCCTGCTGGGGAAGGCTGGGAATGCCCCACCCAGCTCTGGCTGCAAGCCACTGGGCCGATTGCCAGAGACCAGTCTGGTGTCCTGGAACGGATGGCTGCCACCTACACTGTATCATTGCTATTGGTGATGCATTTGTTTTTGTTTGTCATTTTATTTTTAAAATTTAGGTGAATGACTTCAGCCCATTAAAAGGACTAGAGGTTTGATGACTCTGAACTTTTGGTTACTAGAGAAGGATATCCAACTCAAACTAGATTAAAAAAAAAGGTAGATAGGTAGGTAGATGATAGATTTTTCTATTCTGGTTCATTCTGTTGCTAATAACAGAAAATATCCCAAACTGACTTATAAGAATAGAGGCTTAGGGACCACCAGGTGGTGTGGTGGTTAAGGTGCTGGACTCCCACATGGCCAACCACAGTTCGTGTCCCAGACCTAGTGGCATGAAAATCACACCAGGTGCATGTGCGTGCATGCCTGAAGTCCCAAGAGGAGAGTGGAGGAGAGGGAATTGCAGCATGAGGGGTAGGGGGGAGGGAAGCTTGAAGTCATTAATTCAGTAGCCATTGTTTTTGAGTGCCTACAATCACCCAGGCACTGTTCTGGGCTTTGGGATATAGCATTAAACCAAACAGACACTTCTTGGCCTGGTGAAGCTTCTTTGCCATTGGGAAAAGTGGTCAAAAAGGTAAAAGAAATAGGGCCAGTAGGTAGTGTGGTGCTTAAGGTGTTAGACTCCCACATGACTGATCACAGTTCAAGTCCCAGACCCAGCAACTTGAAAATCACACTGAGTGCATGTGCATGCATGCCCCAAATCCCAAGAGGAGAATGGAGGAGAAAGGAGTGCAGCATGGCTCTCCCCTGGAGGGTGATTTCTCACTTTCACTCTCTGTCTCTTTCTCTCTCTAGTGAGCACTTGCACCCTATGGAAAAAACCTAAATAAATAAATAAATAAATAAATAAATAAATAATTTTAAAGGTAAAAGAAATAAGTACAGTACATATAGAATACCAGATGGTAGTAAGTAAGGCAGGACAATAGAGAATGCAAGGGTTGGGTTGGGGTCACAGTTTGACATATGGTGGTCGGGGGAGGCTCACAGAAAAGCTGAGATTTGAACAGAGCCCTGTAGGAGATAAAAGGTGAAGCCACAAAGACATCCAGGAGAAGAGCCTTCCAGAAAGGAGACAGAAGGAATAAGCAGGTTTAGGGGAAGGGCACCTGGAGGGCTCCAGGAAAGCAAGGAGACCAGTGTGGCTGGAGCAGAGTAAGGAAAAGGTCAAGAGTAGAAGCAGACTCTCTTCTTATAAGAAGACTGAGGTGATCTTTGAAAATGGTTTGCTATTCACTTGATCCAGAGAAACCCACAAAATCATGCAAATCAAGAGGTTCAAATCTTCGTGTTTGCTTTAAGAACACTCGTGAAACTGCCCAGGCCATCAAGTATCTGAAGGATGTCACTTTACAGAAGCAGTGTGTGCCATTCCGTCGTTACAATGGCACAGTTGGTAGATGTGCCCAGGCTAAACAACGGGGCTAGACACAAGGTCGGTGGCTCAAAAAGAGTGCTGAATTTTTGCTGCACATGCTTAAAAATGCAGAGAGTAATGCTGGACTTAAGGGGTTGGATGTAGTCTCTGGTCATTGAGCACATTCAGGTGAACAAGGCACCCAAGATGCACCATCGTACTTACAGAGCTCATGGGCGGATTAACCCATACATGAGCTCCCCCTGCCACATGGAGATGATCCTCACTGAAAAGGAGCAAAGTGTTCCTAAATCGGAAAAGGAAGTTGCACAGAAGAAGCTATCCCAGAAGAAACTGAAGAAACAAACACTTATGGCACAGGAATAAAATCAGTATAAAATAAATGAAATGGAAAAAAAAATAATAGAAGTGGAGGGATCAGACAATAATAAAATGCAAAGCTCTGCAAGGCTGAACCACATGGGAAGGTTCCGTGTTCATGTCCAGAGACCTCCCTAAGCATACGGGCACACATGTGCCTATGAGCTGAAGCTGGGTGAATTTGGGGGTAGATGGTGTGTCCAGACCCTGTCGGTGTTACACATCTCTGTCTTTTTTTATGGAAGAAAGAAACAAGGAAACTTAAAGAGAAAAAGAAACAGTAGAAGCTGAGTTCAGCAAGGTGGCTGGACACTTGCCCACAGAGTCCTGTGGGCCATGGTGAGCTCTGGAGCTTATGCTTTGTGGGAGAGAGGTCACTGAGGGTCTTTTGATGTGTCAGAGGATCTCATTTGTTTGCTGCTGTCCTCTTTCCAACTGATAATTTGAGAGCAGGGACAGTATTTAGGCATTCACTCATTCATCCATTCGCTTACTCGGCAAACACCTGTGGAGCACCATCTGTGTGCCGGTACAGGGAGCTCAGCATCTAATGGAAAGGAAGAAGTAAAGCACAGATGTCAGGTTCTATGTCACATGTGCCCTAGCCTGGCACAAGAATCCACCGAAAGCCCAACGCACTCCCACGTCCCCAGAAAGGGCAATAGCAGCAGTCCATCCAGTGGCTCTGAGCCCAGGATCTCCGGTCTCTCGGGCTGGTCCAGATATAGCTCCTCATGGTTCTGCAGCCGAGTGCCAAATGATGCATTTACTCCCTCGCTGATGTGCTTAGTAAGCGATGTGGACAGGAAAACAGGACAGCCATGATACAGTTTCCCTTTAGAAGGAAGAAGGGAACAGCACGCACTGGTCACCATCCATGGCACATGCGACCCTTCCAGCCTCCTGCCCCAGGGGGAGTGGGGTGAGGTTCCGAGGTCAGTTCTTCAGTGGCTTGTGCTCTAAGGTTGGGATGAAGGTTTCTTCTTTATGATCCTCCATGGCCATGCCTGGTATGGGATGGGGCAGGAAAGGGGCTAGATTCCTAGACTCCTCTTCTAAAGGCCACACTGTTTTTGCTTATTTCCATATACCATACCTGCCTCTTGCATGGTGTCTAGACAAAGGAGGTTTTCAATACATGCTTGTTGAGTTAATACTAGTGGTATGCCCAGAGGACACCACCTGCGGGTACGTGGGCAGAGGTCTACAGCTCTAGAGCATGGGAGTGGGCATAAGGATGACCCTGAATGTGAGACTTGGGGGACAGAGATGGGACTGCTCATCTCTGCAACAGGAAACACAGGAAAGACAGCTGCTTTGGGGGTAAATGGAGAATTAGTTTTGAGTTAGAGGCACTGGTGGCAAATTCAAAGGCCTAGAAGTCTCAAGATCAAAGGATGGGATTAAAGGTAAGAGGAGAAGTTCAAGAGCAGGAAGGAAGTCAGTTATGGTCTTGGCATGTGAATGGGGCCTGAGATATCAGAAGACTGGCTCTGGGTGGTGACAGGAGCGAGGCCAGGGAGGGACTGAGGAGGGAGGAAGTGGAAGCCCTGCAGAGGTCACAGAATTCCATGATCCGTGTCCTAGCCTTCCTCAGTATCCTTTCCACTCAGTAGACTCAAAGCCAAGTGATGGCTCAGTTCCATTCCTGAGAGACTTCCGGGTCGATGTGAAAGGAGAGCTGAGACCCTTGGGAAGGAGCAGGCTTGTGTTTCTACGGCCACCTCCTCACAGTTGTCTCACAGTGAAGGGTCTAACTGCAGACTCTGGTACCACCTGCAGGAGAGCTGGCCCACTCAGACCACGGGTTTGTGGGAGGGAACAGCAGACTTTTTCTGGTAGCATCTTCTAGGATGTCTTAACTCAGTTTTGAAATCTTGGGAGAAACTTCTCTCTCTCTTTTTTGAAGTTTATTCATTTATTTCTTCTTACAAGTAAAGAGAGAGTGGGGCCAACAGGTGGTATGGTGGTTAAGGGCGCTGGCCAATCGCGGTTCAAGTCCCAGACTGGTGGCTTCCTTTCTCACTTTCTCTCTCTCTCTCTCTCTCCCCCTTTCTGGTCAAATTAAAATGAATGAGTGAATGAATGAATAAAATTATTCTTAAGGGAAAAAAAAAAAGCAGAGAGAGAGAGGCCCAACGCACAGGGTCTTCACACAAGCGTCAGCCAGTCCAGATCATGGGCATGTGTGCACGTACTCTTCCAGGGTGCTCAGGAGATCTGGGAATGCGAACCCAAGACCTATCCCATTTGGGTCCAGTTGCATTACTGCTGTGCCACTGTCTGGCCCCAGGAGGAAGTTCTCTAGAGAGCCTCGGTCTGAGCAGACAATCTTCTATGTCTTCCAGTCCCGAGGAAGCTTTGGATGAAGTTCAAGAAAGCAGCAGGCTGGGGAAAAGTCTCAGAAATGTCCCCTCTCTCTGGCACACAGGAGGTGCTCAGCGGCGCTTTGTTGAATGAATGAGTGAATTCAAGCATTCTTCAACAAACAAATGAATGCTCAGGTGGCCCCAGGAATTTGCAGAAGGGTGCTCCAATGCCTGGTAGATGGGTGACTCTCGATCAATGTTTACTGGGCAATGGGTGAGTGTGGGGTGAGGACTCAGAGGTGTCCTGAGCCCACAGAGTGGCCATTAAGTCCTAAATAAATAAGCGTGGTTATTTCCCACAGTTGACTTACAGGATAATGAAGTGATATACTCTCCCTTTGGGAATGCCAGAATCTCATCCCTCTTTAATTTTGGCTCCTCCACCATCAGCTGGGGCTGCTCTCCGTTCCTCTGACCCAGAGGGAGGAAGAGCTGGAGGAAGCGGGGTGGGAGTGCAGTCAGCGCCCATTATTCCCCAGGTGGGAAGCACACAAAGGGTAGCTCTCCCCATTCTCACTCTCACAGTTGGACAGCTTGGATCCTTCTAGCAATCTGGCTAAAGCCAGACATTCTCTCTCCTCCCTCTCCCTCCTTTCTTGAAATGGATTTCCAGTCCGCGGGGGCCTCTACCGTGTCTGTGCTGTCCCTGGCATGGCTCCAGTTCCAAAAATTACCATGCAGCTGCCGTGGCTGTGTCATTATCCTGAGCCTACACCCTTGGAGTGGCTGTGTCTGGCATGGGGTTAGACCCCGTGGACACAAGGAAGTGTCCCTCACTGGCTCTGCCTTCAGGGAGTGTCCACTGGCTCCTAGGACATCTGGGAGCCTTAGAGTGGCCTCTGTTCAGGAGAAAAGAGCTCCCTGACCGTCAGCATTCCTGTCCAGACTGGTAGGGGGCTCTCAGGGGGACACGGAGGCCCTGAGATGCTGGTAATGTCCCTCAGTATCACCCCACAGGCCCAGCTGCCTTGGTGGGACCATCCCCGTAGCACAAGTCCTGTGGTGTGGTACACATGCAGGCGTCCTGTGAGCGGACATTCTCACCTGCCTCCTGCTGCCCCTTGGGGCCCAAGATCCAGCCTAGGGCTGCTGGTTGGGTAGAAGGGATGGAGTTGGGGTGTGCTCACAGTTAATGAGCTTTCTTTTTCTTTTCTTTTTATTTCCTGGTTTGCCAGAGAGCACAGACCGTCTCTGGAGGCAGAGAGAGAGTGAGGGGGGAAGTGAGAAAGCACCTCCCATGGGATGGTCATGCCTCAATCCTTTCTCCTCCATTTCTCCTTTTGGGATTTGGGCACACGCATGCACACATCTGGTATGTTTTTCAGACCACCAGGTCTGGGACTCAAACTGTGTAGTTGGTCATGTGGGATCCAGCTATCTTGACTGCCATGCCACCAGCTGGCTCAGTTAATGATCCTTCATGGCACTCTGGGGAACATCTGGCCAGCAGTTTGGTTCAGGTAATGAGATGTCAGGATGCATGCATCCGCTCATTCATCTCAGATGTGTCCTTCCCCAGTGTCTCTCACTGGTGGCTCTGGGAGCACAGGGCTGAGTGTGGCTAAGGAGGAGGAGACTGGGCCATAGCATCTGTCATCTGTCATCCATTGCTCCTCAGCACTTAGTGCCTGTAGGCCCACTGGACCTGACGGGCTATTTCAGCAAGAAGCAAAGTCCCAAAGAAGATGCATCATTGTGCATTTGAGTTCCAGCAGCTCTGGCGTTAGCCTGTGAGGGCTCACTTGTCCTTACTAGCTGTTCTCTTTGAAGCAGCTTGTCCGTGCCCTGGTGTTTTACTAAGCAGGCACCTCTTATACGTCTAGCTCAGTGCCCGGCCCGGCTGTGCCCGGGGACACTGTCAATCTTTAGGTGCATGGTGGTCTCCACTCCGGTGCACGGTCTCCTCAGGACTCCTGGTCTTAGGGGTCTGGTGCACTCTGGGATCCACTGTATCCATATCCAGCAGAGCATTGTTGAGAACGTGGGCTTTAGAGTCAGAGTGACCAGTTCGAATCCAGACCTTGTGATTTACTAGCTCTGACCTTGGTCACATTTTTTAAAAGCCCCTTGAGTCTCAGCTCCCTCATTCATACACAGGAGATAATGATTTCTGCCTCAGAGTTGGGGTGATGCAGTTGGCCCTGCCTGTGTACTAAGGCTTACCATGAGGGGCCCCTCCTGCCTGTGCCCCCTCTGATGCTGACCTTTGTCTCAGGTGACAGGAACACCCTCCAGAGGCTTTGATGAGAAGGCTTACCTGTCGGCCAAGCAGCTGAAGGCCGGAGAGGACCCCTACAGGCAGCATGCCTTCAATCAGCTGGAGAGTGACAAGCTGAGCCCAGACAGGCCCATCCGGGACACGCGCCATTACAGGTATGGCTTTCATTATGTCAATAGAGAAAGAAAGGGTGAGAAAAGGCCACCATTGTGTAGCTTATTTTCTTTCACTCATGTATTTAAGAAATGAGGATGATTTCTTTGGACTCAGTCTAGTAATTTAGACATTTGATTCCTTAGTGTTTCATGGATCTGC
>NW_006209531.1:663540-671741 GCF_000334495.1 Tupaia belangeri chinensis | reverse complement strand
TAGGGAGGCCCCTCACTCCTCAACCTGACATCCTGACCAGTATGTCCTGTTAGGGCACCACGGAGAGGTCTGAGAGGATGGGTCAGCCAGACACTCCTGGTACCCTCCTGAAGGGGGGCCACCAGCCCCACCTGTGCAAACAGCCGGGTGCACTGCAGCACCCATTAATATCCCCTTCTTTCCTTCTTCTTACCCTGCTGCCCCACATCCTCGGCAACTCCCAGAAGTGCTTTCCTGCCCTGTTCTTAGTCCTCCCGTGTGGGGAGGCGGGAGGTCCCAGAGCAGGGTCACAGAAGCCTTCTGCTCTAATCTAAGCCTTCAGCTCCGACTCAGCTCTGTGTGAGTGACAGGGGTGGGGTGAGGCATTACCCTCGCCTTTGATTCAGGCCCTTCTGTGTCCTCTTTGGATGGCAAGGACCACCACCTCCAGTCTTCCCTCTTCTGCCATCACCTACAGGAACAGCCTGAAATCCTTAAGCTGAAGTACTCCCCTGCCACCATGACCCTTTCAGCTAGCACCGAATGCCCCTGTAATCCTGTACCTCTTCCTCCCTTCCCTTCGCCATTTTCTCACAAGCTGTTCTCTCTGCTTGAACACACCTCGCCACTCCACTATATCCTTCCAGGCTTGGCTCGGTGTCCTCTCCTCCAGGGAAGGTTCCTTGCCTACGCTGGCTATTCAGGGGCCTCCTCTGTGCACACATCAACAGGGCAGCAGGGCACTGCTGGAGCACATTGACCACTGCACTCGCAGCTTTGAGTGACCTGCAGCAGCTGAGTCGGGCCCAGCTATGTACTCAGAGATAGGCTAGGCCTCCATCTGGTCCCGGTTTGAGGGTAGGCAGGACCAACTCCGGTCAGGGCTACTTGTACTTCTGAAGCAGCTACTCCACAGCACCATGGATGTATGTGCAATATTGCTGCAGAGGGGGCCTGGTTCTAGCACCTTCCCTGTCACTCATGAAGGCATGCCTGTGTCCAGTGGGCTTGGCGGCCTATGCAAAGTGAGACTGAGGCAGGGTTGCTTGGTCTCGGTGGCCTGTAATCCCGGCACTGTCAGCCTCCAGAAACCACCATGTCAACAAATAACCAATCATTCTGCTACTCAGCAAGGTCCCCGGCAGGTCTAATGGTCTTTTCTAGGCTGAGAGCTAGTACTCAGTCAGTCCCGGGCAATCCTCCCTCGTGTCTGCCTGCACTGAAGACAAGGTTATGCCCATGTAGCTCCACTTGAAGACCTTTCCTGGGCAACCCTAGCTATGGGCAGCCTGCTCTCCAGCACCTGAAAGATCTGCTTGCCAAATCTGTGAAGTGAGGACTTGGCCTGGATCATTTTGGCTCACCCTCGCACCCCAACTTTCAATCTCCTTAAATGTTCACTAAGATACGTAAAGGGGGAATTTTCCATGGGGTTATGTAGATTTTTTAAATGAGACCCTGTAAATCCAAAGCAGTGGTTGGATTGGCAAAGAGCCATATGCTGCTGCCAGGCCCTCTCAGAAGGCCGAGGTAGATGGGTGTGTGTGTGGGTGTGGGTGTGTGTGTGTGTAGCAAAAGAGGTGCTGGCTTGCGGCTTGCTCTGGTGGGCAGGACCTTCTATGGAGAAGCTGAGGGGGCTGGTGCGAGCACTCTCCCACAGGCTCCCCTGGCTGCAGTTTCTTCTGGACTCCAGACTATCAGGCTAGAGCCTGGTCCAGCCCTCAGTCAAGGGAGGCCCCTCAGGGGAAATGAAGGGGCCCAAGCCACATAGCACACACCTGCTAGGAGCACAGGTAAAGCCTCACCATCCCCATCTTAGTCTGCTTTCTACTGCTCTAACAGAATACCACAGGCTGGATACTTTATAAAGAATAGTTTATTTGGCACACTAGTTTATTTTGGAGGCTGGGCAGTCCAAAAGCACAGAGCAGCTAGGACTCAGCAAGCTGGGCAGGGAGCTGGGGATGGAGCTGGGTAGCGGGAACCTCCTGGCATCTGGCGAGTTCATCTCCTGGCAAAAGGGGGAAGCAAGCAGGTGAGAGAATAAGAATGCGGGCTGAACTTCTACCTTTTAGAACTAAGCCACTCCCATCATTAATGGCCTTCATCTATCCACAGAGCCCTCAAAGGCCTAATCACCTGTTAAGGGCCCCACCTCCTAATCTATTCCAAGGGCAATTAAGTTTCAACCTGAGTTTTGGAGGGGACTGTAGCAAGTTCCCAACTCAAAACATAGGCATGGGACAGAGACTCTTGGCTCTTAGTAGCCAGCTGAGCCCGTATCCTCGCATCCTCACAGATATCAATCCAAGAGAAATGCAGGGTGAAAAAGGTTAGCGGCAGCAGGTAGAGAGTTCAGATCCACCCTTAGACAGGGTAGGAGTAGGTTAACTCCCGTCAGGAAGAGAATGGGCATCACTATCCAGATTCCCTCCTTCCTAGGTACCAGATTGTTGGGGACAAGGGCAGAGAACTGGGGTCCTGGAGGTCAGTGCTGGGGGGCTGTGTGTCCAGGAGGCATCTGCTTCTCCAAGCATGCCCCAGCTCAGCCAGCCATCCCACTGCTGCCCCCCCACCCCTACCTTCGCTCTACTCCCACTCACAGGCCTCTGGAAGCACATGCACTTGGAAAGCGTAGCTTCTCAAGGAGCGGGAGAGTTTCCTTCCCCCCATACCCCCTGCTCCTGCCACACATCACCTCTCAAAGAGAATTATTTTAAAGCCTCTCAGGATTTCTCCCATGGGGGCTTCAGGCTAGTGGGACTCCTGCCTGTCTGACCCGGTCTGCTCTGCAGGGCAGGAAATGGGCCTGGGAATCCAGGCTGGAAGATGCTGTCAGGGGGATGAATGCCATAATGAAAAAATAGGCACTGCTGGAATAGTCAGAGAGCAATTGTAATAAAGAAGATTGCTATGAAAACCAGTGGCAGCGGCGGCAGCCTTCCAGCCGGCCCCAGGAGCACGAATAAATGCATTCGCAGAAGTGACAGGAATGAAGGCGGCAGAAATGGATTGCTTTAATTCCCCTTCCTGGGGAGGTGGGAGGTGGGAGCAGTGGGCCAAAAACATGGTGCCTGTGTATGGAGGAGCACAGAGCCACTGGGCAGGAAGCTGGGTAGCAGGAACTGCTTCCAGTACCGTCTCAGAGGCTCTGGCTAGCTCCTCCTGGAGATGAGGACCTGTGAGGACCGAGACTGTCCCAGCCCAGTGTCCGCAGCAGGGTGGAATGATTCCTCTGCAGTCCTACCAGACGTCTTGAGCCTGGGGTGGGGTGCTTCAGGGATTCAGAAGACAACATTTAGCCTCACTTGACCTGCCTTTCCAGGCAGGGAGTTGTGTCCGGGGGTTCAGGGTTGTATTCTGCAGCCTGGTACAATGGGAGGGAGCCCTCCTACATGTCCGTGGGCTTAGGGTGCCCTAGGTCTTTAGTGAAGGGTGCCCAGCCCTAGGAAGGTCACCCAACCTGCTGCTTCCCTCCTCAGCCCCCATGCTGGGTGGCATTTGGTTGGCCATGGAGGGGTAGTGGCTGTGTCCTGGCTTCTGGTGGGCCTTCTCTGCCTCACAGAAGTATTCCAGGTGCAGCAGTAGGACAAAGCAAAACCTTGAGCCCAGCCCCATGGAGGATACCCCTATGGCTGGCCTCTGACCCCCTGCTGTCTTCCCAGCTGCCCATCCATGTCCTATTCCGTGGATCTGCCGGCCACCAGTGTCATCATCACTTTCCACAATGAGGCCCGCTCTACCCTCCTACGCACGGTGAGAAGGTAAGCCCAGCAGGGGGCCTCCGCTCAGTCGTGCTGCTTCCTAGGCCACAGTGATTCGGGGTCACCTGGTTGGGGAGGACATCAGTCTTGGGTTCAGTGGCCGGACAGTGTGAAGGCCAGCAAGCACTGGGTGAGTGAGTCCTATCCTGAGAAGCCAGGGCTGCTAGGTCAGGTCCTGGGGACCCTGTGGGCCCACAGCAGTCACTCAGGTCCTCAGTCAGGAGAGGAGGCTGGATGAACATGAGGCCTCAGGAGGGTGCCCGAGCACCCAGCAGGTGCCTGTTGGTGAGTGCCCTCCTCCTAAGCTTGGCCTTGTGGTCAAGTTTAACCCCCACTCACTCTCGTTGCTTCAATGAACCTAGGTAACTAGATTCAGAAAGGAGAAGCCACTGGTATTCCAAGGACTAAAGGTGGTTTGATTTCCCTTTCTGGGGAGTGGTGGAGGCTGCCCAAGAACACCCTTCCTAAACGATTAACCCAGGAAGAGCCCACTATCTTCCAGGCAGGCAGCCGCAGTCCAGCTGGGATGTCCTGGGCAGGGCTGCTAAGCCTCGGGCAGCTCCAGCTCTTGTTTTGACAACTCAGCCAGGGCAGCTGCCACCCCCCATCAGAGATGGTCCTGAGTGCCCGAGGGTCCTGGCAGCTGTCAGCCCTTCCTTAGAAGAACCTGAGGGGTGCACTGTACCTTGGCCACTGATCAGGGCCCAGGAACTTTACATGCAGTTGCCATGGCCAATGTGCTGGCCCTGGAGCTGGTGGGGAGGGAGCCCATGACCCGAGGAGGGTAAAACGGGAGGCAGTCTTTAAACCCAGGCCCATTCTCTGTCCCCACTGCTGCTCCAGCGTCCTGAACCGAACTCCTGCCAACCTGATCCAGGAGATCATTTTAGTGGATGACTTCAGTTCAGATCGTAAGTATTTAGGTTCCTTTTTGTACCCTCCTACCCTCTCGTTTCCCCCAGAATGCTGAGGCAAGCTTTATCTAGACCAGAGGACCCGTGCTCTTGTAAGAGAGTGAGAGAGAGAAAGAGAAACCCCAATGGGTGTTGTGCTACAATTCCTTTTCCTCCATCCCTCCACGGCCCAGTTGAGATTCTGGCAGACACACACGTAAGGCTGCTGTGCTTTTCAGCCCACGAGGGCTGGGATTCAAACCATGGTCAGTTACAGTAACCACTACGCTATGGGGCCAGCCCAAGGCAAACACTCTGGAGGTTTTTCTGGCTATCACAGGGTGACCTCTTTCCCCATGTGGGAATCCTCAGGCTTTTCTAGGACCTCTCCCTGGCCCTGCTCCCTGGTGCCAAAGGAGGGAAAAGAAAAGTGTTGCTCTGGATGACATTAAAAAATAAAAAGAAAAGAGCCATCAACAGCACCCATCATTATTTCAGCCACGTATGCAGAAGTCTCTTCAATACAGCTCTATTAGGAGGGCTGGCCCCACTGCCTGGGCTCCCCAGAAGGAGCAATGCCATAGTTCAGGCTGGGGCAGTCTGGCCTAAGAATAGGGACAGAGTAGTCCTGCAGCCACACTCCTCCATTCCTCCCCTCCCCCTGCCCTTTCCCCGGGCCTGGTATGGGACAGCTCTGGGGCAGTTCCAGGGCTTGCAGTCTGATGCGGTCTCCCACTGAGCTTGTCTTCTTTCTTCTCTCCACCCTCAGCTGAAGACTGTCTGCTCCTGACCAGGATTCCCAAAGTCAAGTGCTTGCGCAATGACCGGCGAGAAGGTGAGTCCTGGGGCTCAGTGTCCCATCATGGACACCTCTCGGTGCAGTCTTCTTCACTGTCTCTCTCCCTTTTGGGCCCCATGGTGTACCACACCAGCGTGGCCCTGGCCATTCCTGATGGCTGGGACCAGGGTCTGCAGAATACCCTCCTCCTATCCCAGGACAGCCCCTGTAGCACACAACTGCAGACGTTGCTCTGCCTCTGGCTGCCTTTGCTGTCTCTTCTGAGAAACAGGATGATGATGGTAGCCTTTCTGCCTTGTAAGGGTAGCATAAGGACTGAACGAGATATGCTGTGTGGAAAGGCTTGGAGCAGACCAAAGGGCAAGCTAAAGCAGATGTGACCCCACTTCCAATCAAGAGGTGTCTTGGAGCACCAACTCCAGCATAGTGCTGTGCATGGCATTCTAGGGGACATGAAAGAGGCCCCAAAATGGTCCGTGACCCAGAGGGTGTGGCATGCAGCCGAGGGGTTGGAATCCACTACAGGCACCCAGCTGATTATGGTTAGAGCCCAAGGAGAGGGTGCCCAAGGAGAGCTGGGTGAGTAGGAGGCTCTCTGGAGGAAAGGGCCTGGACAGGAGATGGGTAGGATGAGACAAGCAAGGAGAGGAAGGGAGAGTGTGTTGACCTGGGGACTCTGCCAGCACCAACAGGGATAAGCAGACGCATAATCTCAACAGCTCTCTTCCAGAGGCTGCCCCTCTCCCTGAACCCCGTTGTGACCCATGTCAGTCATTTGCTTTGCCCACATTCTCACAATCAGTTCTCCTAACTGCCCATTGTTCCCACTTGCGGAGAGAAAACTGGGGTTGAAGGAGATACCAAAATTTTTCCAGAGGATGAGTAGAGGAGCCAGGATTCCAACCAGGGGCACCCACCTCCAAGGCAAGCTGCTTAAACTCCTACGACATGCTTTTCCCGTGAGAATCCAGGCCTGGTCAACAGCGGGAATGGGTGGAATGAACTTGAGAGGATAGAGGACCTTAGAAGCCCAAGGAAGGCTTGCAGACTTGATAAGGAAGGTAGCAGGGAGCCACTGAAAGTTTTAGAGAGAAAGATAGGTGTATTTAAGAAAGAGCAGTCAGGCCGAGGGGCCATGAAGACATTGGTGAGGACTTCCAGACTGGACGGTATGAAACCAAAGATAAATCTCTTCCCAGCCACTGAATTGTAGGGACTCTCAGGCCTGGGGATATGCTGGTGCCTGGAGTTTTGCCCAACAACAGATGTGAATTTATGATTAAAGCCTTATAGATACCTATGGAGTAGAAGGTGGGACCGAAGGGCCTGGACAGGTGGATGGATGGTTACATGGATACAGGCAGAGTGCTGGGTGAGGAATGGCAGGGGAGTCTCCCAGAAGCGACTTGTGTTCGGAGCTCTGAGAGTGAGGCTGTCGTTCCCCACAGCTTGTGGTATGGATGGCTGCTCTGGCTTGGGCAGAACCAGCTGGGCCAATTCTCGCTTGAGTAGGGAGCTGCCCACAGCAAGGCTGTTCTTTGTCGGTCAGTGAGCCGTTGGTGAGACTGTTGGGGAACAGAGGCGAAGAACAGAATCTAACATACGTGGGCCTTCTAGGCACCAGGCTTCCTCCTGATTGTCTTGTTTGATCTTTCCTCCCCCACCCCCCCGAGATTTTTGCTATAGGGCACATGCACTCACCGGAGAGACAGAGGAAGACAGGGACAGAAAGTCAGAAATTCCCCTCTCAGGAGGAATGGCCACACTGCAATCCCTTCTCCACCATTCTCCTCTTGGAATTCTGGGCATGCACGTACATGTGCCTGGTGTGTTTCAAGCTGCTGGGTCTGGGACTCGAGCTGTGGTCAGCTGTGTGGGAGTCCAGTGCCTTAACCACTACACCCTGCTGGGCCCTATCTTGTTTGAGCTTAACAAGCACAGATTATTACCTCTTGAATCTTCCTTTTTCTTTTCTTCTCTCTCTCTCTCTCTTTTTTGTATAAGAAAGAAAAATTGCAAGAGAGTGTGTATGGGAAAGAGAGAGAGAGACAGGCACTCTTGACAGGGTCTTGCAGCTGCAATCCCCTGTCCAGTCTCCCAGCTAGCCAAGAGTACAGGCACATGCTACTCCCTGTCTATTTAGATCAATCCAGGAGTCAGACCTGGGCCTCCCATATCAACCCAGCCTCATGCAACCATGCCCCACGGTTTGTGCCACCATGACTGGACCCCTCTGAATCTTATAGATAGATAAGAAAACTGAGTTTCAGGGACCAGCAGTTAGCGTAATGGCTATGTCGCTGGACTCCCATGTAGTTGACTGTGGTTCGAGTCCTGGACCCAGTGGCTTAAACTCACACAGGGCGCGTGTACGTGCATGCCCAAGATCCTGAGAGGAGAATGGAGGAGAAGGGATTGCAGCATGGCCATCCCCCCTGGGAGGTGATTTCTCGCTTTCTATATCTCTGTCTCTCTCTGTCTGTCTGGCGAGTGCACACGCCCTATAGCAAAAACCTCTCCAAAAAAAAAGAAAAGAAAAAGAAAACTGAGTTTCAGAGAGCTTAGATAACATGCTTGAGGCTGGCATACAAACTCAAGCCTGTCTTAGTGTAGAATGTTTTTCTGCATGTCATGTAATGGCACAGCTGGAGGAGATGACTCAGGTTTCTAGGTGGAAAAGGTGTCAATTTCTGGTTCACCCTCAGGGCCAAACCACTTTTTTTTTTTTTTTTTTTTTAATTTTCCCTTACTTAACTTCATTTTTCT
>NW_006209531.1:660326-663185 GCF_000334495.1 Tupaia belangeri chinensis | reverse complement strand
CCTCAGGGCCAAACCTTTTTTTTTTTTTTTTTTTTGCAATTTCCACTCACTAAACTGACTGTTCATTGGTGAGTCTCTAGAGCCAGAACGACGTCCAGCCCATGGAGGGCTCTTGGGGAAAGACCCTGGCATGATGGTGGTTGATGGATGAATGGGAGGAAGAAAGGGAGGGAGGGAGGAGACACACAGACGTTCACAGTAAAATCCAATCACAATAACCCAGGGGAAACTCCAGCCCCCCAAGGCTGGACTGGCTGTTGCCCAGGAGGAATGGGTCAGTGCAGGACCAACCCCTGTCTGCTCCCATTGCAGGGCTGATCCGGTCCCGAGTTCGTGGGGCAGACGTGGCTGCAGCTGCTGTCCTCACCTTTCTGGATAGCCACTGCGAAGTGAACACCGAGTGGCTGCAGCCCATGCTGCAGCGGGTGAAGGAGGTGAGCCGTCCGTCTCTGGGGAGCTGGGTGTCCTGTGAAGCACATCTGCCATGTTCCTGGAATGGGAGCATATGGAACAGTTTTGAAGTTGGGCAGGCGTTACAGGACCTAAATGGCCTGTATCCTCCTCCGTGACTTCGTTTCATTGAGCTTTCCCCTCTGACAGTGGGATGATTGTAGTATTTGTCCCATGGGTTGTTGGGAGAATCAAATTGGATGAAAGCCTGAGTGAGCTATAGAGCTCTTTCCACAAATGGGTGTTGTTTTTTCCCTGTGCTGAGGGAGCTTTTAGTCAGATGGGGAGGCCCTAATGGGAGGAAGAGAAGATGGTATTCTCAAGGAAGTGGGGGGTCCTCATATCATGCGCCTGCTGTTCTTCAGAATGACAAGGATTTGGACAGATGGCAGAAAAGGATGATGCAATTACAACTCAACCCTCAAAAGACAAATAACCCAGGTTAAAAACGGGCAAAGAATTGGCACAGACATTTCTTCAAGAGAGATACAAATGGCCAATAAGTCTATGAAAATATTCAACGCCATTAGTCATTAGGGAAATACAAATCATAACGATAAGATACCACTTCACACCTACTACAATGACTGTAATAACAAAAGGTGGTCAGTAACAAATGCTGACAAGGACGGGAATACATAGAAGCCTTCAGGTATTACTAAGAATGTCAACTAATGCAGCCACTTTGTTAAACAGTCTAACAGCATCTCAAAAGTTTAAAATCAAGTCAGCATGTGACTGAGCAGTTCCTCTGCTAGGCGTGTACCTAAGAGAAATGAAAGTACACATCCACATGTACATGATTGTTCAGAGTGGCACTGTTCAGAACAGCCAAAAGGTAGAAACAAACTAAATGCCTATCCACTAATGACTGGGTAAACAAAATGTAGTATATCCATTCAATAGACTATTATCCCATCATAAAGAAAACTGACATGCTAATGCATGCTACAACATGGATGAACCTAAGGAGGCACCAGCATAATGATTGCATCGTTGGATTCTTTTTTTTTTTTTTAAATTTTGATTTACATTTAATCACATATATCTTTACAGGGTACAGCATTGCCTTTTCCAGCCTGAATACCGTGTATTTCAGTAAAGACAAAGACATTACTATGTACATTATCATCCACAAATAGCTTTTCCTTTTTTTTGTCAATTAAGCATACTTCTTTTTTTTTTCTTCCCCTGTTCTCATTCCTCCCTCCCTCCATCACCTACTCCCAGTTACTCCATCCTTACTTTCTCTGGTATCTATTGTTGCCCTCCCTGCTTCTTTACCTTCCAAACTTTCATTTTCTGCTATAGAGCACAGACAACCTGTACATTGAGTGGGGACATACAGTCTGTCTCATACTCTGGCTTGCTTTGCTTAGCATTAAGTCTTCTATATTTGTCCACTTTGTATCAAATGTCAGTAGTATTCCATAGCGTACATATGCCACAGTTTTTCAATCCAGACATCTACTTTTGGACATTTGGGTTGATTCCATGTCCTAGCGACTGTAAATAAAGCTGCAATAAACAAGCAAGTGTTTTTCCAGCACAGGGTCTTTCTATCCCTTGAGTACATACCTAAGAGTGAAGTTACTGAGTCATATGGTAGTTCTATCCTTAGGTTTCTGAGGAATATCCTTACAAACTTTCATTTTTTTAAACATTTTTTCTCAAACTTTTGAAGTCCCTTTATATAAGAAATTTTCTGGCAAAGCAAAATATTTTTGTATGCTTGGTGTTTTCTAAGCCTCTGTGTGTCGTAAGGCAACAGAAGCAGCTCTTTATTAACATTATCTGCTGAAGATAGAATAGTGAGTTCTGAAGGATTGCCCAATTTTTTGTCATCAGAAAATTATTTAACAGAACAATACAGCTTCCAAAAATAGATGGCTCAATTGTGAAGTACTTCAACTGGACCATCCTATTAGATTTTAATTTCAAAACCCTACCTCTTATAAGGGAGAAAAAAAGAATGTGAGACTAAGCAGGTACTATATCTTACAAAACAAGATGATTGTAAATGCTTGTCATTCAGTCTACAGTTTATCCTTCCTTGAAATCCAAATATTTAATATTATGAAGAATAAATGGCAGCATTTCTGCCTGGAAGTTTTCATTCATTTTTCTAGAAATTATTTTGGCCAATTTCACATATAACTTAACTGAATTTTTAAACACTTTTTAAGTCAGGTCTGAATTTAACAGCATAACTAGTCTTTTATTTTTGACAAAGAATTATTTTGTTTAACTTTATTTATTGTTATTATTTGTTTTAATTTGACCAAAGAAAGACAGACAGAAAGAGCAAAAGTAAGAAAGCAAGCTGCCAAGTCCGAGGCTCGAACCTCAGTTAGTCATATGGAAGTCCAGCATCTTTAACCGCCATGCCACCTGCTGGCCCCCTCACTA
>NW_006209531.1:653810-659831 GCF_000334495.1 Tupaia belangeri chinensis | reverse complement strand
CCCCCCCCCCCCCCCCGGCCGCGTGGCCACCCCCCCAGTGGGGGGGGGGGCGCCGGCCAGGCCTTTCCCAGCGCGCGGCTGTGCTGGGGGGCGGGAGCCCCCGGCGCGTGCGCCCATCGTTGGATTCTTCATGTTGTCCACTGCGGTTCGTGTCCTGGACCCAGCGGCTTAAAACTCATACCACGTGCATGTACATACGTGCCCAAAATCCCGAGAAAAGAATGTAGGAGAAGAGATTGTGGTGTGACCAGCCTCCCTGGAGGGTGATTTCTCACTTTCCGTCTCTCTGACTCTCTGGTGAGTGCATGTGCCCTATAGCAAAAATCTCTCACACACACAAAAAATGAAAACCTTAAAGAAGCAAAAGTCACTTATAAAAGGCCACAGAGCGGGGCTGGCAGGTGGTATGATGGTTAAGGGTGCCGGACTCCCACATGGCCAACCACGGTTCAAGTCCCAGACCTGGTGGCTTTCTTTCTCACTTTCCCTTTCTCTTTGTCTCTCTCTGGACAAATTGGAAAATAATAGTAATAAATATTTCTTTTTTAAAAAAAGGCCACACAGCATATCATTAGGTTTATATAAAATATCTAGAATAAGCAAATCCATAGGAATAGAAAGTAGAGGGCCCGGCAGTTGGTTAAGGTGCTAGATTCCCACATGGCCAACCATGGTTTGGGTCTTGGACCTGGCAGCTTGCTCTCTCTCACTCTTTCTCTCTCTCTCCATTTCTCATCAAATTAAAAAATAATATTAATAAATTAAAAATTAAATAAATATTTTTAAAAAGAAATAGAAAGTAGATTAGGATTTCTTGCTGGGGTAATGAAAATATTCTGGAACTAGATAGTAGTGATGGGTGAATATACTGAAAACCCATCAAATTGCACACTTTAAAACAGTGAATGTTGGGACCAGCAGATGGCATCATGACTACATTGCTGGACTACCACGTGGCTGACCACAGTTCAAGTCCCAGACCTGGTAGCTTCAAACTCACACTGGTGCATGTGTGTGTATGCCCAGAATCCCAAGAGGAGAACGGTGGAAAAAGAATTGTGGCATGGTCATCTTCCTGAGGGGTGATTTCTCGCTTTCCATCTCTCTTTCTCTTTCTGGCGAGCACACATGCCCTATAGCAAAAATCTCTCTCTCTCTAAAAAAAAGAAAAAAACAGTTAATGTGATATGTGCATTATATCTCAGACAAAAACATCTGTAAAAAGAACAAGGTGAGGCCCCATGGCTCATTGAAAAGCCATTGATGGTCCCTTCTGATCAACCACCTGCCAAGCTTCCATTATCCTGCATGTGTGCTGAGGACCAGGGCTGGATTCCCAGTTGCAAGAAGAGGACGTGGACGGTCAAAGCTGAATGGAGGAAGAGAAGAAACAAGAGTCTGTGTTATGGCCTTCCATGGAGGGAGGGGAAAGAGAAGGCTAATGCAGGGTGATGATGTTTTGCCAGTGTTGTATGCCATAATCCACCACCGTCACCTCTCCACAAAATGACCTCAGCAAAATCGACATTACTCACCAATGTCTTGAAGTTGGTTTTGTGTTCTGTGAGGTGACAAAGGGAGTGGACAGTTCAACCTTTCAGTGGATGTGACAAAAGAGCGTTGGCACCCAGTTTATAAAGGGACCATAGGGCCCCTACCCTCAAGCTGCTGGTGGTCCAGTTGGGAAGATTCACCTCAGTCACATACAAAGGTAAATGATGATCAACAGAACAGCAGTACAAGCCAGTCACAGAAAAGCCACCTCAGATCGCACGAGTCATTGTCCAGGGAGTTGTCTAGAGCAGTCTAAAAGAGGGAGAAATCCTTTAGTCTGCATCAGTCAGGAGGGCCTTCACTGAGGAGGTGAGATCCTAGCAGGACTCAAAATGATATCAAAGGAAGAGACTGGGGGAGTACTGTGTTTGTGAAATCCTGGTGAGACTGTCCAGCAGCCTGGTGTGGTGAGGCAGGACAGCTCCTAGGAGACTGCCAGGATCCTAGAGAAGCCCTGGGCATGTCCCTCAGGAAGCACTAGGTGCCCCATGTCTCAGAGAGGCCTTCTTCCCAGAGCAGGTGGTTGGGGTGTTTTATGCAGAGGAGTGCCTGGCCTCATATCATTTCACATCTCTGCTTCTAGGACCACACCCGTGTAGTGAGCCCCATCATCGATGTCATCAGTCTGGATAATTTTGCCTACCTTGCAGCATCTGCTGACCTTCGTGGAGGTGAGTTTCACTCCCAGGGAAGGTCTCTGGACCTGGAAGGAGGCAGGGAAGGGCAAGCAGAAGCCTTAGATGGGTGCTTTATCCAGCTATGCCAGAGAATCTTACACCCACTTCCTTCTAAAGAGAAAATGAAGAAGGATTGGACAGTGCCCTGGGGTTGGAGGCAAAGGGCCAGAGCCACCAGGTACAGGCCTTCAACAGTCAGTGGCAGGTTCCAGCCATCCTTCCCAAATGCTACCAGCCCGAGGACTATGGCCACAAGTCTCAGCAGAAGGCCATGATGTGACAAATGTCTTAGGGGAAAGGGACTAGAGAGGGAGAGCCCTCAGCCTTGCATGAATTCCTAACATGTGCCTCCCAGAGATGATGAAGACCTGTAGCTATTAATCACATTTGGCTGTTGAGCTCTTGAAATGTGACTAGTCTTGAGGCAGTAGGTGGCATGGTGGTTAAGGCACTGGACTCCCACATGGCTGACTGCAGTTCAAGTCCTGGACCTGGTGGCATGCTTTCTTGCTTTCCCTCTCTCTCTCTCTCTCTGGTCAAATTTTTAAGGACAGAGGGAGAGAGAGTGAGAAAGCAAGCCGCCAGGTCCAGGACTTGAACCAGGGTCGGCCATTTGGGAGTCCAGCGCCTTTAACCACCATGCCACCTGCCGACCCCCAAATAAATAATTCTTTAAAAAGAAAAGAAATGTCACTAGTCTTAATGAGTGACTAGTCTAAATTGAGATGTGCTAGAAGCATAAAATATGTACCAGGTTTCAAAGACTTAGTATGAAAGAATGTAAAGCAATTTTTTATATTGATTCCATGTTGAAAGGATAGTATTTTGGATATATTGCATTTAAAATATTATTCAAATTAATTATATATATTCTTACTTTTTCAATATGGTTATTAGAGCATCTTAATTTTTTTTTTATTCCCAGAGGGCATGTGTGCTCACCAGAGAAAGACAGAGAGAGAGAGAGGAAGAAAGTATATCCCTATGGGGCATAGTCATGCCGCAATCCCTTCTCCTCCATTTCTCCATCCTGTTGGGATTTTTGGCATGCACAGTGTGTTTGTCAAGCTGTAGGGTCTGGGATTTGAACTGCCACGGGCTAGGTGGAATCTGACTCCTTTGACCACCAGGCTATAGGGTCAGACCTACTAGAGCATATAGAATTACATATGTGGCCACCTTGCATTTTATCTCTTTTGGACCACTCTGACCTAGACTCCAGCACTGTGCTGTCCAATACAGCAGATGATAGCTACATTTGGCTATTTAAATTTATTAAAGTTGAATAAAATGTAAAATTCAGTTCCTTAGTTGTATTAGCTGTATTTATTTACTTATTATTTTTCATTTGTTATAGGGTGCATGCACTTTCCAGAGAGAGAGACAGAGGGAGAGAGAGAGACAGAAAGTGAGAGAGCATCCCCCCAAGGGGACTGGCCATGCCATAGTCCCTTCTCCTCCATTCTCCTTTCAGGATTTTAGGCATATACACACATGCATCTACTGTGTTTTTCAAGCCTCTGGGTCTCAGACTAGAACTGTGCAGCTGGCCATATGGGATCTAGCTGTCTTGACCTCCATGCCACCTGGCTGGCCCACTAGCTGCATTTCAAGTGCTCAGTAGCCAAATGAGGTTAGTAGCTACCATAGTGGGCAGTGCAGGTGCAGAGTACTCCTGTCGCCTAGGTTAGTAGCTACTGCAGTGGGTGGTGCAGGTGCAGAGTGCTCCCATCGCCTAGGTCAGTAGCTACCGCGGTGGGTGGTGCAGGTACAGAGTGCTCCTGTCGCCTAGGTTAGTAGCTACCGCAGTGGGCAGTGCAGGTGCAGAGTACTCCTGTCGCCTAGGTTAGTAGCTACTGCAGTGGGTGGTGCAGGTGCAGAGTGCTCCCATCGCCTAGGTCAGTAGCTACCGCGGTGGGTGGTGCAGGTACAGAGTGCTCCTGTCGCCTAGGTTAGTAGCTACCGCAGTGGGCAGTGCAGGTGCAGAGTACTCCTGTCGCCTAGGTTAGTAGCTACTGCAGTGGGTGGTGCAGGTGCAGAGTGCTCCCATCGCCTAGGTCAGTAGCTACCGCGGTGGGTGGTGCAGGTACAGAGTGCTCCTGTCGCCTAGGTTAGTAGCTACCGCAGTGGGCAGTGCAGGTGCAGAGTACTCCTGTCGCCTAGGTTAGTAGCTACTGCAGTGGGTGGTGCAGGTGCAGAGTGCTCCCATCGCCTAGGTCAGTAGCTACCGCGGTGGGTGGTGCAGGTACAGAGTGCTCCTGTCGCCTAGGTTAGTAGCTACCGCAGTGGGCAGTGCAGGTGCAGAGTACTCCTGTCGCCGCAGGAAGGTCTGTCAGACAGTGCTATTGCTGGGTGCTATCTCAGTAAATGAATTCATCTATTAGTTAAGTCGTGGAATTGGATTCAATTTTCCCTTTGAGAAATCACCTCAGGGTCTTTGCACTTGATGCTACTCATGCCTGGAATTCTCTTTCCTCAGAAATCTGCATGGATTCACCTTTCACTCAAGTCTCTATTCAATGTCATCTCATGAGAGCCTTTCCTAACTGCTCTCACTAAAGTAGTATGGGCACCCTTTCTAAAATGTGATCTTTTTTATTTTTATTTTTTGGTGGGGGCAGTTCGTTGTAGGATGCATGAGCTTAGCAGAGAAAGAGACAGAGACACACATTTAGAGAGAAAGAAATCACCCGTCACGGGGGATGGGCACACAGCAATCCTCTCTTCTTCATTCTCCTCTCAGGACATTGGGCATGCACATACATGTGCTCCGTATGTTTTTCAAGTCACCGTGTCTAGGCCTTGAACCACAAAGTCAACCTTGTGAGATCCCGCCACTAGCTAGCCTACATTTGATTGTTTTTAATTGTCAGAGTGCATTTGCCAAGTCAGAAGCAATCCCAATGGGTTGTTGTCATGACACAAGCCTTTTTCTTCCATTTCTTTATTGCATCAGAATTTTGGGCATGCACACACATGCTTCTGGTGTGTGTTTCCAGCTGCCAGGGTCAGGGTTTGAACTCTAGTTGACCATGTGGGATCTGGCTCCCTTAACTGCTGAGATATGAGGCCAACTCACGCACTCTTTCTTTCTTCCCTTTCCCTTTTAAAAAAGAACTTCCCACTCCTGACTGACGTACTATCCATTTATTTATTTGTTTGTTTTGTAAGAGAGAATTTTGCTATAGGGCATGTGTGCTCGCTTGAGAGACAGAAAGCAAGAAATCACTCCCCAAGGGAATGGCCATGCTGCAATTCCCCACACACACGCGTGCCCAGGGTTCCGGGACTTGAACAGCAGTTGACTATGAGGGAGTCCAGCAATGTAACCATTACTCAATCTGCTGGTCCCACATTTATTTATTTTTATAGTCTCTGTCTTACCCAGCAGATTGTAAACTCCATGAGGGCAGGGGCTTGTCTCATTCAGAATGAAGGCATGACTTCACAGAGTTCTCAGGACAATGGACACCCTAAGGGATGGTGGAATGAGGGGGGTCAACAGCTCCCAGTGGGCTCTGCCCTGAGTCGTGTCCTCACCCTGCTCTGTCCCTTAGGATTCGACTGGAGCCTGCATTTCAAGTGGGAGCAGATCCCTCTTGATCAGAAGATGACTCGGACAGACCCCACCAGGCCCATAAGGTCAGGGCTGCAGGGGCTCCGGGAGGCCCTTCATTCCCTGGGTCAGGGGCCCAAGAGGCTCCTGGGAGGCCATATCAACTGCCAGGGCTCATGAGGATGCACAGGCTAAGTGTTGACTATTCTGGGCCCTCGGCCCCCGCCTGTAGGG
>NW_006209531.1:646019-653605 GCF_000334495.1 Tupaia belangeri chinensis | reverse complement strand
GAAAGAGAAGACAGAGGCCACAGAACCTTAAGTTATGGGGGGCCAGGGAGCTGTCCAGATTTCCTGCCCAAGTGACTCTCAAACTGGGAACATGGTGGCGAATGGCCTTGGGTCCTGGGGCCCTCTGAAAGGTCTCCTAGCTTCTCCAGCTCACGTTGCCGCTTCCCTCTCCTTGCTCCCAGGACACCTGTCATAGCTGGAGGAATCTTCGTGATTGACAAGTCCTGGTTTAACCACCTGGGAAAGTATGATGCCCAGATGGACATCTGGGGGGGAGAGAACTTCGGTGAGTTGAGAAATAACAGTAACCACAATAGCAAAGATGATAAGAATTGCTAACTCTGACAGCACATCCTACTTGTGAGACCCTGTTCTAAGGACGTCACACATATTAACTCATTTAATCCTCACAGAGACCCTCTGAGGTAAGTTCTACGATCTCCATTTTACTCATAAAGAAGCTAAGGCACAGAACGGTTAAGCAATTTGTCCAGAGCCACACAGCTAGTAAACAAAGAGATCTGTGCTCAGGATAAGCCTGTGGCCACATAGCAAGGCGTGTACATGAAAGAACATTCAGCCTGGAACATAGGCCGTGGTTAAACACATGGCTGCTTCCCTGTCAGAGAAGAAGGGGCGGTGGGCAGCAGGGGTGGTTAAATGTCAGTGAGGGGGTCAGAAGAGGGGTTGGTACCCGGGCTCCTACCTTCAAGCTGTTTGGTCCTAGGCAACTTAAAGTCTCTGTAAGCCTGAGTTTCCTCAGAGGCTGTTGAGTAGGAAAAGAGTTAAAATGTAGGACCCGGTGCCGATGGCCACTGTCATCACATGAGCCATGGGGACCCTTAGACCTCTGCCCTCCCTGGATCAGCAGCGGACAGCAGCGGTTGACACATTCCCTCAGGGAGCTGGCGAGAGCCGGCCCCTTGCACAATGTGGCAGGGCCACAGAGCCCTGGGGGATACCCACCCGGGGGCTCGGAGCCTGGACTCCATGTTCCGGTGGCAGGTAGTGGTGGTGGTGGAGGGCTTGGGGGGCGGCGCTGGGTATCTTTGGGCATAGCCAGCAGTTTTGAGGACCTCAAGTTCCTCATTTCCTTTCCAGCGTTGCTGCAACACCGAGGTTAGATAAGCCCGGGTATCGGTCAGGGTCCTGGCAGGCTACAAATGGTGTGCCTGACTCGGTGTGTATCGAGGGCTGTTTACATGGTGTGGGCAAGCGGTAGGGACGTGAGGCTATCGGTATAAACACCCACCTCACTCCCACTGGCTAATCCTTTCTCCCCAAGAGAGGAAGCCCACTGGGCAGCCCTGAGCCAGAGCAGGAGGGGAAGGCAAGGCCAGCCAAAGTGTGGCAGGTACTCTGTGGCCTTATGAGAAAAGGGGCTGTTGTTGCTCTTGCAAGGAACCCAGCCATTCCCACTGTTTCCTGTTTCATCCTGACCAGGTTTCTCCTGCCATAGGTGGGGCCGTCACCCCCTCTGACAGGTGGGGAAACTGAGGTGCACGCTACCGTCCAGATTCCAGTGGGAAAACTCCACGTCTCATGGATGTACAAGTAGCCTCCTTATAGAGCCACTTAGGTGTCGTAGGGTGTTATCAAAATCAAATTCTGAGTTTCTGATACGTGAGGAACCAGGGCTTTTTCCTCTCCCTCCCTGATTGGGAAAACAAATGAGCCAGGGGCTTTAAAAAAGGCTTGATCCCGGGACCAGCAGTTAGCGTAATGACTATGTCGCTGGACTCCCATGTAGTCGACCGTGGTTCGCATCCCAGACCCGGTGGCTTAAAACTCACGCCGGGCGTGTGTGTGCATGCCCAAGATCCTGAGAGGAGAATGGAGGAGAAGGGATTGCGGCATGGCATCCCCCCTGGGGGGGTGATTTCTCGCTTTCTGTCTCTCTGTCTCTCCCTGTCTGTATGGCGAGTGCACGCGCCCTATAGCGATAAACCTCTCAAAAAAAAAAAAAAAAGGCTTGATCCCAACTCAAACCCAGCCGGAGTGGAGACAGGATGGGCTTTTCTCCCTTTTGTAACTTACTCTTGGAAACCGTTTCCAGGCAGGCAGATGGAGGAGGAAATTCTGGGAACTGAGGGCAAGGCCAGCCAAAGTGTGGCAGGTACTCTGTGGCCTTATGAGAAAAGGGGCTGTTGTTGCTCTTGCAAGGAACCCAGCCATTCCCACTGTTTCCTGTTTCATCCTGACCAGGTTTCTCCTGCCATAGGTGGGGCCGTCACCCCCTCTGACAGGTGGGGAAACTGAGGTGCACGCTACCGTCCAGATTCCAGTGGGAAAACTCCACGTCTCATGGATGTACAAGTAGCCTCCTTATAGAGCCACTTAGGTGTCGTAGGGTGTTATCAAAATCAAATTCTGAGTTTCTGATACGTGAGGAACCAGGGCTTTTTCCTCTCCCTCCCTGATTGGGAAAACAAATGAGCCAGGGGCTTTAAAAAAGGCTTGATCCCGGGACCAGCAGTTAGCGTAATGACTATGTCGCTGGACTCCCATGTAGTCGACCGTGGTTCGCATCCCAGACCCGGTGGCTTAAAACTCACGCCGGGCGTGTGTGTGCATGCCCAAGATCCTGAGAGGAGAATGGAGGAGAAGGGATTGCGGCATGGCATCCCCCCTGGGGGGGTGATTTCTCGCTTTCTGTCTCTCTGTCTCTCCCTGTCTGTATGGCGAGTGCACGCGCCCTATAGCGATAAACCTCTCAAAAAAAAAAAAAAAAGGCTTGATCCCAACTCAAACCCAGCCGGAGTGGAGACAGGATGGGCTTTTCTCCCTTTTGTAACTTACTCTTGGAAACCGTTTCCAGGCAGGCAGATGGAGGAGGAAATTCTGGGAACTAGGGTGCAGTGACCCTTTCATTCTGACCCCTTTTCATGTGCCTGAGGCCAGCCTGACCTCCTTTGTGTCCCCGGCTGCAGCCTGAAGGGAGCTTTGGCAAAGCCAGGTTCCCGTACAGACTTAGGAAGCTGGGAAATAGCAGTCTCTCCTGCATCCAGAGGTCTTTCTCTTTCTCCTTTCTTTCCTTTCAGGCTGGGGACTGACAGAGAAACAGTGAATGATCAAATAGCTCACTTCAAACTCTGCCCGCGGCGAGGGCTCCGTGGTCGGGAACTTGAAAGGCTCACGGTGGAGTGGTTCTGGCAAGGGTTTTGCTTCTCAGAAGAAACACTCAGGAATGTCTAGTGAGCTGCAGAGCTCAGCTGCTCAGCTGCGGGGACCCGCTCTGGCAGATTTGAGCCTTTCCTTTCATTCCTTTGAGGAAAGAAGGGGGATGCCCAAACCAAGATGTGTACCTGAGACCGCCCAGAGGTCCGCACAGGAACCCAGAGGCCCTTTCGAGTGGCGCTGGCAAATCCGAAAGCCTAGGGATTCACATTAAAGACCCTTTAAAACGTAGATCATGATGCTCCTCTGCCGAGAACTCTGTGAGGGTTCCCGTGTCACTCAGGAGAAGCCCCAAGCCTGCACACTGACCGCCAGGCCCTTCCATCTGCCTTTCCCCCAAACAGCGCGCCACCAGCGTGGCCCTTACCTCCCACTTGGTGCATCTACTCTCCAGCCCGTCTTCTCTCCACTCCGGCTGCACCTCAGCCTCATTACAAAAGTAGTCCACCCACGACTCCTCCAGTCTCTTCAGCCCCCAGCCCTGCTTAATTTTCTCCATTGCACTTATCATCATTCTATGTGCTAGATATATTATTCATTTTCTGTTTCCTTGGGGTATATTTTGTTTTAATTTAGGGATGGGGTCTTACTATACTGCCTCGTCTGGCCTTGAACTTGTAATCCTCCTGCCTCAGCCACCCACATAGCTGGGATTACAGGCACATGCTACCATGCCCAACTTTGAGTGTGTGTGTTTAATCGCCAGAGGGCACGTGCACTTGGCAGAGAGAGGCATGGTGCAGGGAAAAGGCACCCCCATTGGGGTGTGCTCTTGCCACCATTCTGTCTTACATTTCTCCATTCCGTGGGGTTTTTTTTGTTTGTTTGTTTGTTTTAGAGGTTTTTGCTACAGGGCATGTGCGCTCTCCAGACAGAGAGAGACAGAGAGATAGAAAGCGAGAAATCACTCCCTGGGGGGATGGCCACGCCGCAATCCCTTCTCCTCCATTCTCCTCTCGGGATCTTGGGCACGCACGCACACACACCCAGCGTGAGTTTTAAGCCATCGGGTCTGGGACGCGAACCGCGGTCGATTATGTGGGAGTCCGGTGACATAGCCATTACTCTAACTACTGGTCCCCTTCATCCTGTGGGGTTTTGGAGCACACACGCACTTGTACCTGGCATGTTTTTCAAGCTACTGGAGCTGGATCTCAAACCACATGGGGCCATATGGGATCTGACTCCCTTAACCACTGGCCGGTGGGGCCGACCTTACTTGTATTTTCTTGTTTATTTTCCGAATTCTTATCTCCCCCTGCTAGAGCATGAGGGAATCCAGAGCAGGGTGTGACATAAAATAGATGCACTCTACAACTCGGCTGAATGAATTACATCATTTCATTCTAGCAATGCAACTTGCTGGTGTGAACTTTGTATTGCAATTCTGCTGAGTATTTGGGTGACAGTGGAGAGATTATGTAATGTCTCTGAGCTCCACAGTGTCCATAAGTGTCCTTATTAAAAACATACGAGACTCGTAATACTGATTTCACATAGTTTGCAGTGAGAATCAGATACCAGATGTAAAGAACGTGGCACGTAATAAGTGCTCAGTAATGGATAATGGTTACTACTATTGTTTTTGCCATTGGTGAAAATAATAGCAGTAACCAACAATGGTATGGATGATATGGGCTGAGTGGGGTAAGATGACTTCACTAGCACAACAGCATTGGTCTGCTGAAAATGGAACCAGAATACAGGTTTTCTGTCCCCCAGGTCGGCCCACAGTTCCAAACCTCCAGCTACAGAGATCTGACCAGAAGGAACAGATGCTCGGCAGTTTTATGGGCAGACCAGGGTGGAGAGCACTAATGTAGCCCACCCAGTGTGTGGGTCCAAGGATGCCGAGTGTCCAGACCTGGCTCTGAGTTGCATCTGGGCTTGGCCTTGTGCACATGGGCTGCCTGGAAGGAGGGCATTAGTCCTTTATCCCCCGTTCCCTTCTTGCTAGTCACTGGGAGTGCCGTGACCCACTGTGCCAGGGAGAGCCTGCAAGCCTGCCCAAGACCATGAACATCCTTAGGGCTAACTAGGGAGTGTGAAGACGGACCAAGGGTGGGACTAACGGGAAAATAGTCATTGTTTTTAATTTTTTAAAAAAGGGGGTTATGAGTTTTTTGAGATGGGAAGTGTTTTAATGTCACAGTCTCCAACTACAGGGTTAATGAGAAAAAAATCAGGACATCAGAAGAGATTGTGTGAGATTCAGCCAGCTGCCAAGGTGGGTCCTTGCCATTAATAGCAAGGGACCAGCATGAACAGAATGGGTAATTTGTGATGTCCCCTTCTGGGAAGCAGAAAGGCCACCTCTTGCATCCTCCAACACTGCAGGGGACCACAGTCATCTACACACGCTTGTTCAGCTCCACGGCCACCATCGGAAGGAAACATGTCTCCAGAGAGCCAGTGATCACCTTTACTTGGGGGGAGGCCTGGGGCAGCCCCAAAGATGCCAGCTGGAGCAGCCTGAGCTTTGGTTGGCAGATGGTTTTCTGACCTCGCGGTACCCAGAGCTGGCTGACAGGCAGATGTGTTCTTCCTTAGCTCATGTCTAGCTGGGGCTTTCTGGATGGAGGCTGGAGATGATGCTATTGTTTGGTTCAGTTTTCCTTCTACTCATGGTCTTGGTGTTCTTTCAAAGCTTTTTCCGCTGCCCTCCCAGGCCTCAGCTGCAGGGAATGTGTATGTGTGGGTGAGCACACACATGTGCATGTGTGGGTGAGCAGTAAGAAACATGTGTCAAGAGTGGGAACACCCCGTTAGAGCAGGTCCAGGAACTCCAACCCCAGCATGTACCTCCAGTGAGACACCAGAGAAGGGAAGCCAGCCCCTTTTCACCTCACCCCGTGGGAACTTGCCAAGAGGCCCCTCCCCCTCCTGATGGCTGCCATCTCCCGCAGAGCTCTCTTTCAGGGTGTGGATGTGCGGTGGGAGTTTGGAGATCGTCCCCTGCAGCCGGGTGGGCCATGTCTTCAGGAAACGGCACCCATACAACTTCCCTGAGGGCAATGCCCTCACTTACATCAGGTAGGTCACCATGGAAACAGCAGTGGCCTAGGAGCAGGACTCCAAAGCTCTAGACCCCAGCCCTGTCAGTGACTCACTGCTTGACTTCAGGCTGCCACCACATTTCTCTGGGCCTCAGTTTCCCCATGTTCACTCTCCTACACTGAGGGGTGGCAGGGTGACATTGGGAGTATTGCTACCAGGTCCCTCTGGCCTTGACTCCCTTTGTTATGAGATTCTTGGAAAACCAGTCAAATGAACAATGAATGCTGCCCTCCACTCATTGAGTCCCAGATGCTGGGCATGGGTGCCAACATCTGTCCACTCGTGTCCATCTGTTCGTGTCCCCAGGCACCTGGTCTAAAGGGGGACTGGCAATGTCCTGGAAGACCACTGTGAACTATCATCCTGGGGAGAGTGGAAGGAGAGGGTGGCAGCATTGTCAGGAGCATCCTCTCCTCCTAAGGGCGATTCTTCACCTTGTCAACTCCATGCTTCCTTGCGTAGGACTTGGAGCAGTGGCTCCTCAACAGCCTAGAGTTGGGTCGTGCTTCCTTCCACCTCATTTTTATTATTTTTATAATATAAAATCATACCTGTTCACTGTAAAAATGCAAGTCATACCAATATCACTTTTATAAATATATAGTTTTACTTACTCTTTATGTTATTATAGAGAAAAAATTGTGTTTTACTCATCCTTACTCCTTTGTATCCCAGGTGTCTCTCCAGAAGTAGCTACTGTTAATAGATCACTGGTCTATCATTTCAGGCCTTTAAATGCTTTTACATATATATAATTTATGTTTATAGAGAGACACAGACATCACGGGGTTGAGTTTGGGTTTTTTCATAAATGGGGTCACACTGTGTGTTTCATCTGCAGCATGCTTTTCTGTCGCTGGACACGAAAACCTCGAAATGGAAACTCAGTGTTCTTATACCTATAACGTTGCTGCATATGGACAGATTGTCCCCCAAAAAAACACCCCAATGAGTATTGTTTTACATCCACTCCTGAGTTTCTCGTTGCCTTATACTGCACAGAGCTCATCTCGCCTTCTAAGTACATTTTTCATTTTAAATACAAATCGTGTGAGAGCTCGTCTTGATCCTAACCCTGTTGCCTTCGTGATGACCTTATTTTGTCCTTTCCTCTCCTTTTAGGAATACCAAGCGCACTGCAGAGGTGTGGATGGACGAATACAAGCAGTACTACTACGAGGCCCGGCCCTCGGCCATCGGGAAGGCCTTCGGCAGGTGGGCCTCTCTAGCTTCCCTGTGTCAGCACAGCTACAGCCGTATGCAAAGCAGCGTGTGTTCCAGGGAGCCACGGACAAGCTCCCTAGTACCCAGGCTCCTGCTCGGAGGGGCTCTGCTGGGCCCTGGGCAGGAAT
>NW_006209531.1:642784-645545 GCF_000334495.1 Tupaia belangeri chinensis | reverse complement strand
TCCCTGGGCAGTAATGCAGCACAGAGACGAGACCTTGTCTATGCAGAGCGCGTGGAGGGTAGAGAGAAATCTTGCTTATGAAAAGGAATGGCCTGTCCCCAAGCCGCCTCCAGGAAAAGGCGTGTTTGTAAGAGTGCTTAGGGAGGGGCTGTCTGCCGGATAAACGGGGTTTTGCCTCCTCTCCCTCTTTCCAACTGAGATCTGTTAGCCTATTTTCCTGTCATGGACTGTTATGACTGTGGTCTAGTTAAGCATTTTCAAAGTGCAGATGGTTGTGAAATCAATTTAGTGGGTCATGGCCAGCATTATAAAAAAAGAGAGAGGGAAATAGAACACTACAGATTAAATAAGTTCAGAATAGAATAGAAAATAAGAGTCGACCGCAGTCAAGGGTTAGTATGGTTTTATGGAACACTCATTTAGCTGTGCACGTGTGTGTGTATATGTGTGCACACACACACACACATGCACTTACGTATGTACATGGGTTATACTAGATCCCAGTGTTATTATCAGGAGGTAAATATATTTATCTCCTCCTTAAGGTTGTGGTCACAGAAATTTGAAAACTTTATTAATGATTGCCAATGACTTTTCTTCCACTTACTGGGTCATTAGGAAGGGCATGACACATTTTTGCATAGAAAAACAGAAAAAAAAGTCATGACTTTCCTGACCACCTAATATTGATATCTATCCATTTAAAAAAGAGTCATGTCACCACACACTTCTTTTAGTGGGGAACTAACTTGTACTGAGGATCTAGCCTGTGCTAAGCACTTCCTGTCTCCTTAGTTCATCTGGTTCCTGCAAAACCTTCTGAGGTGAGTAGTGGTGTCCCCAGTTCCCTGTAGAACTGAGGCTCAGTTAGGTTGGTGATGAGTCACCAGGCAGTGGCCATTATGGTTGCTGTACCTGAAGAAGATGAAAGAGATTGATTGTGGTGTCCCATCAGGTGGCTTTATGTGCCCAAATTCCTGGATGATGTTTCAAGCTTGTCCTTCTTGTTAGACCCTTTCTCCTAAGCTGGGATGCAGGAAAAGAAAGTTCCTAATCAATTAGGCTCTGCTCTCTGCAAAAATGAAGACAAGTTTGTGGACTCTGACTGAGGTCTCAAAGAGTGGGGAGCGAGAGAAAAGCACGATCTTTGACAGCTGAGCCCACGCTAAAAGGGGAGCAGGAATGTAAGGAGTAGGGGTGACCCAGAGATCCGAGAGAGCTTTCAGGTCAGAGAATGACATGAGGCAAGTGGCCAAGGCTGGACGGGGCCAGCCTGGATGGCTCCTGGTCCTTGCCCACCCACAGTAGGCAGAAAGAGGAAGCCAACCTCCTGGAGCCAGGGAAGGGACTTAAGCCGTACTCCCTGGGACTTCCTCCTGAGGCCAGAGCCCGAGCCTTGTCTCCTCCTTCAGCGTGGCTACGAGGATCGAGCAGAGGAAGAAGATGAACTGCAAGTCTTTCCGCTGGTACCTGGAGAACGTCTACCCGGAGCTCACGTGAGTGCATCTTGTGCATTGGGCACAGATGGGAGCTGGCAGCTTGGGAGACCCTCATCACCCTTAATCCTCCCACCCCGGATAGTCTCTTTTTTTTTTTAGAGAGATATTTTTGGTATAGGGTGCTTGAGCTCACCAGAGACAGGAAGTGAGAAATCACCCCCTGGGGGGATGGCCACGCTGTAATCCCTTCTCCTCCATTTTCCTCTCAGGATTTTGGGCACACACGCACACGCTTGGCATGAGTTTTAAGCCACTGGGTCCGGGACTCAAACCATGGTCGACTAGTCGGAGTCCAGCGTTGTAACCATTACACTGTCTGCTGGTCCCTAATCTGGCACTTTGTAGCTGCTGGTGTTTAACTTCATGCGAAGGCTCCGGAGGTGAACTGAGCGGGCACTATCAGGAGTTATAAACTAGATGTGTTAGGAACTGCGTTTTTAACAGACTGGGTCTTAGACCTCGAAATGGATTGTCCCCTTAGGAAAACGACAGTGCATTATTCTGTAGCAAGGGCTGCAGAGACAGTCATCCCTGTGACCTCATTCTCTGCCCTCTGGGAGTTTACCCTAAGGAAATAAAACCACCAAAGCAAAAAGCTATTGACCAGTAGATACTTCAGGCTAATCTGTTGCTGGGAATAAGTGAGAAACAACTAACAGTAGGGGCTGGGTTTGGCAAAGCAGCATAACTCGATTTAAACAAATATTATGCATCATTAATATTATAATCATAAGGACTGTGAAAAAGCATAGGGAAATATTTGCCCTAGCCAACAAGAAAGCAAAATGCAAAGGCATTGCCCTGAGGTTGCAGTTACATATGAAGATGCAGGCTAGGCTCTAAGCAGGGCCGTAGGTGATAAACTGAAGGCTTGGGTAGGCTTTTCTTCTTTCCCAGAGGGTTCTTTTTTTCTCTCTCTAAATCCTTTTCTGGTGTGTTGGCTCCATCCAAACGGTTCATTTGTAGCATCACCTCCTGCCCTGGCACTCTGTGCTCCGATTTCCTCTGCCGCCCTTATCATCACCTAGCACCTATCTGGTCAGTTAATTTTGTTGACATCTGTGTGGCCTCGACTGTAAGCTCCATGAGAGTAGAGGCTTGCATCTGCTTTTGCTCACTGCTTTGTCCTAGCACCTAGAACGGTGCCTTCACAAACTAGGCACTTGATAACGTATTTTCTTTTAGTTTTGGCTAGAGGGCGTGTGTGCTCACCAGAAAGAGAGAGAAAGCGAGCTATAGGCACGTGCATTCACGGGGGGTGG
>NW_006209531.1:622513-637771 GCF_000334495.1 Tupaia belangeri chinensis | reverse complement strand
GTGGGGAGTGCGGGGGGGTGGGATGCCTTAACCTCCACGTCACCTGCTGGCCCTCGAGAACTATTTTTGACTGAATGAACTGTACAGTCAATAGCCTCCATAATGTCTGAACTTAGCATTCTCCCTTCTGTCACTGTCACCTTGGGGAACAGGTTTTCCTACTGCTGCCAGCTTTCACCTGGGCTTGCTGCCATGGCTTTCTGGAACACTCCACCCTGCAGAACATGCATATCCTCCAAGGAGACAATTTTTGTCCTTTGAGGGCAGATTTGCTATTTGGAAAGAGCCATGGCGAGGTTGTAGCCAAGTCCAGTGAATAGTCAGATGATTAACCCAGATAATGTCATCCTAGCTCCCAGATACAGTGTGACCCTGGAGTAACAAGACTAAGCTGACTGCTGGAGCAATCTCCAAGAAATCCCAGAACAATCCGAGCAACGGCAACAACCTCGGAAGAAAGTTGGCAGCCTGGAGAACCCCCGCTCCCTGGACGATAGGGGAAGGGAAGAATGTTACTTTATTAGAATGTAATAAACAAACAGCTTCTGGAAGTAACTCCTCTTTGGTTTATTGCCAGAGGCATGTGCGTTCACCAGAAGAGACAGGGAGAGAGAGAGAGGAGCAGAGAGAATACCCGCTGAGGACACAGTCATACCCCAGCCCTGTCTTTGCCATTTCTCCACCCTGCTGGGGTCTTGGGTGTGCTCACACATGTGCCCGGTGTGTTTCTTAAGCCACTGAGGCTGGCACAGGAACCGCAGCTGGCCGTGTGTCCCCCTCTGGTTACCACTAGAGTATGGGCAGACCCCAGCGGTGACTACGATTAAGAGGACAGTGCTCCCTCAGATGTATTTTTTCGGAGACTAACGGAAGAAGAACAGTCATTTCTGTGCATTCTCTCAGAGTTCATTCAGCGTTTGAGTAGAGCCTTGAGACTCCACGCCCAGGAGCAGGTGCTGGGAAGGCTGTGGGGGGTGCTGGGGAGGACTGGAAATGTACCTTTCCTCTGCACTCCCCGAACCCCCCACGAGAGGACCAGGAAGAAGTGTTTCAAGGTTATCAGAAACCTCGACGCTCACCAGGCAGGAGAGTGGATGGAACCAGCTATGTTAAATGAAGAACATGTTTAGTCTATTTGTTCTGCCACTTTGGGGCCATTTTTAACAATGATTTTTTTTTTTTTTTTTAAGAGAGAAACCCCAAGCCCAGGGCCGGCAGGTGATGTGCTGGTTAAGGGCACTGGACTACCATTTGGCCAACCGCGGTTTGAGTCCCAGACCGGGCAGCTTTCTATCTCGCTTCCCCCCACCTCTCTCTCTCTCGCTCTCTCTCTCACTCAGTCCCTTTCTGGTCAAATTAAAACAAATAAATAAATAAGCAGGGGAAGATGGTGGCCAGTGCTCCGCAGCGGGCATGGACTGTGGAGCAAGTGTGGCAGCGAGCTGTTGCCCAAGAAGGACGTTATCAAGTGTCTGCAGGAACAGGGTTCAGATTTGCTTCTTGTAGAGCATAAGTTACTAGGAAACATTAAAAATGTGGCCAAGACAGCTAACAAGGACCATTTGGTTACAGCATATAACCATCTTTCTGAAAGCAAGCATTTCAAGTGTACTGCAAGTCTAAGTATCTGAGCAGTGAAAAATGTGAAAGAAAACAAATTGGAAGAGACTCGTGATGAGGGTTCGCCAAAATACATAAACTCCCTTCTTTAAAAAGGAGATAAAACCAACTTTCCCAGAAAGGGAGCTGTTGTTCACTGCAGGTACACAGGAGCACTACAGGACGGGACTGCTTTTGATACTAATATTGAAGCAAATGTAAAGAAGGAAAAAAGTGCCATGCCTTTAAGTTTTAAGGTTGGAGCAGGCAACGTTATCAGAGGATGGGATGAACACGTTTGACTATGAGTAACGGAGAAAAGGCTCGACAGGAGATGGAGCCAGAATGGGCGTCTGGAAAGAAAGGACAACCTGATGGCAAAATTCCACCAGATGCAAAACTCTTTTTTGAAGTGGAGTTAGTGGATATTGATTGAAGTAGCAGTTCTTCAGATCTAAAGACATCAACAACAATAAAACTCGACCTTGAAGAAACTTATGTAATGACTTAGAGCTTGTTACTATTGTAAGGGAAGACTCAACTGGAAAATTCAAGGAGTTAAAATTTGTTCATAACTTAATCTCAACTTTTGAGACATGTAATCCCTGATAAATCCCTGAAGTCTAAAATATTTTACTATAGCTGTGTAAAATATTGATTGAGATCTGTTTTTCCTTTTACCTCATATTGTAAATTAAAAGGCTCAATAGAAATTTATTTACCGTTGGAACCAGCAGATGGCGTAATGGCTACGTTGCTGGACTCCCACATAGTTGACCGTGGTTTGAGTCCCGGACTCGGTGGCTTAAATCTAGCCGGGCATGTGTGCATGCATGCCCAAGATTCCAAAGAGAAGGGATTGCAGTGTGGCCATTCCTCCTGGGGGATAATTTCTTGCTTTCTGTCTATCTCTGTCTTTGCTATAGTTCACATGTCCTATAGCAAAAACCTTCTCTCCCCCCCAAAAAAGAAATATATTTACTGTCTGGAAAATAAATAAATAAATACATAAATTTAAATAAAATAATTCTTAAAAAAATAATAAAAAAGAAACCCCAGGGCCAGCCCTATAACTCAGTGGCTAAGGGGGCTGGATCTCATATGGCCAACTAGTATTTGAGTCCTGGTCCCATTAGCTTAAAAAGCATGCCAGGCACATGTGTGTGTGTGCCCCAAATCATGATGGGTGGAGAAATGGAGGAAAAAGGATTGTGCTGTGTGATTATGCCCCATTGGGGGATGTTCTCTCTCTCTCTTTCTCCTAGAGTACATGCACCCTCTGGAGGAAACAAAAACAAAACCAAAAACAGACTTCATTCTTATCCAGGTCCCAGGTGAGGGGACAGGAGCAAATCCAGCTGTTGGTTAGAAAGGAGAT
Source organism: Tupaia belangeri chinensis (assembly GCF_000334495.1). Classification (NCBI taxonomy): domain Eukaryota; kingdom Metazoa; phylum Chordata; class Mammalia; order Scandentia; family Tupaiidae; genus Tupaia; species Tupaia belangeri. The sequence continues at coordinate 634,794 of NW_006209531.1, read as the reverse complement.
CTATAGGCCTGAGTGATGCCAGCTTTCCTCCAAACAGGATCTTAAGAGTTGCCTATATTTGCAGACGGTCAGTGGGGAGACAGGAGGCTGAAAGAAGGGGTTTTCTGCTCTGCCTGCCTGCAGCGCTGCCACAGCTCTGCTGCTGGCCTCAGAACTGCTAGCCTGCTATTTCATTAGGACTGTCAGGAATGGTTGTGCAGGTTGTGCATTGCGCAAGCACACACGTTTGTGAGGATGCCAGTCACACAGTAGACACTGTGTGTTTATTCTGATCATTCCACCACACTACTGGCAGTAAATACTCTTCTAACAGACCCAGTGTATTATGACAATTTTCTGACAGATAGGAGTAAAGTGTCTTGAGGAATGAGCGCCTATTGCTATTTCTACAAAGGCATCCTGAAGTCTAATGGCAGCCCTGCTTGGAGGAGATCCATGGAGAGGGAAGCAGATGTGGGTTTAAGAAGGCTACTGACGGGACCAGCAAGTGGCATGGTGGTTAAGGTGCTGGACACTCCTACATGGCTGACCAGGGTTTGAGTCCTGAATCTGGTGGCTTGCTTTCTCACTTCCTCTCTCTCTCACTCTCACCCTCTGTCTCTCTGATCAAACTAAAAAATAAATGAATAAATAAATAAAATAAAATAAATAATAATTTTTAAAAAAGAAAAAAAGAAGGCTACTGACAGACAGGATAGCCACACTTGGCTCTGCCAGGGAGCCAAGGAGGGGTGGTGATGACTGCCATGACAGCAGTGCCAAGGCTACCACAAAAGACCCTCAGGTACTGCAAATGGCCTTGATCTTGCTGCCCAAGCCCAGCGTTTCTTCTGGAGACATCACTGGGCAGGCCTCTGGCACTACTGGCCAGCACTACACTTGGACAGGGCCCACCTCATCTCTGAAAGCTGACCAGCTTGCACACCTCCCTAAGCAGTGGGAAATAGAGGGAAAAGAGAGTAGGAGAGCCTGAACAGCCCCTGGACCCCTGCTCATTACCCCTGAGTACAGCTCTCCAGGCCGCCGCTGCAGGCATCTCATGTCTGTGGAGGGGAGCTGGAATGCATTGGCCTGGGCGGGGCAGAGAGGGTGGGGCCATTGTTCCCCCACTGCCCTCCCCCTTGTACCTAGCAGGTGTTGCAAGCCAAAATCCTCACAGTTTTGTAAGTCGACGGGGTAGAAATGAGACAATGTGGAGTTCTGGGGATTGTGTGTGGCCTCATCTTTCTATATATTCAAGGAAAGTCAGATTCAGATTTTTCTGTGTACCTTTAGATTTTTAAATATTGCCAACTGACTAAAAGCAGCAAGAACCACACTGGGCAGGTCAGATGAAGTATGTCCAGGGGCTGAATTTAGCTGGGGGAGCCAGCAGTTTGCAACCTGACTTCTAGGACTGTGTGACCTTGTAAAGGCAGTCTGCAGGAGGCACAGGCTGTGTCTTCCAGGGGCTCCGGAGAGCAGACCTGTTCTGGGTCTCTACGGGCGTCCAGCCAGCCCCCAGGAAGGAAGGCTTGGTTTGGTTGGGCTCCTGCGGGGCGTCCACAGCAAAGGCTGTCAGAACGTTCTGATGCCCCCCATCCTCCACCTCCCACCCCCAGCCCAGGTTCTTCTTCAACAGAAGTACCAGGAGGCAGCTAAGACTGGGCGGTGGTCAGACGCCCCTCCTGGTTCCCTGTCACTCCCAAGGAGCTGCAAACGGCCTTGAGCTTGCTGCCCAAGCCCAGGGTTTCTTCTGGAAACATCTCTGGGGACAGGCCTTTGGTGCCAAGGGCTGGTTCTTGTCAATTCATAATCCAAGAATGTATACAACCTTGAAAACACAGGTATATAAGCCTGCATTAGATGGGGCCACCGACTCCTTAGGTTAATTACCCACTCTGTGTATGTGTGTATGAAAATACACAGATATACATATATATATGTATGTATATATATATATATATATGTGTGTGTGTGTGTGTGTGTGTATATATATATATATATATATATAGAGAGAGAGAGAGAGAGAGAGAGAGGGAGAGAGAGAGAGTAACTTTCTGGTATGCATTGTATGTTAGTGAGATTGAGCACATTTTCATATTTGTGCCTTTAAAGGACCCCTTCCCTGCCGTTTTGAGGTTGGTTATTGAGCCCACACCTAGCACCCAGGCTTTTTTCCCTCTGCTCCTAAGAGCGCCGTGTTTCTGGCCCAAGCCCCCTACCATCAGGACCGTCTCTGTGTCAGGGTGGCCCCTGAGTCTCACAGAGCAGTGTGGAAGAACCTGCTGGAGGCCGAGACCCAGCTCCTCTGCTGTTCCTGCTCCTGCCCTGCTGGCCAGGCCCACCCCGGAGTGCCTCTTTCCTTGAGAATCAGTACCCAGGGAGCTGATTGGGCACAGCCCTCTGGCAAAGGGCAGGGGTTAACCCAGGGAGGGCAGAAGACTAGCCTAACCACACCTTTTCTCGCAGTGTCCCTGTGAAGGAAGTGCTCCCAGGCATAATGAAGCAGGGAGTTAACTGCTTAGAGTCCCAGGGCCAGAGCCCAGCTGGTGACTTCCTGCTTGGAATGGGGATCTGCAGAGGGTCTGCCAAAAACCCCCCATCTGCCCAGGTAAGCTACTCAGGACCTCAGCCTGGACTGGGAGTGGGAGGGGAGCCAGGCCTTATCTAGAAGTGGGGTGGGGGTTCCCTCTGCTCCATCCCATCCTCTCTACACCCTCTATAGACCCACTCTCCCAAGGGCCCTCACACTCTGCTCCTGCCGCATTCCCGTCTCCTGCCCACCGGTCACACAGGTACCCCTGTGCACCATTTGCTTCCTTTGTGGAGAGAAAAATGCTGCCCGGACAGCCCCAGTTCTCTCCTGGAAGCAGCCGTGGTCAGCTTGCACAACAGGCAGCCGGGCAGCCAGACTCCTCTGCGCACATGGCTGCAACATGGGGGTCTGCACCACAGAACTACAGCGGGTCAGGCAGGCTCAAGGTGCAGTGGTGTGCACTGCTCAAGAGAAGCTGGATTCCACCTGGTGACCACAGTCTGAATCCCTGGCCCGGTCAGCTTGAAACATGCCAGGCATGTGCATGAGTACCCAAGATCCTAGAGGGTGGAGCACTGGAGGAAGAGGGATTGTGGCATGACCAGACCCTGCAGAGGGTGATCTCTTTCTTCTTCTCACACGTACACACATGCGCTCAAGATTAAAGAAAAACAAGTTTTAAAAAACTGAAAAACTGGAACAGGTCATAGAGATACCATTATGGACCTGCTCCTGGCTGCCTTTATCCCATGTCCTGTCTCCCCCGTGTTCTCCCCCAGTCCCCAGGATCCCTTAGTATGTCTTTGAGTGCCCTCTGTCCAGCTGCTGTGAAGCTCCCCAACCCCAGTATTTTATTACCCAAAACTGGAACATATATAAAAATGAAAAGAATGTTACAGTCAGTACCTATACACCTACCTCTAACATCTACAAATATTTGTAGAAAATTCTACAAAAACATACGGTATGTTTGTTTATCGCCCGCCTGCCCATTTATCCACCCACCGCTGTCTCTGTCTTGTAGGCATGGCTGTTCAGCGACCATCTCATCCAGCAGCAGGGGAAGTGCCTGGCTGCTACCTCCACGTTAATGTCCTCCCCCGGGTCCCCGGTCATACTGCAGGTGTGCAACCCAAGAGAAGGCAAGCAGGTAAGACTCCTTGCCCTGGACATAGATGGCCGGCAGCCCTGAGGGACCTGCCATGGGACTGGCAGACACTGGCAAGGGCACCTCAGATTGAGAAGTACAGACTCAGGCCCTCCAGAGTGAGGGTCTTTGGGATTTAACATCAGGTCAAGTCTATTATTTTACTCATATTTTCAGGTCTATCTCTGCTTAATGTTCATCCTGTCAGCCTGTAAGTGCCATAAGGACAGGGACGATTTATCTGTTACCTTTGTACCCCTAGTCCCTGACAGCTCAGATCAGTGTTAGCTTTTACTGAGAGCCCATGCTAGGAGTGTTACATGGTTCATTTCATCGAATCCTGCCAGCCATCTGGGAAGTGGCCCTAGTACTAGCCCTAGTTATAGGTGAGTAAACCGAGGCCCACTGAGTTTAAGGAATTGGGTGGGGCTGATCCGATAGCTGGGAAGGGGCGGAACAGCTCAGGGTGACTCCTAAGCCCACTGTTAACTCAGCACGTAGCAGTCAGTAGTTCTCAGCTGGCTGATGGCAAACTGAGACCCAGTGATTTCCCAGCGCATTACCTTTTCCATTTGTCCCACACTCTCACCCACATGGTCTTCATGAGTCCTGAGAGACAGGCCAGGCCGACCTGATGCTCAGAAAGATGAATCACTTGCCCAGTATATTCAGCAGCCAGCGACAGAGAGGAACTGGAAGCTGGATTTCCAGAGTCAACCCAGATCCCTTCTGTGCTGCTCCTGTACTGGCTGGGAGGACTACCCTGCTGCCTACGGAGAGGGACCCAAAGATCAGACGCTGTTCTAGCCCTGCCTTGCCCACCCTCCTGGGTAACGACTCCCCATGCCTGAGTCTGGCTAGGCTGCAAGGCAGGACTATGAGCGAGGAGGGTTCCTTGATCTTTGATTTGGCCACAGGTTTTCCTCCCACCCCTCTCCTGTTTGCCTGGGTCAGCTCTTTCTTTAGGGATGACTGGCGGTTTGCTGTTCTGCTGGAAAGCCAGGTCCTCTTCCTCCAGCCTGGAGGGCGTGTGTATCGGGAGGTCTGTGTGCTGCAGCCTGCTTGCCGGGCCTGCTGGATATTCCTGAAGCACATCTTAGTTAGGAAGATGCAGCCTGTCCTTTCCACCTCGAGGGTGCCATCTTCTGTCCTGCCCTGCAGGAAGCCAATTTCCCCTTCACATGGAGCTCCTGAACACTGGCCTCTCAGAGGGTAAGGCCTCGAGCCCATGCCCACTCCTGCCTTACGGAGGCCAGTGCCGGGAAGTATCTCCCAGAAGCCTCCACTCAAAGACTTCTCTGGGGCTGAAGCATCCATTTGCTCTTTTACACTAACCTAGGCTGCAGGGCTTGTCGGGATCTCCCTGGTCCCACTCATTCTGCTCCTGCCAGTCATGCCAGGCCCCTGACAGCACTCTGTATACCTGTGTCCCTCCCCTCCAAGGCTGGGTAAGCAACTGTCCTACCACCAATGCCTTCTGGAATCCTGGCCTCCCTTCTTGCTCCCCCTTTGGCCCTGTTTCCAAGGCCAGCTGGGCTTCATGTGTCCCACAGGCCCTTGTGCATTAGACCAAGTGTGACAGAGTCGGCAGGTCCCAGCGCAGTCATCTCCTTCACCACTCTGAGCCTCCGTCTCCTCACTTAGAAAACAAGGGCTCCCTCCCCCTCCCTCACAAGGAATCTGCAATAACTGGGACCAGAGACGAAGAGTACTATGATGTGATCTTGTGTCTCTGGCTAGGCCCAGAACTGAGTAGCCAAGAGAGTCGGGGAGGCCCTGAGATTGTGGCCCTGAGATTGTGTCTGATAGCACTGGTAGGAAGTGAGACTCCTGCAATTTGGGGAGCTCATCTTTTTTTATTTATTTATTTTTTTTTAGATGTTTTTGCTATAGGGCATGTGCGCTCACCAGAAAAACAGACAAGACAGAGACTGAAAATGATAAATCACCCCCCAGGGGCGATGGCCATGCCACAGTCCCTTCTCCATTCTCCTCTCGGGATCGTGGGCACACAAGCACACATGCCCAGCGTGAGTTTAAGCCACCAGGTCCGGGACTCGAACCATGGTCAACTACATGAGAGTCCAGCGACGTAGCCATTATGCCAACTGCTGGTCACTGGAGAACTCATCTTAACAACTGGTGACTCAGGGCCAGCAGCTGGCATAGTGGTTAAGGTGCTGAACTCCCACATGGTCGACTGGTGTTTAAGTCCCAGACCTAGCAACTTGAAAATTGCACCAGGTATGTGCCCAAAATTCCCAGGAGGAGAATGAAGAAGGGATTGTGGCATGTCCATCCCCCCTGGGGGGGGTGATTTCTCCCTCTCCCTCTCATTGTCTCTCTCTGTCTCTTTCTAGCAAGTGCATGCACCCTATGATAGAAACCTAAAAAAACTAAATAGAAACAAACAAAATCTGGTGACTCATTGATTCAGTCGTTCATTATGAAATAAAACTACATTGGGTGCCCACCTTGTGCTGGGAATGTGCAGGTCACATTGGTCACAAGGATGAAAGAAGGACATGGTCCTTGGCCACCTAGGAGCTTACAGTCTACCTGGGGGTGAAAGCAGTCACCCCTAGTTACAGGGGCTGGGTGCTGAGACAGCCCACATTTAAGGTCAGCAAGACCTCCAGGGGAGGACAGCCACACCCTCCCACACCAGGCATTGCTGGAGGCTTGGCCGAGGTGAGGTACCTGTCAGGGCCTAGAAGAGCACAAAACAGTAGGGTGTTGTCAGTCTAGGGCGCACGGCCCTTCCCTCTACCCCTGACTTGCACGCTCTCTGCGAGGGCCAGGTGGGCCCAGAGAGCTAGTTCTCAGCCCTGCCTCTCCAGCCCTGCACTCCTAAGGGGAGCGACTCCCCACCCACACCGTCTTCCTTGTGTGCACAGCTCTGGCCGATGCCCTACCCTGCCCACTCCACACCCCTGCAGCCCTAGCTATGGTCCCACAGCAGGAAAAGACCCATTTCTCTTCCCTTAGTTGCCCCAGTGAGAACATGGTCCCTCCTGCTGCAAGCACTCTGAGCTCTCGTACCTCCTAAGTAGGACAAGGTGGACACAAAGAAAAGGGAGATGGTCGTACGGGAGAATTGGAGAGAATCCAAAATAGACCTCATTTGCTATTTATTCTTCTCTGTACTTTAACAGCCGGGTCTCAGCCTCTCAGCCCTCTCCTAAGTACCCCACACAACACCATCCTCCATCTTGGCTTACAGAAACAGCTCTTCTCTGAGGCCAGGGTGAAGGCACTGGCCCAGGAACCCCTTTATGACTCTATTATTGGGAACCCCAAGTCCCTTTGCCTCCCACTGGCCTTACCCTTCGTCTTTACAAAGATGGCAGCCAGTTCCCTCTGGAAGTGTAGGTAACCAGCTTCATGGTTACAGGCCCCGTTAGAGGCTGAGGACAGCAGGAAGAGGAAACCTTGTCTGCACCTTCTCTTGGGCCAGGACTTACAAACTCAAGTGCCTACAGGGAGCCAGTGGGGAACCCCAACAGGAGAAAAGTTGGGACCAGGTAGGGACTATGGCAACTCGGGAACAAGAGCCCATCTACAGCAGAGAGCAATCTCAGCCACAGCAAACTGATGCCCCATGAGAAATGGGGCCCGATGTCTACAAAGAAGCTAGAAATACAGGTTTGTATGTGGCAACTAATCCACATTTTTTTTTCCTGGAGAGGTTTTTGCTATAGGGCGCGTGCGCTCGCCGGAAAGACAGAGAGAGACAGAGAGACAGAAAGCGAGAAATCACCCCTCAGGGGGGATGGCCACGCCGCAATCCCTTCTCCTCCATTCTCCTCTCGAGATCTTGGGCATGCACACACACGCGTCCGGCATGAGTTTAAGCCACTGGGTCCAGGACTCGAACTGTGGTTGACTACGTGGGAATCCAGCGACATAGCCATTATGCTACCTGCATAAATAGGCAGACACTGTGCAGGTTAAACAAAATACACTCCGGGTCAAATTCAGCCCATAGTCTTCTTTACCTCGTCTGATCTAGACAAGTAACTTCATGCAAACTACAAAAACAAGAGCTCCCTTGGGATGGATGGGGCTTAAAGCTTGTGTGTGGGGCCGAGTGGCAACAGCCTGTCATATAAGGGACACATAGTCTGTTTTGAATGAGGAGGATGTGTCCTGGGTATGCACAGGGTCACCTCCATACATGTGGTGCAAGTATAAACATTATTGTTGCTTTTAAAGTTCACTTTCTCACCTCCCTCCTCCCTTTCTCCCAGAAATGGAGGAGAAAAGGAACTTTCATCCAGCACTCAGTCAGCGGCCTCTGCCTGGAGACAAAACCTGCCCAGCTGGTGACCAGCAAGTGTCAGGCCGATGCCCAGACCCAGCAGTGGCAGCTGCTGCCGCACACATGACGGTAGCCCTGGGGCTCCTGTACCTTTTGCATGAGACTTTGGGACTGGAAGGGGTTAGGGTGGGAGAGTGTGAAGCGGGCCGTGTCCATCTCCTCACATTTCTGCTGGGCTCATCAGCAAACACCCCCGCCATGACACATATTTCTCCAAAGCTTGTTCCAGGGAGGGTGTGGGGGAGCATGCTCTGATGCCCTCTGTGCCATCCTGGCCGTGCCCCGGGAGAGGAGATGGTCAGGGTGCTGGACTGTTGCTGGGCAGAGACTGGGCAGGTGCCTCTGGCCCTTTGTCCTCTCCCTTGGCCCTTCTCGAGGCCCAGACAGTGGTGTGTGGGCCCCCCTTCCCTGTTGCTTGGGGAGGCAAGGACAGATGCCTACACAGAGGCCAGGTTGGGTCATGGGGTCTGCCTGGAGGTACAGGCATGAGCAGAGAGAGTGGGCAGCATGGATGGAGAGGCTGAAGGCCGGGAAGAGAGAAGAGGGTAAGCCTGCAAGGGCTGATACAGACCAGGAAGGTGGTGAGAAGCTCAGTGTCTTGTCTGAGAGAGGCCATGTCTGGGGTGCTTGCTTGGGTATAGAAGGGATGGGACCTTGGAGGCCAAGGAAGGGTCCTTTGCAGAAGAGCATGGATAGAAGAGCAGCACAGCACCGAAGGTGGATCTCTTCCCAGGCCATGTTCCCTCCCACACTTCGCAAGCCCACGGCCTGGGTCCAACACTGTGCCTCCTGAGCCCATGGGTACCCACATTCTTAGCAGATGCTGCAGAGGGTCTATAGGGGCGGACCTGGAGCATAGTTTATTAAATAGACTCTCCTGTTTGACCATGGAGTGTCAGGCTGAGACCTCTCCCTCGGGCCTTAGTGACCTGCGAGGGCCCTTTCTCCCCTGCCCACACTCACTGGGATGACAGGCAGCCACCAGGCACCACTGAGCAGCCTCATCCTTGTCTAGTTTTTGACTCCTGCTTTCTCAAAGGCTGTTGCCTCTGTAAATACAACATCCCAGGTCAGGGCAGTGGTAAAACTGGGGCCTCCTTTCTGGATAACCCTAAGTCATTAGGGTTACGTTGTCCAGGCTCGACCTCGTCCGTATGTGCCACTGCAGGGATTCCCTGGAAGGGCCCCATTGCAGTGGGCTGGGAAGCTGGCTGAGGCTCCTCTTTGAACAGACTCCCAGGTCTATTCTCACAGCCCCTGAGGACCCATCCACCATGCCTACCCTATGGCCCTGGTGGGAACGACTTCTACCAACCCTGTGTTCAGACAGTGTGGTCTCGGGTACAAGACTCTTGGTACCAGGACCTCTGGGGCCTCCTTGCCAAAGCCAACCAGTCTGGGGTAGACACACCTATTTCAAGAGCCCCCAGTCTTTCACAGACCAGGGATCCACACACCCATAGGGAGATCTTGGATTCTACAGGGTGGAGGAATCTCCAAAAATTGTCCCCCAGATATTGCATGTGTGTGCATATATGTATTTCCTGAGGAGAGGGTCCATGGATTTCCCCAACTGCTTACAGTAGTCCCTGATCCCCAAAGGGTCTGAACCTCTGCTCTGGATTGGAGCTACCATCCACCTGGACTGCCATCCCCCAATCTCCTCCCTGCGGTGCCCAAACTGCCATGGCCCTGTTCCCTCCATGCGGCCCTCGGGGTCAGGAGCCATGTTTGTGGCTGGCAGCACCCACGTTGCAGGTCCTCCAGCAATGTCCTCTCACCTCCTGGCTCTCATCAGCGTCTTCTCAGCAGAACTCCTGTGCCTGGACATGTGTACCCCTGGACTCACCAGTATGGGGTCCCTTGTCCACATCCCCCTATCCTCCGTCGTGATGTTTTTATCCACCAACAGACACCTGCGGGCCCCTGATCCTGTTCAACTGAGAAGCCTCCTGCCACAGCTTAGGACAGAACTGGGGCAAGAATGGAGGCCTCTCCTTAAAGGATGGGCTAGAAGGCCTGGGCCATGCTCAGACACGGACCTCGGGGGGACAGGGCATGGACTTCTCTTGTTGAATGTAGGAGGACTGCTACTCAGAGGGCCTCTGAGAGGGCCAGACCAGGACCTGCACTTGTCAGTGGCCCTATGTGGGGACTCAGCCCTATTCGTTTTGCTTTTCCTCTTCTTAACCAAAGCATGTGCCACTAGTTGTCCTTGAGGACCTCGTCTTTATGGAACACACACCTGGAATAAAACCACTTCTTACATGTTCATGTGCACCAGTGCTTTCCTTTCTTCCTCCAGAGCAAGCCCTCCACACCTCTCCCTTGCCTTACAGGGGAAGTTGGGGTCTCCATTGTGCTCAGGTCTGACCCTCTCCTGCACCTTGCTCCTCAGCCTGCATACCCTGTGCTCCCCCTAGAACTCCTGCACTGCTCTAGGGGAACCCACTGCTAGGGCGGGCCTGGGACCAGAACCCAGGAACCCGCTTGGCCAGGCTGAGCCGGGCTCTTGCCTCATTGTGGGACCTACTTGGGGCTTAGTCATGGAAATCAAAGGGCTTCTCCTGAGGAATACAGCCATCCCAAACTCCTCTCCTTCCTCAGGAGCTAGCCCTGCCCCCTCTGAGTGGCCTCTACCACACCAGAAGGCCGTGGTCAAAAGTCAGGCAGGACGCCCTTCCTGGGTAAAATCAGCAAAACAATCCCAGGAACAGTTCTACCAGCCTCGCCTTCCTTGATTGGGTAGCAGATGCTCTGCCTAACGTTTCCATGGAAACCAATGGAAAACCCCCACCATTCCTGTGATCAGAAGCTGAACCTACCCAGGTAAAAATAAACGCTGCTTCAATGCATATGAACTGCCGTGGGCAAGCCAGTGTACCACTCACTGTTCCTGAGGCGGCCATGTCTGCTCCCACCCCACCTGGTCCGGGCTACGAATCCAGGAGTCCCCAGAACTTCTGACCCCCAGACCTGAGAAGCCACAGCAGAGCCCTGACTGGCTGCAGCATGCACAACTTGGCTCCAGCGTCCAGCTAGGTCTGGGCTTAGGAGGCCAGGCACTGCAGAAGACCCTGGCTACTATCACCACCCATCCATCTGCCTGCCCGCCTACCCAGCCTCTGAGGGAGCACAGCCCACTGCCCTCTGCCTTCTCAGGCCTCCCTCCTGCCCAGACGGGACCAACTTTCCACTTCCCATCTAGTTCACTTCCGTCTAGAAGGGCTCAGTGCTGACTTCTTCTGAGTCAGGCTTCCTCCCTCACTCTCCAAACCTACCTCTGGAGAAGCTCATTTTCTTTCTTGCCCTCCTTTTCTCTGGGAGTCAGGCTGTTAACCGTGGGTCAGCCCCTGGAGGAATGGCCAAAGTCCCCAGGCTGGCCATTAACAATGGACTTTATATAACCCGGCTGGAGGTCTACGTGAGGGGCTGCTCTGATGCCAGCCTCCCGGTATCCAGCAGGGAGCCCCAGCCCCAGCCTGCCTTCAGTCTTCACAGAGCTCTCACCCCTGGCCCACTGGAGGCTGCTCCCTATTCTCCGGTGGGAGACATAACCCGGACCACATTAAGGTCCTCCAAGAACTCCAGCACCCCAGGCCTGAGGGGGATGTCAGCCAGCACTGGATGGGTGTGGCCCTCTTCTACCAGAGGAGGAAAGGGAATCTGGAAAGGAGAGGCCAGAGCTCATAAAGTGCAGTTTCTTTCTGACAGTGTCGCAGTGTGTTTGGTATTTGCGTGTCCCCTGCGATGGTCTGAGTCACTCTTCCTCCAGAAGGAGGAGAAGCCCAGGCAGCTTCTCTTGTGATTAAAGGTCCTCACTGCCAGGCACTTGACGCCGAGGCCTGGAAGCTGGCAAAAACCTGCAGATGGAGCCAGCCCAGGGCCTGGGCTCTCTGAGTAGCCCTGCGGGGCTGAGGCTCCGAGGATGGAGGACAGAGGACGGAGGACGGCCCTCTCCTCTTATCTTAGTAAATTCAGCCCTGTGAAGTGCAACCCAGAGTTCACTAGGCGCAGGGACTCCAAGAACCCCGTGGAGTCCATCCCCACTCTGCCACTGGCTGGCCATGTCATCTTGAATAAATTATTTCCTCTCCCAGCCTAGGCTTCCTGACCTGTAAAGGGACGGACTCATAGCCCTGAAGGATTTTTCTGAAGACTGATTTATTTGATGATTGCAAACTATCTGTCCCCTCCTTTTATTAAGACTTATTTAATTTTTTTAAAATTTATTTTAATTTGACCAGAGAGGGAGAGAGAGAGACAGGGGGAAGAGAGAAACAGAGAGAGATGGA
>NW_006209531.1:621323-622239 GCF_000334495.1 Tupaia belangeri chinensis | reverse complement strand
GAAAGTAAGCTGCCAGGTCCAGGACTCAAACTGCAGATGGCCATGTGGGAGTCCAGCACCCTCAACTACTATGCCACCTGCTGGCCCCTCTCTGTCCCTTTCTAAATGTTTAATGAATGTACTGTTACTATTTTTTTATAAGAATTTAACTTTCTTTTCTTTCTTTTTCTTTTGTCTTTTTCTTTCTTCTTTTTTAATTTGACCAGAAAGTGACAGAGAGAGAGACAGAGAGAGAGAGAATGAAAGTAGGCTGCTAGGTCCGGAACTCAAACTGCAGTCGGCCATGTGGGAGTCCAGTGCCTTAACCACCACGCCACCTGCCGTGCCGGCCCCGCTATTACTATTATTAGTGAACATTTTCTGAGTGCCTGCTACATACCAGGCTCATTGTTAGGGGTGACGACACAGAGGCAGAAATGAGGCAGAAACGGACACCATCCTCAGAAACGATCTGCCGTGGCGATGGACACATAGTGGTAATGCCACATGATAAATGGTTCTACAGGGAGAGCCACCAGAACTGGGCCTCTCCCTGCAGAGAAGGCGGCAGGAGCGGCCCCACTCACTGCCTGGGGCTCAGTGAGGATGCCTCCAGGACAGCTTGCAGTGACATTTGGAGCAATGCCTGCCATGGCTGGACAAAGGGTGGGCTGGCCGTGGCGATGGACACATAGTGGTAATGCCACATGATAAATGGTTCTACAGGGAGAGCCACCAGAACTGGGCCTCTCCCTGCAGAGAAGGCGGCAGGAGCGGCCCCACTCACTGCCTGGGGCTCAGTGAGGATGCCTCCAGGACAGCTTGCAGTGACATTTGGAGCAATGCCTGCCATGGCTGGACAAAGGGTGGGCTGAGGGAGGCTGGCGAGGTCAGCCCGCCACACCCGCCAAGCCGACAGCCGGGGCGTTTGCGGAGA
>NW_006209531.1:586644-621072 GCF_000334495.1 Tupaia belangeri chinensis | reverse complement strand
CCCCCCCCGCCACACCGGCCAGGCCGACAGCAGGCGCTTTGCTGAGTAGCCTGGGCTTTTTACCCTGGTGTACATAGTGCCTGGTGTTGTGGACGACCCTGTGACCACTGAAGAATTCTAGAAGGATGCCAAGGAACCATGCCAACCCCTCCAGATGTGCCCTCTCCTTCTGCTAGTTATCGAGTCTCCAGGCCTCGGCTTTCCTCCTTTGGGGAGCAGTGGAATTGGCCGGTCTGGAGAAGCAGGTGACCCTTGTCTAGAGAAAATGACTACCAATGATTAGGAGGCCTTTCAGGGAAGACTTGTTTTGTTCTAGCTCTCAGATTGACTCAGGTTGCCTCTGCTCCCCTCAAGCCACCTGAAGAACAAACTTGTCTTTGGACAATTTGTCTCGCAAAGTGTCTTCAGGCATGGTCCACAGCACCTGCTCAGAATCAGGCTCAGAACTCCCGTAGCTGTAATGAGTGTCCCAGGTGATATGGATGTACCTTTAGGCCTTCAGCCCTCTGCACCAAGAGGGAGAGCCCTGCAGAGAAGAGTGAGGACATGCTGAATTCTGTACCCCACTCAAGGGGAGCCAGGGGGAAAGGGGCTGCCCCTGTTTCCTTACCGTGCTTCCCAGAAGCCAGAAGAATGTGGAGACCAGACCTAGGAGCCAGAGGTCTGAGCCAAAGTGGTACAGAAATGCCCCAGCTGGGTGACCCTCAGTAGACAGGAGCCCAGGACTGGCAGGAGAGGAGGTAAGTCTCCGGAGGTGGTTCTACAGGGAGGGCCACCAGAATTGGGCCTCTCCCCATTGTGCAGGTTAGAGACGGCCCCTGGTGTAGCCAGAGGCTGCTCTCCATGTGTGGGTGCTCAGTGGGTGTGCAGCCCTCTGGGCAGCTGTGGAGCTCCACGTCCCACTGCTCCTACGCACAAGGGCTGCCCCCACCTCAGCTTTCCAGAGCTTTGGTTTCATAAGGACGGGAGAATGGGGAGCTCTGAACATTACAAGTCACATTAGGTGGTGGGGACAGCAGATGGAGCGGAGTTGCCCCGGGGGATTCTCCAGGGTCTGCTGTGTATCCGGGGCCCAGGGTTCATGTCCACAGCTGTCTGGTGGAGATTCAGAACTGACTTTTCTTTCTCATGGGTGCTGGGATGGTAAGCAGGCCCTAGGCCCTAGGTTTGAGCGCATTAGGGATGCCCCTCATAGACCATGCAACTCACACCTGTGGTGTCATCACGCCCATGTGGTTTGCTGAGCACCTACCACATGAAGGGCACTGGATGAGCTCAGAGCATTCCCAGTACCGTTAATGGTCAAGGTCATCCAGGGCCTGACACCAGATGGCCAGGCCAACCTCCATTCCCACCATTTCTTCCTCTCCCTACAGCCCAACTGTACTGCCCTGCGTCCCGTTTTTGTTTGTTCATGATAGGGCGTGCGTGATGGCAGAGTGAGTGAGAACGAGAGAGAAGGGTGCACCCTCTGCAGGGTTTGCTCACACCATGATCCTCCCCTTAAGTCCTCCAGCTCCTCAGATCCTGGCACTTCTTTCAAGCTGATTGGGCTGAGGATTCAAACTGGTCGCCGTGTGGGATCTGGGTTCTCTCAGGCAGTGCCTTACCTGTGCATGGAGCTGGCCCCATCCCGCTTTCTGAAGTTTCTGCTTTCTCTGGTTTGTATTTTTGCCTTTCCTTCTGCCCCCTAGTTTGTTATCTCCATGGGTCAGATGCTCCCTGTCTTCTCAGACGATGCTGCTTCTTCAAGGAAGCCTCCCTGTCTGGAAAGTCCCTCCCGTTGTTTCTCCAGCGTTTTCGACGTTCCTGTCCAGCCTCAGCCGTGCCGTCCTCCCTGTGCTGTGGCATGTACCTGTCTCCTATGCTTTGCCTGCTTCTTCCTGTTAGACTGTCGCTCCTCACTAACAGCAACCATGCCTGCTCCAGCTCCCCACGCCCACAGCCACAGCAGAGCCCCGTTCTCAGACTCACAGTAAACGCTTGCTTGTTAGATGCATGAATGAATTAAAAGAAAAAGCATTCTAGCCAGCTTTTCTTTCTTTTTCTTTCTTCTTTTTTTTTAAAAATGATAAAACGTTCTTGCATTTAGAAATTAGTACATTGCATTCAGAAAGCATACATTTGTTCCAGTTTTCTTCTCACCTCTTAATAATGTGGGGGACCAGCAGTTAGCATAATGGCTATGTCGCTGGACTCCCACATAGTTGACCGCGGTTCAAGTCCTGGACCCAGCGGCTTAAATTCACGCCGGGCACGTGTGCATGCGTGCCCAAGATCCCAAGAGGAGAATGGAGGATAAGGGATTACGGCGTGGCCATCCCCCCTGGGGTGTGATTTCTCGCTTTCTGTCTCTCTGTCTTGCTCTGTCTTTCTGGCGAGCACACGCGCCCTATAGCAAAAACCTCTCCCCCCCTAAAAATAAATAATGTGGTATCTTGGGCCATCTTCATGGCCTGATGCCTACATGGCCAACTGCATAGTTTGAGTCCTGGTTCCGATGGCTAGAAACACACACCAGGCGCGTCTGTGTACAGGCGCCCATACCCTAACAGGGTGGGGAAATGGATAAGGGATTCCAGCGTGACCATGTCCTACGTGAGGTGTGCTTTCTTCCTCTCCCTGGTGAGCACACGAATAATCTGCCAATTTTTTTAAAAGAATTACTTGGGGATGGGGCTGGCAGGTGGTGTGGTGGTTAGGGGCGCTGGATTCCCACATGGCTGACTGTGGTTCAAGTCCTGGACCTGGTGGCTTGCTTTCTCAATTTCCCTTTCTCTCTCCCTCTGGCTCTCTCTGGTCAAATTAAACAATAATGATAACAAATGGAATTAAATAAATGAATAAATCATCCTTTAAAAAAAAGAATTATTTGGGGATGGCAGGTGGGATGGTGGTTGAGGTCCTGGACTCCCACATGGCCAACCACAACTGGAGTCTTGGATCTGGTGGCTTGCTTTCTCTCTCTGATCAAATTTAAAAAAATAAATAAAACTTAAATCATTTTAAAAATAATTATTTAATTTTTATTTATTATTATTCTTCAATTTGAATATATATAGAGAAAGCCACCAGGTCTGGGACTCATACTGCGGTCTGCCTTGTGGGAGTCCAATGCCTTAACTACCACACCACCTGCTGGCTCCTCATCTGGCAAATTTAAAATAAACAACAAAAAACTTGTGTACCTTTAGAACTCTACCCTTCCCTGCTTATTCGTTGTCTGTAAGTCCTTAGCAGCATTGTGCTGGTGATGCTGAAAGCTGACATGGATTGAGCACTTTCTGGGTACCCAGACTGCTTTTAAAAAAATAAAAAGACTGAAGAAATGTTATTTATTTGGTAAGTTTCTTTCATGAGTGAGAGGGACAGAGACAGACTTTCCCAACAGGGTCTTGACGCTGCAATCTACTCTCAGCTTCAACCAGCCCTGGATCATGGGCACATATGCCCAGCATGTTCAGGGAGTTCCCAGACAGAGACCAGGAACAGCTCCCTGTGGGTCAGACTGGCAGAGTGTCACCTTCCTCCTGCACCCTTGTCTAGTCCCCAGATTTTGAGAAAGCCACCACATGCATCCCAGTAATGTAAGTTCTGATAGCCCACTTTCTGGGTAAACAGCTACGTTTAAACTCAGCCCCACAGGAGTGGTGTGTCAGTGGTTCTCCACGTCTGGGCCAGCACCTTGAATGTCATCTGGGAGCTTAGAGATGCAAACTCTTGGGTCCCACCCAGACCTGCTGAATCAGAAATTCTGGGGGTGGGGCCTGGCTTTCTGAGTTTAACAAGCTCCCCACAGGATTCTGAGGCATACCCACATTGGAGAGTCACTGGTTTGGTGATGGAGGTAGGTTCTGTTCCCCGATTAGGATCCACGGGTCACCTGGTACAGAAGGTGCAGAGAGCCATGTGCTGTGGGCCTTGGCTCTGCTAAGTAGGCTGCCTGCCACAGAGCACTGGGTGGTAATGGGTCCTTCTGGGGCTGAGGGTGGATGGACACGAGGCTGGGCTGAGGATTGCTCGCTGAGCCAGCTGCCACATGCCAACCTTGCTTTATGTGATTTATGAGTTTCGTCCCCAACACCAGCTACATATGGCTAACTTTATTCTAGAAGAGCTTCCACCCCAGAAGATCCATTAATCAAGGAATCAATGCTGTACCGCCCAGCCTGCAGGATGGGTGTACATTTCACCATGAGCGACGTGGCAAAGTCCTTTCTATGGCTGCTCTGTCCAATGGCGTTCATAGCCTGCCCTGTCACTTATTGACCAGATGCTCAGATTCACACATTTTAACTTCTTAATCCTTACAACGATGTGTCAGGTAGTTCTGTGCAATATCACTCCATTTATAAACTAGGAAATGAAGGCCAGAGAGATCAACACACTTGCTGGAGACGACCCAGGTAGTAGGAGGTAGAGCTAGCATGTAAAATCCAGGCATTACGACCTTTTACGCCTCTCACGTATTTATGTGCATATTCATACCAACCCTGAAATGTTGATGTTGTTATCCCTGCTTGCACTGGAGGTAACTCGGGCCCCATGCAAAGCTCTCAAGGTTTCCTCCAGTGCCCCATGCTTGTCCTCCACATCCTTGGATGGCCTGAGAGCTGGTTCTGCTGTCATCATTTTACAGGTGTAGAAATAGGCCGAGCAGCTTAAATACCTAGAGTCACAGAGCAGGAAACTGGGAGCATAGGGCACAGTAGGCCCAAGAACACGATGTTCCATGACGTGGTGATGGAAGCCATCACTGATGGTCTGCCCAGTGTCCAGCATCTTCTCTGCAGCTAGGGAAGGTGAGACTCCAGAATGCTCTGACTCCAAGGCATGACAAGCTTTTTCTCTGCACCCTGGCCAGAGCTATTTGGTCCTAAGGTCTTCCTGACATTAAGGTTCTCCATCCTGTGTAATTTCTCCTCAGACGTTAGTCCTGTGTTTGGACCTGTGTGTTCCTTGCTCCATGGCTCTGTCCACCAACGTGGGGACTTGAGGGTGCTCTGTGGTACCCCTGTGGATTTGCCCATAGTTTCCATCAGGGCCTGGGGCTCTGCATGCTCATCGGGCAGCCAGGCCTATTTAATTTTATTATAGTACCATGTGTTCATCCCAGTTGTTTCTTGGCCGCTTTACCGGGTGACGGCAGGGGTGGAGAGGGGAGACTTGCAGCCTTGCTGTAAGAGCATAATCATGCCGAGCTGAGAACTTCCAGAAGCCACTTAGACTTCCTGAGCTGAAATTGGGTGTGATGTAGGGGCAAATTGAATTAGAAAATGTCCAGGCTTTGGGCCAGCAGGTGGTGGGGTGGTTAAGGTGCTGGATCCCCCCATGGCCAATTCCATAATTGGACTCCCAGATCCAGCAACCTGAAAACCACCCAGGAGCATGCCCAAAATCCCAAGAGGGGAATGGAGGGGAAGGGACTGCAGCGTGGTCATCCCTGCTATGGCTGATTTCTCACTTTCCCTCTCTGGCTTTCTCCAGTGAGCACGTGCACTCTATGGGGGAAAAAAGGAGAGAGAGAAAGAAAGAGAAAAGAAAATGTCCATGGCCCAGGCCTTGTAAACTGGGAAGCAATGCAGCTGTCTGGGAACTACTAGGGAATATTTCTTTGACCCTAGGCAGACCAGAGTGGCCAGACCCCAAAGCTTTGGATTTTCCAGTTGTCCAGGACATTTATAGCCCTCAGGGCAAGGTCTTGCAGCTCAGACCAAATGACCTGAAGTAACTGGGGAGGTGGACCAGAAGAGGTCCAGGGTCCCACATCATTCTTGAGCTGGAGATGGACGACCTGGCTAGGAAACCTTTGTGGTTGTGGTGAGTTTGGGGGGAGGAGTGGTGGTTCACTTTCAGACCTGGGCTACAGCCAGGTCAGGTGACTGCTTTATCTAGGCAGGAGATGATCCTGCAGGAATCAGCCCCAGGCTTTCCACACTGTGGAGGCAGCAGGGAGCAGAGAAGGCACCTAAAACAATAATGCATGGATCAAGATGATTAGGAAAGACCTTGCTAAGTCAGCTTGGGGCAAAGATGGGCTGGGGTGAGAAAACAGAAGAGGCTACGGAAAAGCCTTTGGCAGCTTGAGCGATGCTGAGGGCCCAAATGTAGTTGGGACACTGGTGAGCAACCAAACGGCCAGGCTTGCCTAAAGGCAGCCATGACGGCCAGCCCCAGGGGCCCTTCCTCAGTTGTTGCCAAGTTCTGCTCCAGCTGTTCCAGGCTGGATGTGTCCAGGATGACCGGGTTCCTTCAGGTACCCTCTGTAGTTGTCACTGCCAGCCCAAGCCCCAGGCCACCCAGGGTGCTCTCTGGCTGTCACGTACGTGAAGATGGTGTCAAGCTCTGTGGGGCCAGGCTCTAGCAGGGCATGTACAGTCAGCCAGGACATCTGAGGTGGCCTGCAGCGGCAGTGGCCAGGACATGGCAACCATGGGAACCTTGGGTGGCCCGGAGTGACGTGTACATCATGAGGCAGCTTGCCCCATGTCACAGCATTCTGGAAGCCTTTTTTAGTGGCACTTACTTTGACTTTTGTGAAGCAAAGAAGGCAAATTTAGCAGGAGTCTTGATGTCCCAACAAGGTTTTGAAACCCTTCAAAACACTGGGGCCCGGAGGTAAGAGTGGGGCAAGGCATAAAGGGTGCTTCACTCTGGAGCTTTCAGAGCAACACTGCCCTCTCAGTCTGCATTCTCTTCCTCCCACAGATCAGGGCTCCCAGGACGTACCCCAGGAGCAGAGAAGATAGAGGCTGCAGAGACAGCCTTAGGCCAGTGGCCTCAGTCTGAAGTCACACAGGGCAGGGCCCTGCCGTCTCCAAAGGCCCGAGGGAGAATGGCAATCCACTGCTGGGAAGGACTCCGATGTATCGACAACAGAGCTGCCCGTGTGAGCGCTTCCCAGCCTGGGCTCACTCTGGCTGGCAGAGTGGAAGAGCCTGTGGGGACAAACCCAGAGTTGAAGCCCAGCTTTTTGGCTTAAGAGTTGGGCAACCATGGCAAGTTACTCTAGCTTTCTGATAAGACAGGGGTAATACCACTGCTTCCCGGAGAGTTTGTGGGATTGACATGAGGTGCCATTTGGAAATGAGCCGAGGTAAGGAGGTAAGTACAGAGCAGGAGACCTGCTGCCCGAGGGTGTGCCCACACTCTGGCAGGAGGAAGTGTTTGCCTTTCAGTGCACCACCAGAGCTTAGGGCAGAAGAGGAGATCAACAGGTGCTTGCTAGTGAGAAATGAGTGAATGAATGAATGAGGCAACCACAGCCTCTCTGGGAAGATCTTGACTCCACTCCAAGCCTGGTTCAGAGTCCCCAGGACACTAATAGGGGCAATTGTTCAAGACAAGCACATGTTGGAAGCTTGCTAAGCACAGATAGGGGACTCCTGGCAGGAATGGATCAGTGATGCTAAATGGATGCAATTCATGGGCAAGAATGCCAGGAGCTTCCCTAAGACTCTCCTCACCCAGGACAAGGGATGAGAAACCCTGGGTTCTGGGGGACAGAGTGGCCTTTCCAGGGGTTACCTCAGTACCTGCATTACCCCTTTTTACCTTGAATCAGGGTTGCATTGGAATCGACAGTGTACTCCCAATGGCTTCTGTACTCCCAATGGCTTCCAAACTGCACCCAGACAAAGACTTGTCCACAGCACTTAGTGCCATGCCGAGCACATAGGAGGTGCTCAATAAATGTTTGTTGAATGAATATGCAAATGAATCGCGATGACTACAATGAAACTGCCATTCTCTCTCAGTTCTGAGAGTCTCTGGGGTTTGGGACGCATGTCAATTTGTTCTCAGCTTTCTCTTCTAATTTGACTGTTGACTTGGGTTTTCACAAAATCAGATGAAGTTTGACCCAATGAAAATTCTTTTTCATCAGGCGCAAGAGGCCCAGCGTTGCAAGTTAATGCCAAATCAGCGCTGATTAAACAGACAATGAATATGAGAACAAGGATTATGCAGCAGAGATGATGCAGCAAATACAGATGGGATGCACTTACCTTGTTAGAAAGCCGCCTTACATACTAATGAATTCGTTAGGAGGCTAAGGCAGTAGAAGCTGCACCTTCAGAATTATCTAAGGTTTTCATTTAAACTGGCAGCAAAGAGAAATTGATGAAGGCTTCCCTGTGGTCCAAGCAGTAGTCTTCTTCAAGTTTTTGCCCAGGGCCATGTCTCAGTTGAGGATATAGGAGTCTTTAGTTTATTTGCATACAAATTGCAAACGTCTACAAAGTGTTCGCTCAAGCAATTTTTAAGTAAAATGTTATTGCTTCCCTGAAGGCTATAATTCCTTGGTTTTTCTCTTCAATATTCTTCTCACTTAGCAGCCACTCACAATGACCCAGATTTTCCAACCCAAGAGAGTGCAGGAGAGTAGAAAGAGCTGGAGGAACGGGGTGTGGGTGGTTAGGTGAACCTGGTTTTCAGGACACCCAGAACCTGACCTGAGTGTTTCGTTTTCTGTTTAATTTTGTCAGAGAGGGAGAAAGAAAATTTGAGAAAGCGCCCCCAATGGGAATGGTCACACCACAATCCCTTCTCCTATTCATCCCTCCTTTTGGGGTTTTGGGCACGCACACACATGCACCCTACATATTTCTCAAGCCACAGGTCCAGGACTTGAACTGTTTAGTCAGCCATGTGGGAACCACCTTAACCACCATGCCACAGGTTGGCCCTACGTAAGTATTATTTAATTCTTAAATCCATGCTATAGGGAAGACACTATATTCTTACCTGTATTTGTAAGAAGGAAGTCAAGGTTCAGAGACATTAGGCAAGCCTCTCAAGTCACAGAGCTAGGAAATGCCAAGGCCTGGAATCCAAGGACATCTAACTGCCAGAATTTATTCTTATACTATCTTATTCTTATACTATGCTATCTCTGTAAACCTCTTATTCTTTATATCTCTTTAGACATATTAGGCAAGTCTGTTAAAATTATTGTCTTCGGGATCAGCAGTTAGTGTAATGGCTATGTTGCTGGACTCCCATGTAGTCAACCATGGTTCGAGTCCCAGACCCAGTGGCTTAAATTCACACTGGGCACGTGAGCGTGCGTGCCCAAGATCCCAAGAGGAGAATGGAGGAGAAGGGATTGTGGCGTGGTCATCCCCCCCCCCTGGGGATTTCTTGCTTTCTGTCTCTCTGTCTTTCTGGTGAGCACACACGCCCTATAGCAAAAACCTCAAAAAAAAAAAAAATATATATATTATTGTCTTCAAGGTCTACTGACTTGATCCTAAACTGTTTTCATATCTGAATGTGCTGGGAGTTCTTGGAGTCAGGGTAGGATAAGCTACATAATAACCGGGATTTAGTGCAGAAAGAAAATATAGGACACTTCATACATTATTAAGAATTTCAAAACAATGACAGCAGAGCATTAAAGCAAGTGTGGGGCCCTTCAAAGCTCAGCGCCTGGTACAGCTGCACGGGTTGTGTGACAACGAACCTGGCCTTGAGCTGGCAGTCTGGATGGAATGCAGGTCTGTTTTGTTCTGGTAGCTGGCATTGCATATGGTACATTAAAAACCTGCAGGGAGAACCAGCAGTTAGCATAATGGCTATGTCGCTGGACTCCTATGTAGTCAACCATGGTTCGAGTACCAGACCTGGTGGCTTAAACTCACACCGGGCGTGTGTGCATGCTTGCCAAATATCCCGAGAGGAGAATGGAGGAGAAGGGATTGTGGCATGGCCAACCCCCCCGCCCCCGGGGGCGGGTGATTTCTTGCTTTCTGTCTCTCTCTGTCTTTCTGGCGAGTGCACTAGCCCTATAGCAAAAACCTTTCCAAAAAGAAAAAAAATACCTGTTGATTAGGGGCCAGCAAGTAGCATGGTGGTTAAGGCACTTGTCTCTCACACAGCCAACTGTGGTTCAAGTCCTGGACCTGGCAGCTTGCTTTCTCACTTTCTCTCTCTCTCTGTCTCTTTGTGATCAAATTAAAAGCAAATACTGATGATGAATAAAATGAAATAATTCTTAAAAAGCTGTTGGCTAATTGAGACAAACAATGTGATAACTATTTGTTGTCTATTATATACCAATCAGCATTCTAGGCACAGAGCACACAGCAGTCAATGATACATGTAGGGCTCTGGCCCCAAGGGAAAGAAAAACAAGTAAACAAACAAATAAAAAATGAACATGACTATTCCAGAGTGCTCATATGTGCCATGTAAGAAATCCAAAGGAACCATGTGACTGAGTTACTGGGAAGGCAATATGGAGTAAGGACTAACTTCGAAAGGGACAGGAGCTGGCATCTGATGCAAGCTCTGAGTGACAGGAGCCAGACACAGAATTCTCTGAGAAAGGGCACTCCGGGCAGAGAGAGCAGTGAGGGCAAGGCCTCACAGAGGGACTCACTTAAACTAAATGAGTGGCAAGGGTGGAGTGGATGCATGCCCACCAGGGTGCTCCAACCAGCTTGCTTTGCTGTTTATTTATTTATTTATTTATTTATTTATTTAAGTTTTTGGTATAGTGCACATGTATTTGCAGAGAGAGACAGACAGAGAGAAAGAATGAGAACTCACCCACTCAATGGGAATGGCCACACCACAATCCCTTCACTCTCTTTTTGGGATTTAGGGCCCTCATGCACACATGCTTGGCATGATTCTCAAGCCTCCAGGTTTGGGACTGGAACCATGAAGCTGGCCATGTGGGATCCAGCTGCCTTAACCTCCATGCCACCTGCTGACCTGCATGGTCTCATTTTGTGCTGCTCTCTCATTCACTCTGCCCATCTTTTTTTTTTTTTCCATTGCCAGAAGGTTCCTGCACACTCACCAGAAAGAGAAAACAGGCCCTTCCCAGGAGGCTGTGGTCACACAACATTCCTTTTTCTTCCATTTCTCTTTCCCATCAGGATTTTGGACATACAAATTCACACATCTATGTAGCTCCTACATTGATCATGTAGGATCCAAGGCTCTTGACCGCTAAGTTACATGACCAGCCTACCAGTTTTTTAATTTTTTAAAAAAATGTTTTGCTTTAGGGCACAGAGACAAGAGAGAGTTATATGTGCTCACCAGAGACAGAGAATTAGAGGGAAAGTGAGAAAGCACACCCCCACTCCCGTGGAACTGACCACACTGCAATCACTTCTCCTCCATTCTTCTCTTGGGATTCTGGGTGCGCACACACCCAGTGTGGTTTTCAAGCACCTGGGTCTAGAACTCAGCAGCAGTCGTCCAAGTGGGATTCGGATCCATTAAACTTCACACCATCTTCTGGCTCCTTTGAGTCTCTGAAAGGCACCTGTTCCCTGCTTAGGGCCTTTACGCAGTAGATCACCTGCCAGCAGCCTGCTTCCCAAACTTGGGCGGGCTGGCTCCCTCTTCTCGGTCTCAGCACACACATCAGGGCTCGGGGTGGGGAGACTGGGGGTCTCTGGCTGTCCAAGCTCAAGTAGCTCAAAATATTCTCATCAAACCTGGGCATTTTCCTTCATACTAGTAACCAAATAACATCTTAGTTTTGACTATCAGCTCATGGATCAGGGATTATGTCTATTTCACTTTTTTTAAAAACTTTTTAAAAAGAATTATTGTTGTTATTTTTATTTCTTATTTTTTTAATTTGACTAGAGAGAAAGAGAAAGGGAAAGTGAGAAGGCAGGTTGCCGGGTCTGGGACTCGAACTGGGATCAGCCATGTGGGAATCCAGCACCTTAACCACTATGCCACCTGCTGGCCCCTATTTCATTTGTTTATGAACCCTGGATGAGTTAATAAAAATCAAACTGACCTCCCTGCCCTGCAGTCCTTTATGATAGAACCATTATTAATAGGCAGGCGGAGGTGCCAGTAATCCCTTGATACCATCCTCAGCTAATTAGCTGATTGATTAATCCCAAACATATATTGAGATCTATTATTTGGAAGGCACTAGGGATTCAAATACGAAAGATTTGTTCCCTCCTTCAAAGAGCAGAGGTGGAGATCAGCAGAAGGCATAATGGTTACATCGCTGGACTCCCATGTAGATGATTGTGGTTCAAGTCTTGGACCCGGCAGCTTAAAACTTATGCCGGGTGCATATGTGTGCATGCCCAAAATCCCGACAGGAGAATGGAGAAGGGATTGTGTGGCCATCTCCCCTGGGGGGTGATTTCTCACTTTCTGTCTCTCTGTCTCTCCAGCAAACGCACGTGCCCTATAACAAAAATCTCTCTTAAAAAAATAAAAAGCAGAGATGACTGGCTAATCGCACCAACAATTCCACACTGTGGTAAGAGCCGTGGCACAGGATGCTGCTAGAGCTCAGAAGACAGGGGTAGGTGGGCCGGAGGGTTGGGGCAGGCTTCTAAGAGGAGGTGATGCCTGAGTTGATCCTTACCCTGAGTGTGTGGGCCTTGAGGAACTAGATGTGCAAGAAAAGGAAGAGTGGATGGAGAGAGCATGTCCTCGTGGTTCTGCAACTTGTGTGCAGTGGACAGGGAGCAGAGACTGGGGAACTAAGTTTTTCCAGGTAGGTAGGTGCTGATCATGAAGAAAGGGCCTTTGGTGTCAAAATAAGAAAAGGATATTGTGGGGCAGGCAGGTGGTATGATGGTTAAGGTGCTAGACTCTCATATGGCTCATGGCAGTCCAAGTCCCAGACCTGGTGGGTTGCTTTCTCACTTCGTCTCTCTCTCTCTGTCCCTCTCTGGTGAATTAAAATAATAATAATAATAAAAAACAATGAAGTTAAAAATAATTCTTTTAAAAAATATATTGTAATAGTGTGCAATAGGTTGTAAATGCATGCCTCCCCCCAATTCATATATTAAAATCCTAGCCCCTGAAGTGCTAGTATTAGGAAATGTGGGCTTTGGGAAGTGATTAAGTCATGGGGTGGGGCTCTCTGAATGGGATTAGCGCTCTTATGAAAGAGGCCCCAGCGAGCTCTCTCACTTCCCACCGTGTGGAGGTACAATAAGGTGGCAGCCATCTGCAACCAGGAAGAGGATCCTCACTGGAACCTGACCGTGCTGACACCCTGATATTGGACTTCTAGCCTCTCGATCTGAGAGAAATAAATTGCTCATTTATAAGCCATCCAGTCCAAGGTTAAAACCGTCTGAATTCTCTAAGACAAGGATAACTTTAAACAATTCCAAGCAGGAAAGTGATATAATTAGGCTTGCATTATAGAAAAATCTCTCTTCCACAGCAAGGGAGAGGGTAAACTATTACAGATTAGTGATGGGCATCCATTCTTCTTGGAGCCAAAACTGCCCTTCTTTTTGTGTGAAATGCTTTTCTCTTGTGGTTTGGTTTGAGTAGAAGTGTCCATTTTACTGTAGACTCTCTTAGTTATCTATTTCTGGTAACAAATTAACCTACAATATAGAGGCTGAAACAATGAACATTCGTTATCTCAGTTTCCATGAGTCAGAAATCCAGGAGTGGCTTGGCTGACAGTTCTGGTCCAGGGCCTCTTAGGAGCTTGCAATTGGGGTGGCCAGCCAGGGGTGCAATCACCTCAAGGCTCAGCGGGGCCTGAGGCTCCTCTTCTAGGTTCACTTATTTGGCTTTTTGCAGACCCTGATGATCTGCCTCCAGGCTCACCCCCATGAACCCTCGCTAAAAGGCTGTCTCACAATATGGTACCCACCTGTGCCCAGAGGGAGCCATCTGAGAGAGAGGGAAGCCACAGTCTTTTTATAATTTCATATTGGAAGCGAGATTCTATTACTTCCACTGTATTCTATTTATTAGGAAAGAATCATTAATAATTCCAGTCTTCTCTCTCTCTTTTTAAAAGAATTATTTAATCCCATTTGTTGTTGTTATTATTATTGTTATTATTATTTTAATTTGACCAGAGAAAGAGAAAGAGAGGGAAAGCAAGAAAGCAAGTAGCCAGGTCTGGGACTTGAATTGTGGCTGGCCATGTGTGAATCCAGCACCTTTAACCATCACACCACCTGCTGGCCCCAATAATTCTGGTCTTAAGAGGTGCTTCCACCAAGAGGGTGGGATCATAGGGGGCTATCTTAGAGGCTGCCTACCACACAGATCCCACCTCTTTCTTGGGTCAAGCGACCTAAGCTGTACCAATCAGAACATTTCCTTGTGATTTTTAAACTTGACTAGAAAGAAGGAATCTACCTTCCTTCTTCGATTTGTCAGAGGGTGCATGCAACTTGCCAGAGAGATGGAGGGAGAGAGAGAGAAATCACCCCTGATAAGGAATAGTCACACTGCAATCACTTCGTCCATTTCTTCCTCCTTTCAGGATTTTGGGCACATGTGCACACACTCCTAGCATGTTTTTTTTCAAGCTGCCAGGTCTGGGACTTGAACCATGCCATTAGCCATGTGGGGATCCAGCTCCCTTAACCACCAGGCCATGGGTTGGCCTGAAAAGAAGGTGCTAAAGTGCTAAAATTTGAGGACTGCTGATGGGCACATTTCTCACCAAGTAAAAGAAGCTGATCTGTGGGAAGAACAAAGGCGACATTCAAAGGAGGAAGAGACCAGGAATGGTAGGCATTCTCAACTACCCATCAGCCTCTGGTTCCATTCGATACTGAGACTCACCTGTGCTTTGGATTCTGTGTTGTCTAAACTAGTTCATGGTGGGATTCTGACATTTCTAACG
The DNA here is from genome assembly GCF_000334495.1 of Tupaia belangeri chinensis. Lineage (NCBI taxonomy): Eukaryota > Metazoa > Chordata > Mammalia > Scandentia > Tupaiidae > Tupaia > Tupaia belangeri. The sequence continues at coordinate 606,461 of NW_006209531.1, read as the reverse complement.
AGAGGATGGTGACTGACTGACCAACGGACCCATAGTCACACCAAGGCAGGGAGATGTTGATAGTTAGGAAGTGACTACAGATGAGAACTGGTGAGGGCACTGGGGATGGTGATCAGGGTCCAAATGGGGAAACAGGGAAGAACTGAAGACAGGGAGCACACTGGACTGACTTCTTCACCATTATATCTCCGGAGGGCAACATTGTGCCTGGCATAGTGTAAGTGCTCGCTAGGTATTTGTGGAAATGAGTGATTACATAAATGAATGAAATGGCAGGGAGATAATGGTAAAGGCAAGACTTGTTAGGTAATAGGATATGGAAAACGGGAATGAGAGAGAAAGCAAACCTTACACCCATGTCTCTGGCCTGAATGGCTGGCTGGCTAACGATCTTTTCAGGAAGAGTCACTTTCAATAGAGTCAGCAGGGAGGATTGATGAGTTGTTTTGAACTGTGTTTTCAAGATGAGTGGCTACTCTTAGGGAACAGAGCAGTTAACCTGTCTACCTGAGGAATATCCGTGTCATTGACCGCCTTAGCTTGTCCACATAACCACCTATGACACAATTATGCACACACAAACCCGATTTAAGCCCTGAGAAAGACTTTCACAAACAGGCAATGATCACAATCACCTCAGGGACTGGTGGCCCTTGGTTAGACGTGGTCTAAAGTTAGCATGATAAAATTAGCTGCCAAGTGTCAGCTTAATGAGTCCTTCTGCCTCCCAGAATGGGAGTTCTCCAGGGCCCTCTGTATGACAGCTTACTTCCAGACCAGGCTGGGGAAGGTTATGGAGACAAGCTGAGAGGCTTGAAATCGGGTATTCAGAAAACACAGTTGCTTTTCTCCTTTGAGGAAGCCCATCCTGAGGCTGGACATAGTTGGCAGCTTTTGAAAACCTGGCATTGTAGAGCTGTCAGGGGTGGGAAATGCCTCCTTTTATGCGGACACTTTGGGTCCAGTGGAAGCAGTCCAGGGAGGTGGGTGAGCGAGGGCTGTTAAATTTCACCAGAATCTAGTTTGAAGGGCTGAGCTGACTCTGCTTTCGTCCCTGGGTGAGGCTCATTATCATGTGTCAGAGATGCAGCTTTAGGGCTCCAGACATGCCCTGCTACTCTCAAGCTTGCAGAGGACAGCCTGACACAGCAGAGCCATCTCGGCTTCCCTGAGAGTTCCTCCTGCTAAGAGGCCAAACAGTCCAGAGCAAAGGCAGCTTTTGTGGCCCAAATATACCGTGCTGTGAGAAGGCAGCATTCCCCCTTCTGAGCTCAGGTGGAAGGGAGGGCTTGGGTGGCACATCCAGTTGAATGGAGTGGTGAACGCGAGGGGGCTGTTAATTGCAAAGCCCTATAGAGGGGAATGGATGAATATACACGGCGGGTCTTAGGAACGTTCTTCCTGGCTTTAGCACTATTGCTATGCAGTAGTCACATGTATGAGGGTACAATCTAACTTTGCTATTGAGGATTTTCAATTTTTTTCATTTTGAAAAATTTCAAGCATATGAAAAAGAAGAAATTAATACCCACCATCCAGTTTAACATCATCTTTATGATTAATCTTGCTTCATCTATTCCCTACTGGATTATTTGATGTGAATCTCAAATATTAGGTCAGTCGGGAACCAGCAGTTAGCATAATGGCTATGTAGCTGGACTCCCACGTAGTCGACCGCGGTTCACGTCCCGGACCCGGTGGCTTAAAACTCACGCCGGGCGCGTGTGCGTGCGTGCCCAAGAGCCCGAGAGGAGAATGGAGGAGAAGGGATTGCGGCGTGACCATCCCCCCTGGGGGGTGATTTCTCACTTTCTGTCTCTATGTCTCTGTCTGGCGAGCGCATGCGCCCTACAGTGAAAATCTCTCCAAAAAAAAAAAAAAAGAAATATTAGGTCAGTTTATTTGTAAATACTTAGTATATGCTCTAAAAGGTAACCAGAATACCATTGTCAAGATTTAAAAAAAACTTCACAATAATTCCTTAAAACACTGGTAAGTGAAAAAGGGTCCTGGTACAACCTTCTCTTTTGCCTCTCATTTCTAAGAGGAATGATCTGTTGAATGCAAAGCAATGCATAAGGCCAGAGGAGCAAGGCAAGACCATGCCCACACTGGCATCATCACCCATGTGCTTAGCAACAGGTGAAATGACAATTTAAAATAATTTCTTGTGGTACCAGTAGTGGTGTGGTGGTTAAGGTATTGGATTCCCACTGGATGACCACAGTTTGAGTCCCGGACCTGGTAGCTTGAACTTCGTGCTGGGGGGAACCAGCAGTTAGCGTAATGGCTATGTCGCTGGACTCCCACGTAGTTGACCGCGGTTTGCGTCCTGGACCCAGTGGCTTAAAACTCACGCCGGGCGCGTGTGCGTGTGTGCCCAAGATCCTGAGAGGAGAATGGAGAAGGGATTGTAGCGTGACCATCCCCCCTGAGGGGTGATTTCTTGCTTTCTGTCTCTCTGTCTCTGTCTGGCGAGCGCACGCGCCCTATAGCGAAAATCTCTCAAAAAAAAAAAAAAAACGAAAATCATGCTGGCTGCATGTGCATGCATATCCAAGAGAAGGGACTGTGTGTGGTCAATCCCCCCGAGGAGGTGATTTCTTGCTTTCTGTCTCTTTCTCTCTGGCGAACACGTATCCTACAGAAAAATCTCTCTAAAAAAACGTCTACATGGGACCAGCAGTTAGTGTAATGGCTATGTCGCTGGACTCCCATGTAGTCGATCGCAGTTCGAGTCCTGGACCCGGTGGCTTAAACTTACGTTGGGCGCGTGTGCGTGCATGCCCAAGATCCCGAGAGGAGAATGGAGAAGGAATTGCGGTGTGGCCATCCCCCCTGGTGGGTGATTTCTTGCTTTCTATCTATCTGTCTCTGTCTGTCTGGCGAGCGTATGCGTCCTATAGCAAAAAGCTCTCAAAAAAAAAAAAACTACAAAATTCCTAAGAGTTTAATTGTTTTTAATAACGGTTATCACTGAGGCCAGTAGATGGCGTAATGATTACACGGTCGACCATGGGTTGAGTTTTGTATCCAGCAGCTTGAAACACGCTGGTGTGTGTGTGTCCATGCCCAAATCCCAAGAGGAGACTAGAGGAAAAGGAATTGCAGCATGGTCATCCCCTCTGGGGGGTGATTTCTTGCTTTCTGTCTCTCCAGTGAGTACACATGCCCTATAGCAAAAATCTCTTTAAGGAAAGAAAAACAAAATAACAGGTATCACTTCCTGAGCTCTACATTTATCCAGAGGATTAAGTTCAACAGTGAAATGAGGTAGAAATAGCACAATTGCTATTAGACCAGCCAGTCATAGATATGTGAGGTCACTTGTATGGATGAGCAGGATGTCCTTTGGAGTCAGGAGTCAGAGAGCCCAAGCATGGAGAATGTCTATGAGGAGGGTGGTGGTGGGTGGTGGGAGGCAGGTGTCAGTCAAGTGGAGTTAAAGAGGTTGTTCATGGGGGGTAAGCCTCAGTGATCCTCCTGCCCCAGGGCGCCCAGGACAGCATGCTGTATGTGGATTACCAACACTGACTCACTGCTGGGTGGTCTGGGGACATGCTGACACAGTATCTTTTACATACAGTTATAATTCCCAATATCCACTCCAGTCAGGTGCAAGGATGACTCAGTGATATAGAGATGCTCACCACTCACACAGGTAACCCTCAAGTCCTTTGTCTCAGTAGTGGTCATTAGTCTTTCACATGAAGGAAGGAGGTAATTTTCCAATACAAGTACCTGAGCAGATCCAGAGAATTTAGCTCAGAAGAGCCCCTATATATTGAGGTGTTAAGGTTTTGGATCTTTAGGTCCTTTAGGTCTGCCAGCAAGATTCCAACCTAATGAGCATTTTTCCCTAATAGTCTTTTCATATTTGTACCTTCTAATCCTTCTCTAACACTCTTCAGAAGGAATCAAGAGGCTTTCTCCTCCTCTGTCATTACAATGGCAACTTCCCACTGGGACTTGCTTAATAACTGGGATGAACATTATGGTAAGCCTTCCTGGAACTGCATTGTAGGGGGAGGGGTGACCATGTATCCAACAGGCATCTGGTCTCTCTGATAGGGTTAGGTCAAAGGCAAAGTGATCTCTGTCACTGGGGGAAAGGGCCCAGCATTGTTGGGTGCTCTTCAAATTGTTCACCTTGGAGCAGATACTGAAAGACTCAGCCTTACTCTTTCTCCCATACTCGAGTGATAATATAGCAATAGTTGGACAAGCCTGGGGGTCCTGGAACAGAGCAGGCACTTCACAACAAACGCCTGGAGGTGAAAGCAAGAGTCTGCATCACCATGGCAACCTCTCAACACCAGGCTTCCAAGGAAGAAATCATGATCTATACCATTTCTCTTAAATTATGGTCCAGAGACTTGAAATTCAAACGTCTGTTGACAAGGACACAGGGCCCAGCTCAGTTAAGTGATGTAATCAGTTCTCATTAGCCTTCTCCCTTCTCTCCTGAAAAGCATAAAGAAAATTACTTTTGGCGCAAAAGAGGCTTTTAAAACAAACTTCTCACAATATGTCTCAAATTGAAAGTCCAGCTGAAGCATATAATTACAGAAAAAAAAGAAAGGAGTTTGTGAGATAAGTTGACAAAGGCTCTCTAAAGGTAGCCAAAAGAATTGCTATTGTCTTCAAAGGCAAAACATCTTCCTTCAAGTCAGCTTAATTGTCACACTTGGAGTAGACGAGGCAGAAAGTGAATCACTAAGAAGTTATCCACCTCTGAGGTTTATATCCCGGAAATCCCCTAAGATCATCTAACTTCTTCCAACTTCTCCCCTTCCCAAATGGCTCAGGCTTTCAGCCTCTCTGGCCTACTCACTTGCCTTAATGGCTAGCTTAGAGTTTTGTTTTGTTTTGAAATTACCAGAAGGCTCATACGCTAGCTAGAGAGACAGGGAGGACAGAAGGGAAGCACTCAGTAGGGGGTGGTCATACCATAATCCCTTCTCCTCCACTTCTCCATCTTGTTGGGATTTTGGACACACACATCCATCCAGGGTGTTTAAGCCACCGGGGCTGGGATTTGAACTGTTGTTTGCCATATAAGATTCATCTCCCCTAATCTCTACGCTATGGGACCCAGAAGTTAGGTAGTCTTTCAGTATTATGCCTGTTACCTATGATTCCCACCCCCTTAACACTCCCCCTACCCCGGCATACCTCCCGTAACACTTTCATATGGCTGCTTGTACCACAGTTTAGGTTCTGTATCCACAACTTAAGATCATACTTTGTGTTAACCTTGGTAGAAAATTATGTACCTTGCAATTTGATCCACCTGCAATTGGGTCCAAATTCAATTAGTCTAATTTGACCACCATTTACTGTGGATCTACTGCATAAGGAGAGCACCTGGTGTATTATTGGGTTGGCTGAAAAGTCATGATGCATGTTTGCATAGAAAACCACGTCACGACTTTTCAGACAACCTAATATTTCAGAGGAAGCAGTGTGGCACAGGTAAGATACCAGTGTGATCATCTGGAAGTTAAAAATGCAGAATGTCTGAGTCTACCTCAGATCAACTGAATAAAAATTGGCATTTTAACAAGGTACCCAGGTGTCCAACCTTCAGAATGAGAAGTACTGGTACAAAGCCCATCAGAAACTTCCGTTTTGTGTATTTTGAAATTCCATTATTGCATCATATACAATTAGGGTTCTTTTGTCTCTTGATGAATTTTCCCTTTATTACAAATGTCTTTATACAAAAAAAGAATTAACTTTTTTTTTTTTTTTTAAGAGAGATTTTTGTTATAGGGTGCGTGTGCTCACTGGAGAGATAGAGAGACAGAAAGTAAGAAATCACCCCCCCAAGGGGGATGGCCATGCCACAATCCCTTCTCCATCTTCCTCTCGGGATCTTGGGCAAGCATGCACACATGCGCCAGATGTGAGTTTTAAGCCGCCAGTTTGGGGACTCAAACTGTGGTTGACTTTGTGGGAGTCCAAAGATGTAACCACTATACTATCTGCTAGTTCCTTAATTATTATTTTTTAATTGATCAGAGAGAGACAGAGAGAGGGAAAGTGAGAAGGCAAGCTGTCAGGTCCGGGACTCGAACTGCAGTCGACCATGTGGGAGCCCAGTGTCCTTAACCACCACACCACTAGCTGGCCCCCAAAATGTCCCTCTTAATCCCTGATGTTCTGATATAGGTATATACTTGGAATAGCTAAGTCAAGACAATTAACATATGCATTACCTAACATACTTACCATTTTTTGGTGATTAGGCCACAGGGTCAGACCCTCTTAGTGATTTTCAGTATTACTTTTTTTTTTTTTTTTTGAAGAGACATTTTTGCTATAGGGCGCATGCACTTGCCAGAGACAGAAAGAAAGCAAGAAATCACCTTTCAGGGGGATTCAGGGGGATGGCCATGACACAGTACCTTCTCTCCATTCTCATCCCAGGATCTTGGACATGCATGCCCACAGGCTAGGTTTCAGTTTTAAGCTGCCAGGTCTGGTACTCAAACCGCAGTTGACTACATGGGAGTCCAATGACGTAACCATTACGTCATCTGCTGTTCCCACTTTTTTGATTAAGAGATTTCTGCTATAGGGCACATGTGCCCACTGGAGAGATAGAGACAGACAGAAAGGAAGAAATCATCCTCCCCTCTGCTGCCCCAGGAGATGGCCATGCCGCAATCCCTTCTCCTCCATTATCCTCTCAGGATTTTGGCCATGCACACACGCGTGTGGCGTTGAGTATGGAACTGCCAGGTCCAAAACTAGAACCGTGGTCAACTATGTAGGATTCCAGTGACGTAACCACTATGCCATCTTCTGGTCCCAACAGCAATATATTACTTAACTGTAGTCCAGTCCAGAGAATTTTTTTTAGAGGTTTTTGCTACAGGGCATGTGTGCTCACCAGACAGAAAGCGAGAAATCAGCCCCCAGGGGGATCATCTCTAGAAATTTCATTTCTTTTTAAAATATCTTCTAAATTTCAATCTTAATATATTCATGTTTTTCTTTAAATATTTCAACATATTTATCATACCTATTTTAATGTTCTGGTCTAGCAGTTCCATTATCTATTTATAGGTTAGTTTCTATTGACTGATTTTAGTCTCTGGTTACACATATTTTCCCACATCTTTGCATATCAAGTAATTTGAATGCTGGACAGTTGTGAATGTTTTCTTAGTCAGTATTTGGCTACTGTTATCTTCCTTCATGAAAACTGGATTTTAATTTTGGCAAATTATTTGTAGATCAGTTTGACACCTTCAAGACTTATCTTTACACTTTGCTAGGTAGGTCTAGTAGCCACTGCTTGAGGAGCAGTTTGGTCTTATTACTAATGAATAACATCTCCAATGAACGCCCTGATCACTCAGGACTGTCTGACTGATCAGAACACGCATGTCTCCTCACTCTGTATGAGCTCTGAAAGTTGTTCTGACTCAAGTCATGCCTTGTTCTGCCTGGCACTTGGCAAAGATATCAGTGTATCTGCATGTAGGTTTTCGGAAATTTCTGTGTAGCTCCTTCCTTTCTAGAACTTTGCCCTATAAGGGCAAGGAAGCTGGGCTGTTTAATTCCTCCCTCCTTGTACCTGCCTTCCAGGAAAATGTCTACAAAGACAACTGGGCTCACTCAGGGTTCACAGCGCTGTGCTGCCTGTTGCCCAGTGTCTGAAAAACAACCGTACCTTTACTTATTCTGCTTTTTCAGTTGTAGAGTCTGATCCTTTGTACTTATTGTGGCTACAAGTCAAAGTCTGGGTGTCTTTTTAAAGACTCTTATTTTTCCCAGTCCTCAACCCAAACGAACTGAATCAAATTCTCTAGAGCAGAGGTTGCCAAACTATAGACCACAGGCCAAATCCAAGCTATAGTTCATTTTTATATAGCTGGCAAGCCAAGAATTGTTTTAGTACTTATAAAGATTAAAAAAAAAATTACAAAAAGAATTTGACAAAGAACAAGTGTGACTCATGTGTCTAAAGTATTTACTGGCCCTTTATAGAAAATGTTTGCTGACTCCTAATCTAAAAGATGGATCTGGGAACATGGTTTTGAAAAAAGTTCTGAAGTGATTAAGTTGGAAGTATTTCAATACTAGTTGATGGACCAGTATTTGGAAAGTGTGATGTAAAGAATGTGACCTTCGGAGCCAGAAAGACTGGGTTTTACTTTGTGATCTCGTATAACTACTCTTTTTAAAAAATTATTTATTTTTATTATTTTTTAATTTAACCAGAGAGAGGAAAGAAGAGAGAAAGTGAGAAAGCAAGCCATCAGGTCCGGGACTTGAACTGTGGTTGGCCATGTGGGAGTCCAGTGTCTTAACTACCACACCACCTGCCAGCCCATGCATAACTACTCTTAAATATGTTTCTTCAGTTATAAAATTAGAACTATTGATGTGCAGGAATGAGGATAGCAGACAAGTGTTCAGGTAAAGTATCTCTGTATAGTATAGCATAGGCCACCACAAATGACAATCTTTAACTCCCTCTTTTCCATCACTAGCTAAACGCAATGCTTCTGATGAAAGTCATCAAGTGTGCTAACTACAACTAGTTGCATTAAAAACATAACTTCCTCAAATTCTCTACATTTATTCAGACTTTTCTACTATCTTCAAGCCCTAGGACATGTCTACTCTTCCCCTTCTCCAAGATAGTGACCTGTTACGGGACCAGCAGATGGCATAATGGTTACACGGCTGGACTCCCACATAGTCAATCACGGCTGAGTTTCAGACCAGCAACTTAAAACCTCACACCAGGTGCGTGTGTGCCCAAAATCTCAAGAGGATAATAGAGGAGGAGGGACTGTGGTGTGGTCATTCCCCCTGGGGGGTGATTTCTCACTTTATGTCTGTCTCTCCAGCAAGTACATGTGCCCTAGAAAAAAAATCTTTCCAAAAAAAAATGTAACCTGTTTTATCCATTTAAAGAATTAAGACCATCTAACATGAACTCTCTCAACTTTCCACCCTACTTTCTCTTCTGAAGTTAACAATTCCATCAGTACACCTGACAATGGCAATGCAACCTTCCACCAATCAGCTAATAATTTTTGTTTTAAGCTCGGACTCTTCTTTTATCTACATACATACATACATACATAAATAGCCTCTCTTGAAAAAAATCCGTCTATAGTACTACTCACTCTATATTTCCATTACCTTTTTTTCTTTTTTCTAAAAGAACTATTTTATTTAACTTTATTTATGTAATTTCATTTGACCAGAGAGGGACAGAGCGGGAGGGCAGAGTAGGGGGGGTAGTAAGAAGGCAAACTGCCAGGTCTGGGACTCAAACCAGTTGGCCATATGGGAGTCCAGCGCCCTTAACCTCTATGCCACCTGCCGGTCCTCCATTACCTTTCTTCAAAGTACTTTACGTTCCCGCTTTACGTCACAATTTCCCTTACTCTTTACCTGCAAATTTGATCTGTCTCCATATTACACAAGTGAGACTGTCTAAAGTCCAAATTGAAAGCCCTTTTTGATTTCTCATCTTACCTGTCTCACTGAAAAATCCTGACTTCTGAGATATTATATTCTCTGGCTTCCTAATCCAGTCGACCAAGAGCAGTGTTTACTCCTCTTAATGCAAAGATTTGGCAGGCTATGCTTCAAAAATCTTTGAAGGCTACCTGCAGCCTGTAAAATTAAATTGAAATCCTATAGGCCTGATGTCCAACACGCACCAACCACAGTTCTCCCAGTCTTTATCCCATCTTTCCTCCACCCCTGATGGCTTATTTGTTGTTCTTCAAACATCGGTTGTTTTACCATTTCCTTCTAACTACTTCTGTTCTAGTCTCCCATTTTCCCAAGTTTCTTCATCCTTCAAAGCTCAGCTCAAATGCCACCTCCATGAACTATATGTATTTGCCATCTTAAATATCTACAGATGAAGGATTAGAAAAACTCTTGCTCTAAACATATATTTAAACTTGGGTTAACTTTCCAGCTGTTCTGAGGAAATAATGGTGTGATATATAACTAGACAAGATTGTTTATGGTAAAAATGATCCCTAATTGGTAAAGTACACCTAGACTGGGAGAAACTATAAATACTTAGTGAGGAGATATGGCCTTGTGCTTCTCTGAACACAATGACTCTTGTAACTGGGGCATGTCTCTTGCAAGGACCTAAAAATTACATCTATGGGGCCAGCCTGTGGCCTGGTGCTTAAGGCACCTGGATTCTATTGGGTTGTCGAGAAAATCATGACACATTTTTGCATAGGAAAACAGAAAAATACGTCATGACTTTCCTGATTACCTACCATATGGCTGACCATGCAGTTCTGGTACCAAACCCAGTGTCTTAGAAACATGCCTAAAAATTACATCTATGATGTTATTATAAAAGGTGGTGGACCTCCAGGAGGTAGTGTAATGGTTATGTTGCTGGACTCGCATGTAGCTGACCCCAGTTCAAACCCTAGACCTGGCGACTTAAAACATGCTGGGGGTGTGTGCATGCATGCCCAGATTCCAAGAGGAAAATAGAGAAGGGATTGTGGTGTGCATACCCCTGGGGATGATTTCCACTGTCTCTCCAGTGAGTGCAAGTGCTCTACAGCAAAAATCTCTCTTAAAAAAAAAAAAAAAAAAAAAAGGTAGTGGACCTTGTACACAAGGCTTCTAAGCCAGGGTGGCTCCAGTATTTACCTAAGTCTTATCTCTAGCACCTGGAGTAGCATATGTGTGCATGTTCAGAGAATACTTTTGTTACTGTTTAAGGTTTTTGCCATAGGGCACATGTGCTTGTCAGATAGACAGTGAGGACAGCCACGCCATAATCCTTTCTCTTCCATTCTCCTCTTGGAATTTTGGGCATGCACATACATGCGCCTGGCATGAGTTTTAAGCCACTGAGTCCAGGATTTAAGCTACAACCATCCATGTGAAAGTCCAGTGCCTTAATCACCATGCTGCCTGTTGGCTGAGAATACTTCTTGGAAGGTCATGTGAATTACTCCAAGCACTATTCCCAGGGAAGCACTGATGATGCTGGGTAAGCAAGATGTTTCATGTCCCATATGTTTTTCAGTAAAAAGGTGACCTGACCTTTTCAGTCTTATGAATCCAAATATCTGACTGAGTCTAAAAAGTTTCCTCTGACAGGTATTAGAAATTCACTATTTGTGCTTCTTAATATCTGAGATTAAAACTTACCTTTCAGTCTCTGATACTGCTATGTGATCTGAGTGAATCATTTAGATAATCTGAAAATATTTCACCATTAATAGAGAAATGATTATTCCCTGCCTCAAAGGGATACTATAATAATCAAGATGTGAAAATGCTAACCAGTAAAAGGTTTTGCCTAAGTGTTAATATGAATATCACTATGCCAACCTATAAACTAAAATTTATAATCCTAAGAGCATCTCTACCAATATACTATATTAAATATTTGCAAATTAATCCTGAATTTTTATTCCAATCTTCAATTAGTAAAAACAATTTAATAAAGGTGGGCCATCCTGATATAAAGCTGAACTGTCCTGCCTCTTTCTTCCAGTCCCAAGTCTGTATTTTTGGGACAGTACAAAACTGTCTGCTTGTCCTTGAAGTCATTCCTCTGCTGCAAGTAAAACAGTGTACTAACACTCTTAACTGAAACAGTAGGAGTAAGATATAAGATACTTAACTTGTTTGGACACTTACTGAATTTTCAGAAACATTTTAAGTCAAAGAACTAGAAGTGACATAATTGAAAAAAACCTTTTATATTCCTGGGACCTCTTAGATTAGGTGTTAAAGAACAGAAGTAACCATCATCAAGGAATATTCAGTATTTTAGAAATTCTCAGGTATATAAAAGAAGGTAGATTAGTAAATTAGAGATTCAGTACCGTCTCTAGCAAGTTTCACATTTTGGTAGCAGTATAAAATATCATTAAATGGGTCAGCTAGTGGCATGGTGGCTAAGGTGGCTGGATCACACATGGCATGGCCAACATCGTGGTTCATGTCCTGGCTTAAAAAAAAACAGTAGGTGTGTGTGCGCGCATACTCCAAATCCCAAAAGTAGAGGAGGATGGATTGTGTTATTACCATCCTCAATGGGGAGGTGCTTTCTCACTTTCTGACCCCTACCACCCTCTGTAAGTGCATGTACCCTCTAGCAAAGAAATAAGAACCAAAATAAAACAAAAACTGAAAAATACTCCAAATCGCTAACAAAGGGATAATAGTTGTGGTGGGGCCAAACCACTGAAACAAAGTTTCATCACAGATTTTACCCAAACTAAAAGGCTACTTTTGGATTCTATTCTGAGTAAAAATGGAGACAAGTTAAATGTACATCTCTATTTATTCCAATTCTATTCTTCCTTGAGTTTTTAATATGATTCAAAAACCACCCCCTACCTTTTGTGCTCATCTCTAGGATCTAGATGTTTTCCTCATAATCCTTAAAAAATTCTATTTTTTTTCTAAGAATTACCTATTCATTCATTTATTTTAATTTGACCAGAGAAAGACAGACACTGAGAGAGAAGGAAAGTGAGAAAGCAAGCTACTAGAGGTCTGGGACTCAAACCATGGTCAGCCATGTGGAAGTGTCAAGCACCTTAACCACCATGCCATCTGCTGCCCTGAAAATTCTATTTTTCTAAGTACAGAAAACTATACTATATTTAAGAATCAAGGGGACCTACTCCCTCCAGATCTGCTCCTAGAGTATTCTTCCAAAAAATTAAATCAAGAGCATTTGTTAGAAAAATAAAACTGGACCAGCAGGTGGCATAGTGGTTGGGGCAATGGGATTCCTACATGGTTGATTGCTAGGTTTGAGTCTCAGACCCAGCAACTTGAAAAACACACCTAGTGTGTGCATGGCCAATATACTGACAAAATGGAAGAGAAGGGATTGCAGCGTGGCTAATGCTGCTGCTGGTGAGGCTGGGGGTGTTGAGTGATTTCTCACTTTCCCTCTCTCATCTTGCTTCTGCTGACAAGCTATGTCACCACACAATGCCTTTTGTAACAGTAGGTACAAACCTTGGAACTACAATAAAGGTGCTTAGAAAAAATGAAGTAAAAGCTTATTAGCTCTACACAAAGCACAGTAAAACACATTCACGACATACATAAGCTTTCTTCAAATTCTCTTTGCAGCAGTCTACTGGTTTTGAAATTGATAATGCTTTGTGAGAAAATTCAATGTTGAGACAAGAAGATCACTCAGGGAGAAAATATAACTAAAGAACTTTTATTTTTCACTAAGATTTTATCTCGAGGACATAACTAAACTGTGTCACCACCTCCCACCCCATCTTGAAGGGTTAGTACAGTGAGTGTTACAAAACAAGTATGAACGGTTTAAAAGATTGGAGCCAATATTAACTGACAAGGAGCAATCTCCATCTAAATCATCATAAAAATGTTTAAGTAAAAAAAAAAAAAGAAAAAAGGGGCAACAGGGGTTGAGATTAAGCAAAATCCTCACATTTCATCGAATACATTCGATCTTGGCTAGAGTGTAACAAAATGGAAACAGGATACTATGATACAAAAACTTTCACTACAGCACGCTGTACACACCTGTATTCCAAGTCCACCCCATCCCCCTAATGCTTCCAGCTCAATTATTTCCCAGCTTGTTGGGCCTGCCGACGAAGGAGCACGTAGATCTTCTCTTTAATCCAGTCTTTGTTATACGGCTGGTATGTCTGGGTATCAGCTCGGTAACTGAGGAATAGAAAGGTAAGAAGCAAAATTACAGTAGTCAATTCCTGTCATGTGGTTAAAGCTCCAAACTGTAAGTGCCCAGTGATGACAGATGTACGCATGTCTACACATGAACTTAATGAAAAGCTCGGAGAGCTGCTTACATAGCTCTTGAATATGAAGCAATATGAACTTCAGATCACTTAGTATAATCTCATAGTGACAAAAGACACCAAAGCCTAGAACTCTTAAGTCGTATCTACTTCTTGCCAGAGTGTGAAAGGAAATTGTTTCTCCTACAGTTTCTACTTTTATGGCTCTTTCAGTGATTAAAAAAGAAAACCCAAACACCATTCCAATTTATTTCTGCCAAGTTCACTGTAAATCAAAGTTTTTTTTTTTTTGAGAGATTTTCGCTACAGGGCGTGTGTGCTCGCCAGCCAGCCAGCCAGAGACATAGAGAGAGAAAGAGAGAAATCATCCCCCAGGGGGGATGGTCACGCCACAATCCCTTCTCCTCCATTCTCCTCTCGGGATCTTGGGCACTCACGCACACGTGCCCAGCATGAGTTCTAAGCCACTGGGTCCAGGACGCGAACCACAGTCAACTACGTGGGAATCCAGCGACATAGCCATTACGCTAACTGCTGGTTCCCTGTAAAACAAAGTTTTAAAAACATGTTATTTCAACAAAAATTTCTTGCTTTTTCCCCTATAAAGTATTGAGAAGAAAAATATTATAAGCCCTATTTTGGATTTGCTTTTTAAAAAAAATGATGCTAGAGCCCTATGGAGAATTATTAGTAGATATAGGAAGCAGCAAAATGTCTCTTATCAGAAGACAAGGGAGAGGAGTACAGACTAGCTAATTAGCAATGACATGCCAACGGGATTCTGAGGGTTTTTAGAGCTCAAGGTATCACTTAATAGCCAATCACTCAAGCTTATATTTACAGGACTCAAAAACAGAGAAACATTCCAGTTGACCTAAAATTGAAATTTAGATAGTTAAGTAACAATCCACTCATAGAGCCCCAAACTAAAGGTATAGCAAAAACAAACAAAAACCGGACAATAAGCAATCAGAGACTGCCCAAATACAAAGCCCATCATAGTGTTTCAAAGCTGTGTGCACCCTCTGGTGGGAACACAGCACAGTATCCAGGAGAGGGTGAGACAGTCTGGCTTTAAGGGCCCACTTAGTTTGCCTAAAAAGATACCTAGGGACACCACAGAAAAACAAAATAGCGGATTTATTAATTACGCCTTGCTTTAGCCATAAGTTTCATTTTTTAACTTAACAAATTACATATAAATACAAATAAGAAACTGAAATGCTACTGAGTGCTGGGTACTGCTTTAACTGCTTATCTGAATCAGCTCAATCTTTTTACAGCCCTGTAAGTGCAATTATTGCATTTAAAAAAAAAAAGAAATATTGGGGCCGGCAGACGGCATGGTGTCTTGGAGCGCTGGACTCCCACATGGCCAATCGCAGTTCGAGTCCTGGACCTGGCAGTTTGCTTTCTCACTCCCCCCGTCTCTTTCACTCATTCTCTAGTAAATGAAAAGGAAGGAAAGATGGAAGAAAAGGAGAAACTTGGTACCAGCAGTTGGCATAATGGCTATCGTTGGACTTCCACATAGTTGACTGCGGTTTGAGTCCCAGACTGAACTACAGTCAACTACATGAGAGTTCAGCGACATAGTCATTACACTAATTGCTGGTCCCAAGAAGGCACAAGCTTTCTATTTTATAAAATGCTTAGTCAAATACGAAGACATATTTAGTTCTTATAGCCTTTGGTTATGATGAGAAATATTATAAAAAGTGAAATAATTTTCTTTTGAATATCCTTGTTCATGCTTTCTAATTAAATAAGCTCTAATTTAGTCTACTTCGAGGTATGTCAGAATAGACTGTGATTGATACTTACTTAAAAAAAAAAAAGACAATTTTGCAAGACTGTTGTATCTGGGTGTGATAGCCTTATTTAATTTAAACTGTCTGCCTCCCAACAAGATCACTCTGTTTTGTGTGATGGATTTAAGAATCTATCAAATGCATGCTATTTTCCAACTCATGCAATAGTAATAATGCCTTCTTTACAGAAATCTGTGTGTTGATGGCTATTTACTGGGACTTAAAAATGAGACACTTAAATGTTAAGTACATTAATAACATTCCTTACCATTGGCACAGATGAGTCTTTTAGCCTACTACTGTCAATGAATGTAGGTTTATAAAAGAACAGAAACTGTGGGTCTGAGCAATGAAACCGGCAGGATCTTCAGTTAGGATCTCCTCAGTACAATATGGACACTCCTCACTTAATGACCGAGTTCAGTTCCTATGACTAGCTTATTAAGTGAACTGATAGTAGCAAGGAGCTTAAAGGCAGACGTCATGTGGTGTGTCCTGGTACCACGGGGCATATATTTTCCAACAGATATCATATGACACCACACTAGAATAATGAAATTCTATCACTCCAAAAGCTTACATTAGATAAGCGCCAAAAGTGACAAGCCACATTTTAATACAGTAATATAAGCCCAGTACAACCATTTCTACACTAAATACTATAGGTGCACAAAAAGTACAAATTTATAAAAGGAATATATAGTCTTGGGTGGTTGTGAACACTTCATGTGGTGAATACTGACTGCGGGAATGAGACAAAAACTGAGAATGGGGATTCCCTGAACGGGAGGACTGGTCTAAGTCTGAGGCTGTTAAATGGGTAGGTAGGTCATTAAGTGAGGAGTCTCAAACTGAGAGCGAAGATACCCCTTTTGTCTCTCAGCTAGTAACAAAACCCTGCATATTCCAAAGCTATTATTTTCATCTTACAAAAATCTTACTTAAAAAACTTACAGATCAGAAAACTGAAAAACACTCATACTCTAAGAATTTGAGATACAGAATCTCCATGTCTAAAAGTTTTAATAGATGATCAGTTTGCCCTGAGTTTAGTTATGTCCCAAAGTAGAATCTTATTTATTCCATTCCCTTCCATACCTTTAAAAAATCTTTTTCAGGGGACCAGCAGTTAGTGTAATGGCTATGTCGCTGGACTCCCACGTAGTTGACCGCAGTTCGCGTCCCGGACCCGGTGGCTTAAAACTCACGCCGGGCGCGTGTGCATGCATGCCCAAGATCCCAAGAGGAGAATGGAGGAGAAGGGATTGCTGCGTGGCCATACCCCCTGGGGGGTGATTTCTCACTTTCTATCTCTCTGTCTGTCTGGTGAGCGCACGCGCCCTATAGCAAAAACCTCTAAAAAAAAAAAAATCAATTTCAAAAAGTCCTTTTAAAAATCTTGTCATGTAAATTTAATAGAAGCAATGAGCACACAACTATTTACAAAGAAAACTAGACTCCATCTCTGGTCTAAGAAGTAACAGCCCAAATCACAATCCTTGATTAAGGACAGGAATGGGATGTGCCGTCACAGATAATGTCATGGCAGTTGGTAACCACTCTGGAAACAATTTATTTCTCCACAGCAGGACGTAACAAAGTCATGTGATAAAAATGGTTCTCTAAATTTAATTCTTCAAGTTTTCAGAAGTCAAAAAGCTACATAAAAAAAGAAACATAAATAGCTACAGGTTACAGCTTATCCTCGATCTCTCTTCTGTACTACCTGTACCACAGCTGGAAAGAATTACCTAGGGAATAATAAAAGAGGTCTTTCCCATATTTTGCATTAATAATGCAAATAACAAAAATCATTTTAGCAGGATAGATGTGGTTTTCTGGTTTATATTTAATAGTATAAAGCTAAAAAATTTATTTTCTGTTATTAATGACATAAATATAATATGTCCCTTAAAACCAGTTTTACCTTCTTAGTCACTTTCTTCTCCATCTTCCTCCTTTGGGGATTCCAGGCATGCACCCACATGCACTTGGCA
This sequence comes from Tupaia belangeri chinensis, assembly GCF_000334495.1. Classification (NCBI taxonomy): domain Eukaryota; kingdom Metazoa; phylum Chordata; class Mammalia; order Scandentia; family Tupaiidae; genus Tupaia; species Tupaia belangeri. The sequence goes on along the minus strand of NW_006209531.1, from coordinate 588,863 downwards.
TGTTACAGTTGCAGAGTCTGGGACTCTTAACCAGAGTCGGATCTAGCCACCTTAACCACTATGAAACCAGCTGGCCCCCATTATCTATCTAAAGCTACCAATTTCTCTCATCACCAAATCATCCTATCAGCCTGCAAACTTACCATTATGTCTCTTACCTTAAAAAAGAAAAAAGACTATACTGGCTGCCTATAATACCTTTTATCTCATTCCTTTAAACTCACTGAACTCTTAAAGATTTTACTCTTGTCACTCTACCAAAACTGACTAGGAAGTTACCAGACTTCCATAGTGCCAAATCCAGGGGTCAATTCTCAGTCCTTGTTAGACTCATCAATAACACAAAACACCTCTGCACCAGCTTCTAAGATATCACCACTCCATGCCCTTCCAATGTCCCCTCTCCCACCCACCCTACAGCCTCACAGAATTCCTTACTCATTTAAAACATGCCAGGCACGCTTCTGCCTCAAAATTTTAAACTAGTTGTCCCCTGCCCCCCTATCTGGTATGTTTTTCTATAGGTACCTATATGGCTTTTTCTCTCACTGAAGCTCTAGTCAACATTACAATTTCAATGAATCATTTTCTAGCTACCCCAACTGCAATGCACCATCCAGACTCTCTTTATCTCCCACCCCTGGTTCTGATTTTCTCCATGGTACTTAACTTCCTTAGTAATGTTATGAATTGTCTATTTTGGTATGTCTTTTGCCACTTCAAGCTTTACAAAGGCAGGAGGCAATTTTTAGTATGTTCTATTTACCGCTGAATTCTCAATGCATAGAACATTATCTTATATATGGTGAACATCCAATACTTGCTGAATAAATATATATGGGTGTTTGTGAGGCATATGTCAGACTATACGCATATAAGCAGATCACCTATAGACATCATAAACAAAAATAGCACTATACCTGCACTCTGTTGGTACCTGCCACCTCCTAGTTTTCTGAACTTATTTACATATTTAAATAGTTACAAACACATTTCATTAAAGACCATAATTAGATCATGAATGTTGAGTGAACAAAGTGAAATGGCTGTAACTGAAACACAATAAAAAGGTACAGAAATCAAAACTCAGTAATCTCAAGGCAATGCTTGTTTTCACCAGGAACCTTTGTCCGGGTTCCAGGTGTATCCAGTGGCAGTCCAGGAGGAGTCTGAGAACAAGACCTGTGTTTTTCACCACTGTTCCTACAACTTCAAGTACAGTGCCTGGCAGGTAATTATTCAAACACCTAATGACCGAATATCCTTTCATCACAAGGGGCTTCCCTTTTCTTCTATAAAACAGACAGTCTTTACATTTAATTTCTTGTTTGCAAATGTCAAGATTAAAAAAATCGCCCGGCAGGTAGTATTGTAGTAGTTAAAGGCACTGGACTCCCACATGGCTCACTGTGGTTCAAGTGCTGGACCTGGCAGCTTCCTTTCTCACTTTCCCTCTCTGGTCAAATTTTAAAAAATAAATAAAGTTAAATAAAATAATCTTTAAAATAATTATTTCATTTTATTCATTAATTTATTTTAATTTGATCAGAGAGAGGAAGGGAGAAAGAGAGAGAGAAACAGAGAGAGAAAGAGAAAGCAAGCTGCCAGGTCTGGGACTAGACCCATGGTTGGCCACATGGGAATGTCCAGTGCCTTAACCACCACACCACCTGCTGGTCCCTAAATAAATCATTTTTTTTTTTTGAGAGGTTTTTGCTATAGGGCACCTGCGCTCGCCAGACAGAGAGAGACAGAGAGACAGAAAGCAAAAAATCACCCCTTGGGGGTATGGTCACGATGTAATCCCTTCTCTCCGGTGCTCTTCTCAGTATCTTGGGCACACATGCACATGCGCCTGGCGTGAGTTTCAAGCCACTGGGTCTGGGATTCAAACTGGGGCTGACTACATGGAAGTCCAGCAACATAGCCATTACACTAACTGCTGGTCCCAATAAAATAATTCTTAAAATAAGTCTACTGGGTTGTCAGAAAAGTCATGACATATTTCTTCTACAGTTTTCTATGCAAAAATGTGTCATGGCTTTTCTAACAACCCAATATATGCTCCTTGGTAGTACTGATAGTAAGGGGATTATGCATTCAGGTTTGTAAACAACCATACTAGAAAATTTTTTAAAAATCTGACGAAACTGGAACCAGCAGTTAGGGTAATGGCTAGGTCGCTGGACTCCCACGTAGTCGACCGCGGTTCGTGTCCT
>NW_006209531.1:575924-586524 GCF_000334495.1 Tupaia belangeri chinensis | reverse complement strand
TCTCGCTTTCTGTCTCTATGTCTCTCTCTGTCTGTCTGGCGAGCGCACGCACCCTACAGTGAAAATCTCTCAAAAAAAAAAAAATCTGACAAAACTCTAAAAGGAGAAGAATAGAAGGGTCTAAAAAGTAGAGTATTCTAATATATCCAAGCATGTATATTTAATTTCCATCCTATATACATTTAAAAATTTTTAAAAATATTGTTTTTAAGGGACCAGCAGTTAGTGTAATGGCTATGTTGCTGGAATCCTATGTAGTTGATCGCGGTTTGTGTCCCGGACCCGGTGGCTTAAAAAATTCACGCCAGGCGCATGTGCGTGTGTGCCCAAGATCTCAAGAAGAGAATGGAGGAGAAGGGATTGCAGTGTGGCCATCCCCTCTGGGGGGTGATTTCTTGCTTTCTGTCTCTGTCTGTCTGGTGAGCATACGTGCCCTATTGCAAAAAAAAACAAAAACCAAAAACCAAAAACCAAAAACCAAAACAAAACAAAAAACCTCATCAAAACAAAACAAAACAAAACATATCGTTTTTAAGAGAATGAAAAGAAAATGGGGCCAGCAGATGGCATACTGGTTATGTTGCTGGACTTCCACATGGCCAACTGTGATTCAAGTACAAGACCTGGTGGCTTGAAAAATCACACAGGTTGCATGTGCACATGTGCCCAAGATCCCAAGAGGAGAATGAAGAAGAGATTGCGGGATGGCTATCCCTCCCCCTGAGGGGGGTGATTTCTTACTTTCCCGCTCACTGTGTCTGTCTCTCACCAGCGAGTGCACACACCCTAAGGCAAAAACCTCTTAAAAAAAAAATCAAGTATGACAAGAAAATAATCTTAAGTTTTTTTTAAAAAATTTTAAAAAGAATAATTTATTTAATTAATCCCATTTATTATTATTGTTGTTTAACTTGACCAGAAAGAGAGAGAGAAAGGGAAAGCAAGAAAGCTAGCCACCAGGTCTAGGATTCAAACCACGGTCAGCCATGTGGGAGTCCAGTGCGTCAACCACCATGCCACCTTCCAGCAAAAATAATCTCAGTTTTACCTAAAGTCAACTGTTTTAGGACATGAGACTATAAGAAAAATTAGAGAGAGTACAAAGAACAAAGATACAAAACTTTTAATTTAGCATTCTTTCTACAAACTATATCAATAGTAAAGTTCTCAAGATTTTCCAGTGCTTCTCTGGCTTTATGTTGTCAACTTACGAACTGTATGAAGTGAAATAGTAATTATTATATAGTACTCAAAGTTGCGAAGATCAGTACCAGGCACACAGTGAACTCCCAACACCACAAATCACCTAAACCGGACAAACTAAAAGGAAAAGTAAAGAGACATGGTGACTAATACTTACACAAGGCAGCTGAGGTCTGCCAGATCATCGATGAAATCAAACAACTGACTGATATCGTATGTGATGGAGGGACTGTTGGGATTCATTCTCTTCAGATGTTCTTCATACATTTTACAAACACCTGAGAAGGAGAGAAAATCCTAAATCTTAGAATTCTGGATATGAGTAGTGTTATGTTAATATCTTATTAATTTAACTATTTGAAAAGTGGTGGGAACAACAGAGAGATGGGTAATTAATTTTACACAGGCTGGCCATACCACAATCCACCTGCCTCAGCCTCCCCGCACTACCTAGGATTATAGAGACACACCACTGCACCAAGCCTGCTTTTAAAAAATCTGTTCTTTTCACTGCTGAATTCCCAGTACATAGAGTATTATCTGGCATATGGCCAACACCAATAAATACATGTGAATGAATATATATGGGACTTTCTGTGTAACATACAGATACCTCCGAGTGTATGTGTCGGACTGTAAGCAGATCAACTACAGACATTACAAACACAGCATTAACACCTGCAGCTCTCCCACGCGGTTCCAGCCTCATGCAGCAGTACCCTACTACCTGCACCACTGCCACTGAGCAATTATCATACTTATTTTATTTACTTTTTTTTTTTGAGAGGTTTTTGCCATAGGGCGCATGCGCTTGCCAGAAAGACAAGAAACAGAGACAGAAAGCAAGAAATCACCCCCAGGGGGGGATGACCACGCTGCAATCCGTTCTCCTCCATTCTCCTCTTGGGATCCTGGGCACACACGCACACGCGCCCGGCGTGAGTTTAAGTCTGGGCCCGGGACTCGAACCCTGGTTAACTACCTGGGAGTCCAGTGACATAGCCATTATGCTAACTGCTGGTCCCCACACTTATTTTATAATGATGGGCTGAGAAAGGATAGAAGGCTGTTCATTTTTGTTTTATCCATGGCTTATAGCAATTTGTTTAATCTTACAAATTAGCCAGAATGTTGGTAACTTACTCTATACTTGACTTATTAGGTTTTACAATAAACTTTATTCTAAAGTCACAGAGTTAAAAAAATTAGCACATATAAAAAGCATCTAAGTACTCAAAGGCAAGTAATAAATAAAATGAGCAAAAATTACAAATAGCAAGCCCACATTAGCACAATGATCTAAAGAAATCTTCTATTTAATTTTCATTCAGTGAAACAGCTCTCATTTCCACAAAAGGGGAACATACATTTTCAGTGTATTTCTACTCTCAACTCCTTTTAAGGCTGCCATTATGAATGAACAGGTGACATATTTGGGAAAATATGTCCCATACTGCACACAGACTGTTTGTATGCCTCTAAATGAACTCCATACGCCTGTCTTCCTATGTTTACCTGTCTCTTGAAATAAATAAAACTTAATGTAAGAATAAGGAGTACCAAACCACAGAACTGTTAGGCAACTATCTTAGATTTCTTAATCGCTTCTGAGACACTACATTTTGATCACAGAGTGTGGCTCAACATTTTAAAGTTTATTTTTCACAAGAAAGAGACAGTGGCAGAGACATGTCATAGACACATACAAGCACCCTCGACAGGGTCTCGCACAACAATCTCCTCTAGTCTTTACCAGCCAGCCAAGATCACAGGCATGCGCACATGCCCAGCATGCAGTCTGACTAGGAACTGAATCTCATCTCCTATCTGGTCTCCAGCACCACAGAGCACTGTGCTACCACTGCCAATACCAGGGCTGGGCCCGCCAATGAGTTACTGAATGGCAAGATCAAAAGGAGCATGGGGAAACCCCACAAAATGCATAGCTGAGAGCTAAACAATGACTCTCTAACACCTGTCAAAGGGATTTTTTAAGATTCAATCAACTATTTGGATTCACAAGGACATAACAGAGAGAGTGAAAAGACACCATGCTCAGAAAAATCTCTATAAAACACCTATCCGATAAATAGTATCCAAAATACACAAAGAACTCTTAAAACTCAGCAATAACACCTCAATTAAAATGGGTCAGGGAATCAGCTACAGTAGTAAACCCTGCTAAGACACTGCTGCCCAGATGCTGAGATCACACGGGACAAAGTTCAGTTTCTAGCCCAACCTAACAAAATAGGCCAGGTGTGGTAGCACATGCCTGTGGCCCTAGCGAGCTAGGACAGGAGTACCCTGACACAGCCATCATCTGCCAAAAAATGTGTGTTGTCCTGCCTGCCCCCCCCATCTTGAAGCCCTGTCAACAAATGCTCTGCTAACGTATCCCAACTTCATTCTCAAATAAATAACAGACTAAAACATCTTTTTTAAAAAAAGGGAGGAAATCTGAACAAACACCTCACCAAAGATGTAGAGGTGGCAAATAAGCTCAACATCTTCTCATATGCTTGGGGAGAGGGAATAAACAAGGGACCCCTGTGTACTTGCTGTTTAATTTTTTCTACATCTAAAACTTTTTTTTTGTAAAAAGCAAGCATAGGGGCCGGCACGTGGATTCTCACAGGGCGCTGGATTCCCATATGGCCAACCACGGTTCGAGTCTCAGACCTGATGGCTTGCTTTCTCACTTTCCCTCTCTCACTCTCTCTCTGTATTTCTGGTCAAGTTAAAAAGGCAAGCATATGGGAACTGGACTCATGGCTGACTGTGGATAGAGTCCCAGACCTGGTGGCTTGCTTTCTCACTCCCCTACCTCCCAATCTGTCCCTGTCTAGTCAAATTAAAATAAAGTTAAATAAAATAACTCTTAAAAAGAAAAATAAAAACTATAGGGGCCAGCAGGTGGCATTCTGTTTGAGGTCCTGGACTCTCATATGGACCATTGAATTTTGAGTACTGGACCTGGAAGCTTGAAAAATCACACTGGGCATGTGTGCCCCAAATCCCAGAAGAATAGAGAAGGGACTGCAGCATGGATATCCTCCCTGGGGTGGGGTGGGGGGCACTTTCTCACTCTCTCCACCACCTGTGGCAAAAACTAAGAAATTAGAGAACTTGATGACTGCCTGGAAGGAATAGTGTCAGTTTTAGAAGTATCTCTGCGATTATTATAAGTAGCTCTTTTCACAAGTCTATCAGTTGTTGGTTTTATAGTTAACTTTGAGTAAATAACAGATTCAGGGACATCCCAGCAGCAAAACAAAGTGACTTTAACATCTTTATACAAAGATGAAGAACAGATCATTTGCTAGAAAGGACATAGGGTGTGCACACCTGGTTTACTTGATGTAATAAGTAAATTAAAACTGAACTCAATTCAGAAAGATCCAATCTTTTTCTTTTTTTTTTAAATCTCATCTCATCTACTGAGTTTACAAAGTAAAGAAACATTAAGGGGGAAAAAAGAAACATTAAAGGCTAACAGTTCTTTTCAGGGGTGGGATCAGCTTATGAAATACATAATCAATTATACTTATCTGGTTCCATTTACCTTAATTCTCTGACCAAATTTTTCTTTTTTTCTTAAATTATTTTAAATTTACCTATTTATTTATTTTAATTTGACCAGAGAGGGATAAAGAAACAGAGAGAGAGAAAGCAAGCCGCTAGGACTGAGACTCAAACAGTGGTCAGTTATGTGGGAGTCCAGTGACTTTAACCACCACGCCACCTGCCAGCCCTGCAAATTTCTATTTTTTAACATTCTGATGGGCTGTAACCAAACTTCAACAGTTTTCAATGTTTATTTACTGGGACCAGCAGTTAGCATAATGGCTATCTCACTGGACTCCCACGTAGTCGACTGCAGTTCGAGTCCCGGACCCGGTGGCTTAAACTCATGCCGGGTGCCTGTGTGTGCATGCCCAAGATCCCGAGAGGAGAATGGAAGAGAAGGGATTGCAGCGTGGCCACCCCCCTGGGGGGTGATTTCTTGCTTTCTATTTCTGTCTCTCTCTGTCTGTCTGGTGAGTGTACGCGCCCTATAGCAAAAACCTCTCAAAAAAAAAAAGAAAAAAAAGAAAAGAAAAAAAAAGTTTATTTACTAAGCAAACTGCTGGGGTCAGAAGGCATACCCCGAACTTTATGGTGCTGAAGTTTAACCAGAATATGTAAGGGATACCTGTAAAATATTTATGTAACAAAGTAACAACAAGCAGTATTAGAAAGTAATTATAAATATATGAACTTGATTAAAAAAATAACAACAGGGACCAGCAGGTGGCCTGTTGGTTAAGGCACTTGACACTCCCAAATGGCCAATCATAGTTAGAGTCCCAAACATGGGGGCTTGCTTTCTCTCTTTCTCTCTGTGTATCTCTCTCTTGTCAAATTAAAATGAAATGAATGAATGAATAAAATTAAATAAATAATTCTTTAAAAAATATGGCACGAAAAGATATCATAATTAATATTTGAAATAGCCACCAAATATGTTCTATCTGATATATGAGACAAAATTTTAATAATGAATGTGAGGAAAAAAATAACTCATTCAAAGGTTTGTATCCCATATTAGTGTTACACTCACCTTCCATGCATTCATTCACAGATTCATAGTCGGCGTAAGTTCTGCCTTCTGGCCTCTTGGTGGGCTGTACCAGCAAAATGGTGTGAGACTGCAGGGGAACAAAAGTGATCTCAATATAGAGCTTTAATTTATATGTGAGAGTTACAGAGTAGGATATACAATCCCTGTTCATGAAACAATAAATGTTAGCTATTGAAACATAATTGATGAGAATATTCTTTCTACAATATTTATGCCTTTGTCCAAGAAACGTGCTACAAGAAGATGATTCCTAACTCCTCTGTAAGGTCTCAGTCTCTCCTCATCCATAATGACTGCTTTCCCAAACTCCTATTGCACTTTCAGCCTGCAAGTACTTGACATAAGCTATTCTACATTGCTTCTTTTTTTCGGGGGTCGGGTGGGGTACCTCCCTATCTCCATTGGATTATAAATTGCTTAAATTTTCTGACTTCACTGTTTACTTTCTATCTCTAGCCTCATGAAATCACAAATAAAAACTCAAAATAATGGGAGCTGACAGGTGGTATGGTGGTTAAGGTGCTGAACTCCCATATAGCTAACTGCAGTTCAAGTCCTAGACTGGGCAGCTTTAAAATCACGCTGGGCATGAGTGCTAAAAATCCCGAGAGTAGGATGAAGGAGAAGGGACTGCGACCCCTCTTGGGGGAGTGCTTTCTCACTTTCCTTCTGTTTCTCTCCAACAAGCACACGTGCCCTAGGGCAAAAATCTAAAGAACAGAAAACCAAAATCTCATATGGACTGATGAGAGAGAAAAAGGGAAACGCTATAACCATTGCAAGCACTGTATCAACCCACGTTTCTTCCAACCACAGCACAAAACATTTTTTCCAGGAGTTAAGACTCTAGCACCATGGTACAAGAGAAACTGGCAATATAAAATTAATGTATATATATAAATATAGTTAATATAGTTAGTCACATATAGTTAATAGCACCCTAAAAAAAACCATTGAACATTCATCTAATAATAACTTTCCTTAAGGGGCTAATAGTGCCAAAACCACCTATTTTGAAACACTAGAATCACACAAAGTGGTTAGAAGTTCACTCTATTAAGAAATGTGAACAAGTCTGAAGAACTTATATTTCCCATCTCATGCTCACTGGGGGGACTATTTTTGTCAACAGATCAATTTCTGGGTTTCTAACCTCTACTACTACGTTTTGGGCTAGATGACTATTTTTTTTTTTTGAGAGAGATTTTCGCTATAGGGCACGTGCGCTCGCCAGACAGAGAGAGACAGAGACAGAGACGGAAAGCGAGAAATCACCCCCCCCAGGGGGGATGGTCACGCCGCAATCCCTTCTCCTCCATTCTCCTCTCGGGATCTTGGGCACGCGCACACACACGTGCCCAGCTTGAGTTTTAAGCCACCGGGTCCGGGACGCGAACCACGGTCGACTACGTGGGAGTCCAGTGACATAGCCATTACGCTAACTGCTGGTTCCCTAGATGACTGATTTTTATAGGGGCTGTCTGTGCATCGCTAGGTGTCTGGCAGCATTCTTGGCCTATACCCATCAGATGTCACTAACATCTCACAATTGTGACAACCAAAATATGTCTCCTGACACTCCCAAATGTCCTTTGGGTGGCTAAAAGCTTGCCCAGTTGAGAATTATTGGTTTATTAAAATTATGTTCCCATTTTGAGTTTTTACCATGTGAGTAAGGTAGATTAAATATAAGTATTATGCATTTTCACTATAAACCTAACCCCAAATCAAACTATTCATTCCCCTTCCCTTTACTGTATTTTTTAGCTAAAAAGAAAAAAAACTAGTATTTTTGAGCTAAAAAGTAAAAATCTCATAACGCGAGCCAACCTGTGGCCTCATGGTTAAATGAGCTGGATTCCACATAGCTGACTAGTTCAAGTCCTAGCCCCAAAGGCTCATAAACCACACCAGGCCTATGTGCATGCATGCTCAAAATCCCTAACAGAGAAATGGAGATGGGACTGTGCCATGGTTACCCCCACAACCAGGGTGGGGTGCTCTCTCACCTTCTCTACTAGGCAAGTGTACACATTTTTCTACAATTTTTTTTTCTTTTGTAAAAACACTCATGATGACAGGACCCACAAACTGTTCTGAAATGATCGAAATTTTTAATGATCAACACAGTGGAACTAAAGTAGCTGATGACTATACTTTCTTAATAAACAAGAGAAAAATAGTATATATGTGTGTCTAAATATATACACACACATCCATACCAAGGTCGCTATAGAATATGTGAGCTTGCCAGAGAAAGAGAGAAAGCACCCCTCCTGCCATGGGAGATGACTGCACTACAATCCCTTCTCCATTTCTCCTTTAGAAATTTTGGGCATGCAGTCTCTACTTGCTGTGGTGGTGCGAGACCGGTGTACAAGCTGCGTCTGCGGGAGTCATGGCACCACAGGCATTTAGGAAGTTTCTTCTACTCTTTGACCAAGTACTGGTTAAAAGGAGTGCTGCCAAAACAGTAACCAAAGGAGGCGTTACGCTAATAGGAAAGTCTCAAGGAAAAGTACTGCAGGAACAGTAGTAGCTGTTGAACCTGGCTCTAACAGAAAAGGGTGGACAGATACAACCAGTTAGCATGAAAGTTGGAGATAAAGTTCTTCTTCCGGAATACGAAGGCACCAAAGTAGTTCTAGATGACAAGACTTATTTCATATTTAGAGGTGGTGATATTCTTGCAAAGTATGTAGACTGAAATAAGTTACTACTGAAATGACATCATACAAAGCTGCTCATTCCACTGAAGTTGTGAAATCTTTCATCATGTAAATAATTTCCATGTTTCTCTTTCATAATAAACTAATGATATCTAATGACAAAAAAACTTGGGGGCAGGCAAGCATGTGTCCCACATGATTTTCAAACCTGACGGGGAACCGTGCAGTTAGACACATGGGATCCAGCTACCTTAACCTCCACGTCATCCGAGGACCCAGAAAAATAGTACTGTGAATGCAATATACAAAGCAAAATGTTATCATACTCCTCCCTCTTATCAAGAATGGAATAATTTTGATTATAAGTTTGAGAGGGTTTAAGGAAAAACAGAGCTTGATGACGAGACAAGGTTAATTGTTGCCTACAACGACTTGAACAGTCAAAGCCTTTGTTACATAATGATTAAAAGCCAGAGAAAGTACTGTATTAGATTATTTGATATTTAAAAGATTATGTAAGGCAGCTACACAAAACAGTTTCATCTGTTGATTATAAAATTATTTTATAGAAATCACACTGGCATTTTGCATAGGGCTTACCCTAGAGAAACAGTTTTAACTGTAATTTCATTTTTATTTTAACACAAATTAAAAGACTGATTTATTTCAAAGGGTAACATACAGAAATGGCTATAAAGCTTTTTTTTTTTTAAAGAGATCTCTTGCACAGAGAAAAAGAGAGAGAGAGAAAGCGAGAAACCCCTTCCCAGGGGGATAGCCACGCCACAATCCCTTTTCCTACATTCTCCTCTCTAAAGTTTGGGGATGCACACACATCCAGTGTGTTTCAAACCACCAGGTCCAGGACTCAAACAGCAGTTGACTACGTGGGAGTCCACATAGACATAACCATCACATCATCTGCTGGTCCCAAGCATGCCGTTTATATCTCATCTTAAAATGAATCTTTGGAAAAAGTTTACTACATTCAATACTTACTACCCAAAGACCTGGGTTAAAATGTATACTACAAACATGGAGTCAACAGGTGGCGTGGTGGTTGAGGTGCTGGATTCCCACATGGCCAACAACAGTTTGAGTCTCAGACCTGGCAGCTTGCTTTTTCACTTCCTCCCTTTCTGTCTCTCTCAGGTCAAATTAAAAAGAAAAAAAATAATGTAAAAAATCAAATAACTATTTAAAAATAAGTAAATAAAAAATAAAAACTACTATGAACAGAACTGGACTAAATCCAAAATGGTTATCATTTTTAAATGGCAGTACTTTCATATTAACCAAGTTTTAAAAGAATATATACATATACACAGCTTTACATATATGTATATATTTAACAACAACAAAAAAAAACAATAGGGAAAAAAAGATTGTGAAAATCCAAATCAGGAAAAAATTAAAATGTTACATAGATTTTCCTTAATGAAATCCTTATTTGGATAACCGTTGCCAAGCAACAGTAATTCACTTTGCTAAGTAGTTAATATTGCTTTTACTTCTAAAAGGCTCAAAAACATAGTTCGTAACAACAGTCATTCTTCCTATTGCAGAAACATTACAATACATAAAATGTGCTTATTGGCTTCAAATATTCCCCCCTAACAGGGCAGAAATTAAAGCACATAAACCAATAATTGAGACCAGTAGATGGTGTAATGGTTACATCACTGAGCTCCTATATAGTCAACCCCTGGTTCAAATCCCAGATGGCAGCTTAACTCACAAAGGATGCATGCGTGTGTGTGTCCATGTGATTCCGAAAGGAGAATGGAGGAGACGGGATTGCAGCATGATCACTGCTCACCCTCCCTGTATGTTTGTGTGTGTGTGAGAGAGAGAGACAGAGTGATTTCTCCCTTTCTGTCTTTCCAACAAGCGCACCCCTATGCAAAAACTTCTCTTATAAGAAAAAAAAATCATTCACTTTAAATATGAGTTTTGATTTGTTGTCACTTTTCAAAAAAAATTTTTTTGGAGAGGTTTTTGCTATAGGGCGCGTGCGCTTGCCAGACAGACAGAGAGAGACAGAGAGACAGAAAGCCAGAAATCACCCACCACCCCCCCCCCCCCCGGGACGGGAGGGCCCCTC